>NC_056523.1:34424607-34440669 GCF_019175285.1 Sceloporus undulatus | reverse complement strand
AAAGGATGAGAGGAGAAGTCTGAAGACCCTTCAGAAATGGATTATAAGGTGCTTCCAAGAGTTATTGAAATAATGCTAAAAGCAAAAAGCAAAATTGAGCATCAGGATGGAGAAAGAAAAAGGAACTGACCAACTCTCAACAGAAGGGTGGACAATTAGTGGTTCTTCCAATGTTGTTGGACTACAGTTCCCATCAGCAGTAACCAGAATAGTCAGTAGTGAGTAATGATGGTAATTGTAATCTGACAGTGTCTGATGTGTGTGTGTGTCACAAGTCACCCACCTCTATCCTGATAGCTTACAGTATCGTGGGGAATAGGGTGAAGATATGTTATGAGATTTAAAAGCTCTCCTCTCAGAATTATCCAGGGATTTTTCCCTGGTAGAGATATACCGCAAGAGTTTGCTGCAGTTTCCAAATGCATGCATTCCTGCCCTCCTTTTTTTTAATAGAGGGGAATCTGAAGCATATGTCAAATAAAATGAAATAAATAAATAAAGATAAAATACTGTAGTCTGAGAGGTGTGTTCTTTGGGGTATGGAGGGTCACACCACCAGATTTTTGCCTACTTTGCCCAAATCAGCATCATAGTGAACCTAACAGTGTGCCATTGCAGACACCATTCTGGGTGACTGGGAGTGATGTTGCATAATTCCTGATTGCCATTTAAGACCATTTTGGAGTGTGGTTGCTTTTTGGCTGTTTCCCAGTCTGTGTGTATGTTGGAAGTGTCTTTATGTGGGGATTTCCTTTTTTTGGTTGAATTTTTTTTGTAGGGGGAAGTGCAGACCTGGACTTGTGGAAACAATGGGGCTCCCAAGGATCCAGCTAAAGGCCTCATGTAACCTGTGGACTTCTTAATTCTTACCTCTGCTCTGGCCAATAGATCACTATGCCTATTGTCACTGAGATCAATTTCCCCCAATTTTTACTGTCCAGATATGTTGAGGGAGCAACTTCCATCATCACCAGCCGACATGGCCACTAGTCCAACATATCTTGGGGGACTAGGCTGGGGGAAAGGGTGATATTTTCTCAGTGTAACCATTGGTAGAGCTGGGGGTGAATGATTCTTTAGTTCTACATTCTCCAGAAAGTATTTATCTAATTTATTTACCAGTCTATGTAGTTTTGATTTTATAGCTTTTTTTGTTTGGGTGTGTAACTGTAAACTCCCACTTATGGTGCTTCAGGAATTTCCACAGGTCAACAGGATTCGATTCCTAATAAGTATGCACAGTGCCAGTATTTCATCCTAAAATTGGTTCCCTCTAGCTTTCCAGGGCTGAATCCCCATTCTTCATGGGTAGACTTTGCCATTGGATTTGAGTCTGCATGACTGTCTTGTGAATTACTCAATAAGTTATTCAGTGTGGTGACTCAATCTGTTCTGAAAAGTGGGTGGAATTAAACTGTTGGGGTTGTGATCATGCTATGTGTTGACCCATTCACAAGAACAAGTCAGTGCATGTCATTCTGTTGAAAATGTCAACAGGTCTTGAAATTTAGCACATACAACTGGATATTCTGGGTGGAATGACAAGGAACAAAAGTTGCTGAAGAGGAACTTGCAATATGTGTAGATTATTTGATTTGCCTTGGTTGTCTGAGGCACATGAGTGTTAAGGTCTTGATTCCTTCCCCTCTCTGTCCCCCATTTTCATCTGAAAAGTAGAAAACATCCAAGTAAAAGAAAGATTAAAAATAAACATCAGCTTTTAAATAAGGGCCTATGTGGATTTCTGGCAAAGCTAGAAGTAAAGTTGGACATGAAATTTAGCAGTGGGTTATAGTTTTCTAGCAAAGATTAATTGTTCACCATGAGGTTTTTAGGTTGTCCAAAGAAACTTTTTATTTCACTGTCTCCCTTAGCAAGTGGTATAGTGCCCTCATTTGGGACAACTGACTATGTTGTTCCATAATTTACTTTACTAGGTTTGCTACCTTTATGGCATGATGAAAACATAAACAATGACTACATGTAATAGGTTTTTAAAAATACATTGATGGAGAGTGTTCTCTGTATAAGAAGTCTGGACTAGTTGACATCTTTTTATAGTCTAGAAAGCTGTAATGCTTACAGTTTGTATTTGTGTTCCTGCATTTTTGGAGGGTTTTTAAAAATCTGGAATGTGGCTTGTTAAAAAAAAAACTCTCCAAGCTTAAGGTATGGTGGTAGAATGAGCAAAACCTGGGCATGGAAGTCTTTGCTTCAGTCGTGCCTCTGATGTGGCTTCATTATGGCATCTTGACCAGTGCTGCAAACTAGATTTAGGGTTGATGGATGAAAAATGGAATAGGGCTTCTGTACCTTTCATGGTTGTGTGGAAGAGGGAATTTCTGTAGGTGAGTTTTCAATGACCAGCAATATCTGCTGAAGGTATGTGTGCAATACTCTGGAATGTATGCTGTGTAATTTCTTATTTATGACTTTTTGGAATGCATGAAGCTTGCTGGCATAATAAACATTCTAAGTATTTTATGCCAAAAGTTAACTCCCAAATATGTAGTAACTAAGAGAGGGATTGTTGCCACAACAGGTAAATTATCTGAATATCACCTTTGAAATTCTGATGTGAGTTTGCATGTATGTATATATGTGAAGGAGTGTAAGTGACAAAGTGTGACTGGACATCCTGGGGGTTTTGCCACAGAGACAGAGGCAATAGTCTGACCAGAAGAAGGAAAAAGATGAACACTTCAAAAGATAGAGATGAAAAGAGGAGGCCTTGGTGCAGTCTTTGTCCCAGCTGTAGAACAGCTGTCTCAAGCACTCTGAGAAAAGACATGCAGAAAAAGCCACTTGTAAAATTTATGGAAGCCCGTGGGACCCATGATCAGAGGAGCCAGCCCAAAACTGACACATTTCCAAGATATGAACATCAGAAAGAGCTGAGGAGGATAAAAGAGGCTCCTTGGATGGCTGGGATTTTGAGAAGACCATACTCACCAATGGTACAGTGCATTGATCTTCTCTTCCCATCTGTGCACACTGTCTCCTGTGTTGGCATCCAAGTTTGAGTGAAGTAAGCACATTCTTTTTATGATTGTGTGTGTAGGTATATGGTTAGTGCTCTGTCTTTCTGTGCTACAGATTACCCTGGGACAAAACTCAGCCCCTTGGTCTCTTCCTCTTTCCCTTTCCTGCCCCTGGTAGACTCCATTATTTTCCATATCCTTGCTCCCTTTTTCAGCTTAGAACTCTGCCTTATCTCTACCTTTTCATACCCTTCTTTGGCAGAAAAGCTGCTGTACCTCCTTGCCCTGATCTAATGTTTCTCCCAATCATCCTAAACTTCTACACATATCTCATTTCCCTTCTTCTTCCCTTCATATCTGTTAAATCCTTAGAATATGTTGTATTCGAATTACTGGTTTCATTGCTTTATAATAAAATGTATTTACTTCATTTTGAATGGGTGGGTCATGCATAACTTGGACACAAGCCAAAGGATTAGATACCTGTGGAAAAGGACAAAAGTCCAGTCCTGGGGAAGAACACAGCCAAGTCTGGAATTTTTATCCCTCCAAACTTCCTATTAAATAACACAACACAGTGGCTAGGTTCACATTTAATGGAAAACTAGATTGTTGTTTGTTGAATATTGGTTTGTTGTTTCTCAAACTATTCCAGCAAATGAATGATGGTTTGTTGGGCTGCTCCAATCATAATTGGATAATACAATAATCAAATCATTTGGTTTCTTTTAGGCACATGGTTTATGGCATAACTGAACCCAGAATTATGGCTTATCCTAGCTACGCACCCTAAAAAAGGAACTGACAGAAGGGGTACAAGAGAAGCAGAAACAAGAAAATAAACTCTGATTTGCTTGGTAGTCTATAGGACAGTTAGTCCTAAATCCAGATGAAGCAATTGTTGCTCTCCCTAACTAGATTGGCTCCCTAGATGGTTGGACTCTGTTAAGGAGCTCATGGAATTTGCAAAACCTGAGCAGAACAGTGGAGAGGATAGGGAGTCTTGGAGATATCTCATCCAAGGGTTACCACGAGTCAGGATTGACTCAAAGGCAGTTAACAACAACAAAAGCAGAGATTTACATAAGGCTTTATTATCATCCAGGGGTCGAGTTTAGTTGGGAATAGCAGTTCAATGTAGGTATTAATGGCTAGAGCACAAACCATGGCTAGCATTAACTATGGTTTAGCAGGACATTTAAACACAGTTAGCTTGATCCTTTGTAGTGACAGGCATTTAGCTGTCAGGCAGCTCCTGTTGACTGTAGCAGATATGCCACTACTGAAGCCACATTTAATGGCTGGGGGCAGAGAGCTAGATGGCAGCCAGTATTTTTTTAAAAAAAATCAAGTTGGGTCTTTGATGCCAAATGTGTACATTTTAATGGACCACAGTGACACCAGTCCTTTTGAGACTGCAGTCCAGGAACATTGCAAACATTGGTGAGATTTGCCTGGTATACTGCCTTCTGCAGCTAGAATAGGAGGGCTATATGTGTAATAGCTTTCTGATGCTCTTTTGAAAACCCAGCAGGCAAAAGGGAAAAGCCTACCCCTGGCACCTGAAGGAATCTAATTTGAGAAGTCTTACAGATTTCTTTCTGCAGCGGTTCTAAGCATTCTTGCCCCTAGTGACCTAATTATGTCACCTGCGTAGTCTACAAAAAACTTTGTTCTTTTGCAAGGCTGCCACAAGGCATGGGAGCTTTGTAGTGAAATTCCCCATAAATTGGATTTCATCTGCCTTCTGTAGCTCAGAGCTGCTGACTTCATCAATTTATCTAAGGTTAGAGAGCTCAACTGGAGTTTTTGTTTGTTTGTTTGTTTTTGCCTTTGTGCTTCCCCACCCAAACCCTTTGCAAAAGGCCAAGTAGTAAACAATAAAAGCCCTTTGTCTTTTTAATCAAGTTGTAATTAGGGCTGAGAAGATGCTGAATGAGCCAGTCCCCTCCTCCTTTCCAAGTTCTTTCAGCTTGTTACCACATCTCCAGAGAGTGTAATGAAAAGAAGGGGAAGGCGACTGGGGAGAAAAGACTATCCCAGCAATTGAATGAAACATGTATATGAGAAACGTGCAAATGTTATTCATGTCAGTGTGGAAATAGCCTTCCCCCCTTGTGCCAGATTCCCAATTCACATTTTAAAATAATAATTTAACAACTAATAGTTTTTAAGAAGAAACTTCTGAGATACACCTCCTTCCTTTTCACCCAGCAGAAAACCCCAGGGAATTTCATAATGAGCCTGAAAGGACTCTTCCATTTGATTTTATTGGATGATAGAACATTCTGTGAGTATCATGGGTCCTGAGCTTTTGAGACCATATACAATAAAGCTGATTTGTAATACAAAATATCTCAAGCTGCAAAAGAGGGTGCCATATTCCTATATTGCCAGCCAGTGCAATGGCTGGTGATCCTTCCTCCCATGCAGCTGCCTTTTGGGGGCCAAGGGGAGTTTAATCGAAACTACCTAGTATTAGCCACCCTGAGTCACTACAACACAAGAGGTTGCCATATGCTGATCAGACCACTGTTCCCTCTACAGTGGTCTCACAATTGTTGACAGTGACTAGCAGTGTTTCTGTAGAGTTTTGGACAGGTGCTCTTTGAACCTTATCTGGAGATGCCAAGAAATAAACCTGGGATGCTCTGGTTAAATTCCAGTAGTACCTTGGTAAAGTGTAAACTGAAAAAGTATATTTACACTCAGCTATTACTTCTGTTCCCAGTGCAGAGATTTAAGGCACCAGGGTGTGCTTCCACAATCAGGGCTGATCACAGTGGAATAGGATTCAAGATCAGATGGACCTAGAGTGTAAAAAAAAGAAGATGATACCTACCGATCAAACCAATGGCCCATCTAGTCAAGTATTTGTTCTCAGAGTGGCCAACTAGATACCAGGGAAGAGCTCACCGGTAACACTCTAGTAGGGCTCTTCTGCTCATGTTCCATAGTAAGTGATACTGCATCTGATACTAGAGTAAGGAACAGGAATTCCTTACTGCCAGTAAGCAAATAAGGAAATTTTCACTTTCAGCAGTTTTCTTCCTGTTGCAGGAAGCACTTCAAAAATTATGCAGTTTTCAAAGGTTATTTGCAATGTGGGACTTCTTCTGCGCAGAATTCACATGTGGGTGTTTTGCAGGGCACAGCATTTTCTGCATAAAAATAATATTTTCATAAGGGAATATTAATGGTGCAGAAAATGCTATTTTCTGCACAGAAATGTTAATTACTGCACAGAAAACAGCATTTTCTGTGCACAAATTTAAGATTTCTGCACTGAAATATTATTTTCCATACAGAAAATTCTCTTTTCTGCACAGAACAACCAAGTGCAGATTTTGCACAGAATAAATTCCCAACTGTTCAGAATTCTTCTCTTCAGAGTTTTTTTTCAATACCCATGAAACCAGGACATGAGTATTGCTTTGGTGATAGCTCACTGTAGGGGAATTAAATATTGACTGGGTTTACGCAGCCCTGGAACCATCTCTGTGTGTATGGAGCTTGGGGGCAAAAAGAACCACATAGGCAAATTCTCAAAGAATTGGATTTTATTTTAAGGGGAACAACCAACACACATTCTTTACACTCACACACACAAGCACACAAGAACTGAGAAACAAAGGTGTTAGATTGGAACAGAATGAGGCTTTATGATGGAGATACCACACCTATAGGGATGCTGCTCCTCTTGATGATGTTCAGAGATGGGGGAAATGGGAACTCAGTTGCTCCCAGGCCACTGGAGTTTGATGAGTGAAAGAGTGGAAACCAGCAGTGTTTCTGCCTGCTAACCAAGCTAATCCAATGAACAAAGAAAAGGTCTCCTAATTTATAGAGATTTTTTGACCTAAGGCAAAGTCCAAAGAGTTGACAGGGCCAAATGGTCCAAATCACACACACACACACACACACACACACACACACACACACACACGTGACACTTTAAAGTAGGGTCTTCCAAAGGTGTGACACTGGGTTATGAATGGACAATCAATACTACACATCTCTCAGCTTCAAGGATTAGTGTGTAGAATTGCCAGTCTTGTTTACCATAAAAATGCTATCCATTGATTTGTGGATATGGCTTCTATTACCTCCTCTGACATGTCCGGAACATAAATCCTCTTGGTGACTCCTAAGCTAGCCCACGTGAGTTGCTTATGGCATCCATATTAGGGTCGTAGAGGCTGAGTTTATAACAACTCTGATATCAAATGAGGAGGTGTAGGTTCAAGCCTCTCTTAGTGGTAATACCCAGAAAACATGTTTTTCCCCTGTTTTTCAAATATTTTTGAATATTCTTTCCATTTCTACAAAACAGTGATCTAGAAAGACTGTAGATCCAGCAGAGCTATTCTTATGTTCATAAATGAGAAATGGCTATATACCTCAATGTAGATAATAAAATGGTCAGTTCAGCCTATCGTTGAGCATACATGTGCATTAATCCCCCCATCACCATTATTTGCTGATTTTCTTTATGGAAAAACAGGGTCTTTGTGTGCAAAGAAGTCTAGTGAGTAACATTTAACTCTTTTCAGTCTCTTTGTTAAATAATTAAAATAAGCTAGCCAGCCTTAAACTATATGCATATAGACTCTTAGCTGAAGACTTTATTAGTACACTATCCTACCACATGAGCTTAATGCCTTTCTGATCCCCAGCATTCCTCATTAAATATTTAGTTAGTATTGCTTTGCAAAAAGTTAACAATTTCATCTCTTTCTTTCAACCAATACTCTCTCCAAAGTCTTTTTAACCTTTAAAAATTAAAGGTGATGAATTGTTTAGGCTAGGTGCCAGTATTTAAAGTTTAAATATTGGCAGCCAGTCATTCTTAAACAGTTGATTACACTTACATCCTAATCATTTGTTCCACTTAGTGTGAATAAGAAAGAAAACCCAGGATGGAACTGAGCTGATAGCTTGATTCTCAGTGACCACAAGGAGTAGACAACAGGTTTAGCTCCTAACACGAATGACATCTATGAGTATATCCCTTTTTTCTTCCTTAAGTGAAGAATTCATATTCATGTCTAAGTGGAAAACTAAAGACCACCCCCAACCTTGATCAAAGCCCTCTTCACCTCATCTGAAACCATGTATGATGAATGCATGGAGGTGTAGGTGAGCAGAATCAAATCTTTTGTCTTCATCCTTCATTTGATGGCTTTGTGTGCATAAGAGTCTAGACCAGTGATGGTGAACCTTTTGCATACTGAGTGCCCAAACTGCAACCCAAACTCTGCTTATTTATTGCAAAGTGCCACGTCCCTCTGGCTTTCTAGTAATGAACTCTGCCAAATTCTGTGCTGGGGTGACAGCATGCGTGTCCACAGAGAAGGCTCTGAGTGCCTCCTTTTGCACGCATGCCATAGGTTTGCCACCACTGGTCTAGACACATTGCACATATATATGCATTCACTGTCTGTACAGTTTGGAGCACTGAAAATAAGTAGGGGTTCTGATCTTGAAACAAGGCATACATCTACTTACATACTTACAGCGCTTTATAAATAAAGGTTAATAATAATAATAATAATAATAATCTATGATCCTACATGGTCAAGTGTAGTGTTAAGAGTTCCTCTTTCAGAGGTCTACTACAGATCCTCCCTCACCACCCTTGGACTCAGTGTTACACTGTGATAGCCCCCTTGTAACCATTCTCCTGCTGGTAGAGAGCAGACGGACTGGAGGCTTAAGACATCTTCCACCACAATCTGCTGGGATCCTCCAGATGTCTCAGTAGATGACATAATGGGTTTGCATCTGGCTTATGGCGACATAGCTAGGCACGTCTCTTATTTCCTCCCTGCTCTCTATCAGCAATAGAATGATCATGAGGGGAGGATATTACAGCAAAGTGGTGAGATGTGGGGTGGGCTTTGAACATTGTGGAGGGAGGAAGAGAATACCGACCTCCACAAGAACAAGAACAACAACAACCACCATACATATGCAAGTGTAAGGTAGACATACACTTGTGTAGGTATGTCACTAACAGCATGCTGACCTAGGTGTGTATAAGCTGCAGATGTATTGACTATGTGTGCATAGCTGACAAAGGCAAGAAAAGGCACTTAAGGAAAGTGAGGGTGATCCTGTTCCCTTGTTCTAAGGAGCTGAAGGAGCTGTGTGCAGCTTCCTTGTAATGTGACTTCTTTCCCTGTTATTTGTGCCTCTGGTACCAATTTTTTTCTAAGAGAAGTGATGCACAGGAACTCATTGACGTAGAGGCTCGACAGATGGGCAGCATCCAGCCACCCCTTTAATGGACAGAACGGTACTGCAGCAACCACGTGCTGTGGCAACAATCCGGCTTCTAGGGAGCACAAAAAGGAGCTGGAAAAACCAGCCCCTTTTTGTGCCATCTAAAGAATATCACAGCTGCGGCAGTGCGGCTTTATGATGCCCTTTTGGCACTGCATCATCTAGATGCAGCACCAGGGCCGCGTCATGAAGTACGCATGGCATCATGGTGCAAAGAGGTCGGAGTCATGGTGTTGAACATGTGGACGCTTCACCATGACTCTGCCCACAGGCCGGCACTTTGTGCCAGTCTGTACCCCGCCTTAGTTAACTGATGTATACTTGCACTTACTTATGGATGACTTGTTTGCTTCTCCTTCCTGATTTGCCCTTTTGTTATCAAGTCACCTTGAACTTCTGGTGCCCATATGAATGAGGGACCTTCATGGGTCCCAGACTTGCAAACTCAGATATCCAGATTTTATTCTCAAATCTGGAGTAAATTCCAATTTATTTAATCCAGATTAAAGCCCTGAGGTACTGAAAAAGTCTATATTCAGCCTGAATCTTCTCATATGTCATCTAGACTGCTTGCTGTGAAATCTATCACAGGGTGAGATCATTTTATTTGATCTTTGGCATGCCCTATGACTCTGGAGACCAGACTTCGAATCCTTGCTCAGCCATGGAAACCCACTGGGTGATTTTAGGCAAAGTCACACTCTGTCAGCTTCAGAAGGCTCATTCATACTATAAAATAACCTGGAATAGAATCTGGGTTATTGCTGGATCGTTTATATCCACACTTTGTGCACTTGATGCAGTTTTCAGAGGGGTTGGTAAAACCCTCACTTACCCCGGTACTTTTGAATCTGGGGCTTTTAACTCAACTTTTAGAAAGAACCAATCTTTAAAAGGGCTGCAAATGAGAACATGCTCTCAATTTCATTTGGAGAACTCAGGAACGGATGGGTTATGTATAGAGGGCAGAATATACACATCCCATTGGTCTTGTCCTGCCGGCAAAGCACCATTGTTTTTCCCTCTCAGCACTCAGTTGTGGGGGTAAAGAAACTGACTCCATAAATGTGGTGGATTCAGACTTTCCTCGCTTTCTAAAATGGTTCCTCTAAAGAGCCACCTGGCCTTTTTTCTCTTCTGCCAGAGAATTTTTTTTTAAAAAAAGACCTGAGAATGATAGAATGGGTTCGAAACTGAGACTCCATTTTTAAATTGATACTATGGTAATGTGAATGTCAATAGGATTAAAATGCCACAGAGAGATTTGATCATGGTAAACATAGTGGGAACTTTGATTCAGTATCACTTCATCGAATCTCCCCAGATCTCCTCTTTCTTTCTTTCTTTCTTTCTTTCTTTCTTTCTTTATTTATTTATATCCCACTCTTTTCCCAGGACTGGGACTCAGAGCAGCTTTACAGCAATTAAAAAACAAACAAACAAACAAAAAGTACAATTAAAACATTTTAAAAAATAAATAGATAAATGACATGCATTAAACAGAATGATTAAATTAGTCCAACATTCCTGCCTGTTCTTATAGTGATTACTTAAATGCCTGTTTGAACAGGTAGGTCTTCACCTGCCGTCGGAAAGCCATCAAGGAGGGAGCCATTCTTATCTCCCTGGGCAGGGAGTTCCAGAGTCTAGGGGCAGCCACTGAGAAGGCCCTCTCTCGTGTCCCCATTTCTTTACAAAAAATGTGAGTATGAATGACCCCAAAGGAAGGCAAATGAAAATCCCCTCTGAAGAAATCTCGCCAAGAAACCCTGTGATAGGTTCACCTTAGGGTCACTATACTTCAGAAGTGACTTGAAGGCACACAACAATAATAATGAATCATTTATACATCACTATAATGAATTACTGGAACAAATTACTGTTTAAAGGTAACTTTCCAAGCTCCTGAATGTTCTATTTTGTTGATAGAAATCTAGATGATATTGTCCAGAATTAGTGTTCATTAAAAGCTTTTTGTTTCTTCTTGAGAAACGGTCTTCCAATATTCCCTGACTGTGGACTGATTTCAAACAGAAACAGGTTTTAAACAGAAACATGTTAGTATACATCAGTCTCTTTTATTCTGTTGGAATCTTTCTGTTTCCAGTGCAATTCAATGAAACTAATTGACTGGATGATCATTCTTCATAATCATGCTTGACTAACTGTTAATATATATAATCAAATACACAGTGTTGGTGGACTAAGGGCTCTTCATTATCTCCAAGCCAATATTTACAATCAGCAGATGTACAATAGATTGGCTGCACATGCTGAATTTCAGATCACTTGTGAACAAGTTAAAAAGCATTGATCACAAGGCAGATCTTGGGGAAGCCTCCATTTTACATGCCTCTGCATTCAGATGAATTCGTGATTTGGAAATAGTATAGTATAACCTAAAAAGAAAGGACTGATTATTTATTTTTACTTCTTATTGTATTAATTGATATCATAGCCTTTGCTCAATATTGGCACTTGGCAGCATACAGATTATTCAAACCAGTGCAGTTGAAAACATAGCTCTTTCTCTCTCTCTCTCTCTCACACACACACTTATATGAAGTTTTTGTATGTTTTAAATTTTGTTGTTATTGTGTGCCTTCAAGTCATTTCTGATGTATGGCAACTGTAAGATGAATTTATCACGGGGTTTTCTGGGGCTGAGAGGGTGAGACTCGCCCAAGGTCATCCAGTGGATTTCCATGGTTGAGCAGAGAATCAAACCAGACTCTACAGAGTCAGGGTCCTACAGTCAAAACACTTCTCCATCCTAGCTTTCATGTTTTAAATATAAATACACACACATTCTATAGAGTTTAAACCACTTAAAATAATTAAGAGTCAAATTATTAAACAACAACAAAACAGTACACAATTAAAAGTCATTCACAGTCACTTCCTAGAAGACTGATCGAATAGGAAAGTTTTACTTGCCATCAGAAAGAAAGCATGGAGAAGGTCATCCTAGGCTCCCTAGGGTCAGAGTTCCAAAGTCTGGGAGCAGCCACCGAGAAGGCCCTCTCCCTTGTTCTCACCAAATGGGCCTGAGAAGGACAAAGAAAAGGGTCTCCCCAAAATATCTTAGAGCCCAGACTGGGTCAGACAGGGTATATGGGCCTTCAGATACCCTGGACCAGAGCCATATAGGGCTTTGATCCATGTGGCATGTTATTTACTGTTACTTGTGCTCTTTATAGTCTCCCTCTCTGTGCATTTCTGAGAACAACAGTGAGTGGCAGAAGGAGGCAGATCGAATATGTTTTTCCTTGCCCTCTTTACTTCTGTATTAGTAAGGAGTAGAACACTCAAATGCATTTAGTATGCCCATATCTGGGAATCAAACTGATGATCAAGATAATCATTTGAGAACTACTTGAGAAGTTGACTGACTGGGCTGACTGGGAAATTCTCCATGTTTTTCCAGTCACGACAGGGAAAAGAACAGGACCATACTCATTGGTATATGCCCTGTGCAACATCTTTGTTGCCATTGTGTGTTACATGGAGAAGACCTTCTGTGTGTATGTGGGCTTCCCATGTGACAGAGAAGCCTCAGTGCTCCAGGTTTTAAACTCCACAAAGAATCTCAACAGATAGAACAGATTGCATGTTTCAAACTAGAGATCCATGTTTGAAACCAGAAGCCCTTTCACCCTACACAATTATAGCACCATGTTTCCACTTTAACTGCCATGGCAACATCTTGGGATTTGCAGTTTGGGAGGGGCATTTAGAATTCTCAGCCAGATAACTCTAGTGCTTCATAACTAATGCTCAACTTGGAAGTATCACTACAGATTGTCCTGCAAAGGACTTGTGATTCAAAATTCACCACTACACAAATGGAGGTAGAAAAGGACTTGATCCAGAAACTGCCTTGTATTATACCGCATAAATGATTTTTGACCCTATGATGCTGGTGGGGAGGAGATGATAATAAATTTCCCTGCATTTTGTAATCTGTTAGCCTGTCCAATATTTCAAGTATGGTGGCTGATTTCAGTTAATCATACAGGATTCACTGTGGTATTGAAAAAGATTTTGTAGATTCAGTGTCTGAGGGGAGCGAAGGTTCCTCTTTTGGGTGTTGTTGCAACTCTGCTCAATCTATTTTCCTTTGTGTCACCATGGCAGAAGAACCTGAGGCAATTGCTCAGTAGATGCTTTGCTTTTTCTTGTTTAGTGACAATTCTAATTTTATCTGTGCACTCTTGGAATGTATTAGAGTAAAAACTGACATTAAAGGATGCAGCAGAAGAAACTGAAATGAATATAACTCGACTAGCCTGTGGCAAAGACCTGTACCTGTGCAGACTAGCTAGCTTCTGACATGTCCATCTTGCAAGGGGAAGAAGGAAGGAATGTTTGAGGTATTTATTCAGATTTTTTTGACAGTGAGAGCACTGTAATTTAGGTGCCTAGAACCAGGAGTTCTTATATTTTAATAGGCAATGCTTTTGGTCTAATTCTTAATATCACTGAGATCCCTAAATATCCATGGAAGGTATCTGACTCATTTTCAGCCGGAGCAAAATCTAATTTTGGTGACCAAATTGAAAGTTGATTACTTGCATAATAATGTGATAATTACTTTGTAATATTTAGATTTTTTTCTCCAGCGTGGTACTGGACTCGAGGAGTCAGTGAGATGTAGTAGTTTGGGTGGTATACTTGGACTCTGGAGCCCAGGGTTTGAATCCCTGCTCTGCCATGGAAACCTAGTGGATGATCTTGAGCAAGTCATATTCTCTCAGCCTCAGAGGATTGGCACATCCCCCTCTGAACAAATCTTGCCAAGAAAAACCCATGATAGGTTCTCCTTCTGTGTGTATGTGTCTTCAGATCAACTGTTGATTATGACTCCATAATTTCATGCAGTTTTCCCAGGCAAGGAATACTCAATGTGGTTTTGCCACTTCCTTCTTCTAACATATAGCCTATAGAACCTGATATTCATTGATGGTCTTTCATTCAAGTACTAACCAGGGCTGACACTGCTTAGCTTCCAAGATCAAATAGGATTTGGTGACTTTAAGATATTTAGGCTTAGGGTTGCCATAAGTCAGAAATGTCTTGAGGGCACACAATGACTTGGCAGCCATTTCACACATTACATTTTTAAATAGTTTACACTTAAGATCCTTTAAGTGTACATCAAAAACGTAATGTGGGAATGTGACAAATACACATATATGATTCCTAAGCCATTGCTACATTTCAGCAGCTGATGTTTCTTTCATCTTCAAAGGCCATGCAGTATTCACATTGCATCCCATAACATTTCTTGAGTCAGAAGTTATGTCCAAGAATAGAATCCAGGGATTGATTGCATTATATTTTCTGACATTGTGTTGGAGCATTAGTGGGCAATATGCGCCCTCCAGATGTTGTTGGATAGAAACTTCCAGCATTTTTCCTGTTGGCTATGATGGGTAATATAGATTATAGTCCAACAAACTCTGGGGGACTCTATTTTGTCCATGTCTGGTATACAAGTATCTGTCATCTGTGATAGGTTGAAGCTTCCTTTAGAAAGGACACTGTATTTACCTTCATTCTAAAGTTTTCTGCTAATTAAGCTTTCTCTCCCTGTCTCACTCACTCATTCTTTCTTTCTTTCTCTCTGACACACATACCAGTAGGATGAAACTGAAAAGGGCTCATAAAGAGGTTTTGTGACGATCCTGGCACTTAATCCAGTATCTCCTTGGCATAGCGTAAATAGCCGTATGTGGACATATGCTGTGCTGAGCCATATAACCTCTTCCTGGCTTAATGCAAAGCCCCTGAAGCCTCTCCTTAGAGTCATTCAGTGCTTCAAGGGAAGCAGGCAGGATCAGGAAGTATTTGGTACAGCCCAATAGCCAGTTGCACAATTATTACAGAAGCAGTGAAACCCCTGGAGAACCTGGTTAGATTTCAGTGTTGATGTAACTATTTCATGTCTGGCTATGGGGATATAGCTGGCTTCTTCTCTGATTTAAACAAACACAGATGACTCAGTAGAAGGTATGCAGAGAAGAGACAAAGGTCTCATCTGCACTGGAGAAATAATACATCTTGATTCCTCTTTGACTGCCATGGCTCAATGCTATGGAATTCTGGGACTTGTAGTTTTGTGAGATATTTGGCCTTTTCTGTCAGAGAGCTGTGGTGCCACCAGAAACCCCAAATCCCAAGATTCCACAGGATGGAGCTATGGTAGTTAAAGTGGTGTGAGATTAGACCAAAATCTCAGAGTGTTGAAAAAGATAATTTTATTCTTGTACTAGTCATATTAAATGGCCTTCTTCAGAAGCTGATAAAGAAAGGAAGGAAGGAAGGAAGGAAGGAAGGAAGGAAGGACGGGGACAAAACATAAACAACAAAAATTAGAACATGAGACAAGTTAAAATTTGCAATATCAATTTTGTGTACATATATCTTGTGTCAAGATGCATCTAAAATGTCTCATTTTCTTTCTTGTATCTTTTATCAGCCTCTAAAGAAAGCCATTAAATCTGACTAGGCTGAAATGCATTGGGCTAATAAAATCATCTTTTTCAACACTGACACTTTCTCTCTTCTCTGCATCTATTCCCTGATCCCACTTCTTGCTGCAAATGGCCATGGTGAGGCAGGATGGTTTCAAGGGCTTTACAGTAAATTGGGGAGGGGGAGATTTGGTACTGCAGAGGGAGGATGGTAATACCAACCTCCACAGAACCTGAAAAAGGACATCCATCCATTTCAGAGTATAGGTTGCCTGCTTGCATAAATAACTGAGAAATCATGGGTATAAGGGAGTTAACCG
>NC_056523.1:34424176-34424597 GCF_019175285.1 Sceloporus undulatus | reverse complement strand
GGCAGGCCCAGCTCCATCAGGGCTAGCCTGGAAGAAGAGACTCCTCCCTCCATAACTGTCATCTTCCGGCCTATGAGGGAGTTGACCAGGCAGGCCCAGCTCCATCAGGGCTAGCCTGGAAGAAGAGACTCCTCCCTCCATAACTGTCATCTTCCGTCCTGTGAGGGAGTTGACCAGGCAGACCCAGCTCCATCAGGGCTAGGCTGAAGAAGAAGAGTCCTCCCTCCAGTCCATCTGCCTTGGTCCAGGCCTCAGAGGGAGAGAAGAATGCTGGACCTGATCCCCTTCCCCACCACCATTCCCTTCTCCTTTTGTATCGTGTCTTTTTAGATTGTAAACCTGAGGGCAGACAACCGTCTATTATCCCCTCTGTTGTAAGCCGCCCGGATTCCCAGTGATTGGGCAGCATATAAATAAATCC
>NC_056523.1:34352572-34424166 GCF_019175285.1 Sceloporus undulatus | reverse complement strand
TATTATTATTATTATTATTATTATTATTATTATTATTATTATTATTATTAGCCTAGTTACATTGTAATAAGTTCTATTTTTGTACTGAGTGGAATGGATCATCTCTTCTTCACTCTCTTTTCTGCCGTACAAATTCAGGTACTAAAATACAGTGGGCTCTTGGTATCTGGTGGGATTTGCTTCCCCTCACCCCGGTGGATACCAGAATCGGTGGATGCTCAAGTCACATCATATTCAACAGGGTAGTAAAATTGTGTCCCTTATATAAAATGGCAAAATTAAGATTTGCTTTTTGGAATTAAAACAAAATGTTTTCAAGCTGTAGATGTGGATGAATAGAGAGGGCCAACTGCATTGGTGTGTGATATAAAAATTTCTCGCTCAAGCTGCTCATCATGGGTCCACTGTTAAGCAGAGGGCATGACATACTTTTTCCTTCTTTTGGGTGAACATTTTTCTGTTACCATGGCTGGTAAAACACAGTGATTTTTCTGGACTCTGTTCAAATAGAGCTGTTTCCAGGAGCTTGCATATTTATGATAACCTCAGGCCATCAGCTGATCTGCCATCGATCTCAGAACACACAAACAAACAAAAAAGCATAGTGAATGGAACCTTTCTTATTGTAAAAGTACTACTTATTTCCTACACCATTTCTTATGAGTTCTTTTTCTAAACCAGACAAAAGCACTTTGTGATCCTCTCTCACCCAAATCCAAGCTTGTGGGTGAGAAACATTATTAAATATATTTGTGTTTACATCTCAGGTCTCAAAACTGCAGGAATATGTCAGAAATTCTTTCCTTACTCTATACAATATTAATGTGCTGATAAACAGTGTGCAAATAAAGAGGTTTTAAGGCAATTTGTACATGCCTGATGTAAAACATGGACATGCTCAATGGAAAATTACACCAAAACACTTGACAATGCTATTACTTCCATCAGGATTAAACTGGCTGTTATTTCTCTATTGAAGCATGGGTTCTTGAAAATGAAGGTGACTTTTGTTTTACATTATGACTTATAAAATGCTACACACCCTATAAGACCTCTGCTTATGGCATACCGGCCCTAAATATTTCCAGTAGAAATATTTAGCTTTTACAAGGTTTAAATATCCAACACTCTTTCTCTTCTTTTGCTAGCCCTTATTCATTGATGTTTGTCCTTCTTTCTCTCCATACTGTTATATGCTTACTCATTTTCTCTGTTTGCTTAGGTCCCCTTGCCTTACCTGGCAACAGGAGTCTCAGGGTGCATCTACACTGAAGAAAAAAAATGCAGCTTGACATGAAGCTTCATCCTATGGTATCTTGGGATCTATAGTTTTACAAACTCTATAGCCTTCTTTGCCCAAAGAGGCAGGGGGTTGGTTTGGATAGCTCCTGTGGTCTCTTTCAACTCTATGATTCTATAATTCTTTCAGTGTTGGTGCCCCACCAAACTACAAATCCCAGGATTCTGTAGGATGGCACCATGGCAATTAAAATGGTGTCAAATTGCATTATTTCTACAGTGTAGATGCACCCTCAGCCTTTAAAAACCCAATGGACCCAACAGGTGCCATATTTTACAATATGTAGAATTGTGAGGCTTATGACAATGGAACCTTATGCTGATCATGCACAATGACAATGTTGGATCAAGTCTGTGTCCACTGTGTCTGGAGCCAGTACAGCAACCTAGTAAACCTGGCTACTTTTTCATTAAACATCAGAAATGGCCACCACTGCAACATGAATTCCGATATAGACTCATGAGAAACTGCTCTTTTTATGATTCTTGCAGCACTTTGTGATTCTGATGATTTTATATAACTCTTGATTCATGACTTCAGAGTGGGATCCAGTGGAATGTAAAATGCCAGTTATGTTTTTAAAGCCATAATTCAGGAGCAGCAGTAAAGAAAAGTTCATTTCCTGTAGGCTTGCATTCACACACATGGGTTTGTAGGGGGAAAATTGTTAGTATTCAGAGTTTCAGAAGCTATGTAGCCAACACACTGTAATTAGACTTTTAATTTATTTTTAAAAAAACGCTCTTTTGCTCTTTAGCCTTTATGGACTATTATTCCATCGCTAACCAACAGATTTTTAAACGTGAACAATGGGAACAATCACTCTCATCTGTTTCATCTGAATAAGCCCAAGACAACTGTAAAAGCAATATAAGGCCTGTTACAAAAATGAGTTCAACCCATGAAAGTAATTAAACAGCATTTTCAAGGCCGAGGTCTTTCCGAAGGATTAATGACTAGCTGAAAAGCAGTTGATGGCCTCCAGCCCAGGACATTAGCCAGGCTGATTGCTTGAAACATCTCTCAACAGTCCAGTCATCTTAGATTTTAATGCATGCCTCTCATATTAAAATGTCATTTCTTGTTTCCGGACCAAGGAGATTGCTCTCATTCAGCCACCTCGGCTGCTGCTTTTGCAATTCGATAAGAGGCATTTGCAGATTATCACATGACTCTTGATGAATGAGGAGGGGAATCTGTTGCTCAAGCCTCTTGAGAAATCAAGAATAACTATTGAGCTCCCCTGCACTCATATTCACTACCATTCATCTTGATTTAGGGTGACTTTAACACACTTTTTTTTTGGTCTGCTCCTCATGGAAGCACAAGTAGATGCTTCTAATGTAAGCAAGCAGTGAGCAAGCAAACACAATCACACACAAAAACAAACAGATTTTGGGGAGAATTAGGGCTTGTGTGTTTTGTTGTTGTTGTTAACTATGGTCAAGTCACCTTTGATTTGCAGCGACCCAATGAATGACAGACCTCCAAGTCATCCTATCATCAATAGCTCACTCAGATCTTGCAGACTCAGGGCCATAGCTTCCATCATTGAGTCTCTCAATCTGGAGTGTGGTCTTCCATTTTTCCTCCTCTTTCTACAGTTACAGCACTACAAAAGCAAGAGTGTGCTGGAGAAAAGAGAGCATGGCATATATTTTTGCCAGCTTGTGCCTGCTGTGCTTGGCTGCTTCATGGAGTGTACTGGACAGTTCTCTCTTTCTTGTCTCTTTTTCTGCCTGTTATCTACATCCCTTCCCTCCTCTTGCTTACCTCTCCTTTTCTTTCTCCTCTCCACAATTCTTGGCTTCTCCTTTCTTTCCTCCTTTTCTGCCTTTCAGATTCTTTCTAACAACTCCTCCTTATAACTCATTTGCACTCATTTTTCTCCTGCTTCCTTAGTTCCATTCTCTCCTGTTTTTCCCCATCACCCCAACTCCATTCTCCTGGCTACATTTGTCTTCTTCCTCCATCTATATCCTCTCTTTGGGTGCTGCCAGACTGTGGAATTAATAACACTGTTTTCACTGCTGTGGCGCCTTGGATTTGATTTGTAAACTGGTGTATAAGCCAGTGAGAACAACCCCTTCTATGGAGTCCTGGGATTTGCACTTTGTTGTTGAACCAGAGCTCTCTGAAAGAGAAGGCAAAATATCTCAGAAAACTACACATCTTAGAATTTCATAGCATTGAGCCATGGCAGTTAAAGCTGTGTCAAACAGCATTAATCCTGAAATGTGGATTCCTCCCCCTGCTCTCTTATATTTTTTTCTCCTTCAGTTCTGTTTATCCTGTCTACACTCATCATCCCCTTTCTCCCTGTCTTTCCAACTCTTTCTCCTTTGCCCTTCCTCCAAAGAAAACCTTAAAACTGTGAGTGGGATATGCTGGATTCTCAGCATTTTAAAGTTGAGTTAAACTCAACAGACACACATAGATGGGCCATCATTGTCATCATCTTCACCCTCATCTTCCTCTACCTAAAATATGATGATTCTATGCAGTTTTATTATTATTCTGATCATTGTTATGGGATAGATTGGATGATGAAGGATTTATTCTGACTGTAAAAAGAGAGAGAGAGAAAGAGAGAGAGAGATACCGACTGACCGACTGTTTGGCACAGTGAGGGATTCTGTTTAATTAATTTGCTTGATAAAATCTTTGATTGGATTAAAAATCCCATGGTTGAAATCAGTGCTTGCAAACATGTTAGAAATGAAACTGGGAGAAGGCTTATCTCTCTGTAAGAAGATATTGCCATTTGGGTAAGAGCTAAGCTTCAGCTGTGTGAGCCAACTTCCCTAACATGGTGGTCATGTGCAAAAGAGTCCAAGGCTCTTGTACCCATGATTGGTCCAATGTATTTTGCTGTCTGGGGTAAAAGATAAAAGGACAACCTTCTCCTCTTCCAGTCCACATGCAGATGCCAGTCCAAATAATAACTGAATCTCACTTCAGTGCTGACTAAAGGACAATATATATATTCCAGTGCATGTGAAGACAGCAGGTTTGCAAGGGGACACAGTGCAGGCGGCATAGCTTCCATAATTCTGCTGCCCACCCAATCTCTGATGCCCCTAATCAAGCCCAAAGATCTGCCACCCCATTTTGCCACATGCTAAGGTGAGGCTCACAGTTGTGAAGACCAAAGCTTAAGAATACTCAAGGGGAATACTAGTGTTGATCTGACTATTGGATAGAACTGGGTTTTATAACCTTGGGAGCTTAGGTGACCAACACAGCAACTCCTAGAAAACATGAACAGATTCAAGCTGACAGGTTTAAGGAAAAGAATGTTCACTTTTCTATGAGATATAAGGATGGAGGAACCATACCTGTGTCAGATGTTTAGAAACTATAGATACATCTTGCTTATTCATGATTTAATCCTGTTCCACGATCATTGAGTGAGATGTAGACACCTTGTCTAAGATATTTTGATGGCTGATTTATGGTGCTAAGGAACAGAGATCCTATTATATATTGTGTGGAGGCACCCAGCTAACCTTGCCTAGGTCTATGATGACTGGAGGGACCCACAAATGAGCAACCACCCTTCCCCGTCATATTATTCAGATGATATTTTAAGGGCATTTTGGCAATCAGTGGAAAAAAGCTGCTTTTTGCTGATTTCATCATGTTGAGAGGAAGCATTATTGTCATAATAGATGTCAGAAGAACTAAGCTTTGTAAGTACTGAATAGGTGAAGGAAAGATGATATTTTAATTGATTTAGCACACTTATACCCCACCTTTTTTCTATTTTTGAACATAAGATGACATACTTCAAGTTCCTAGGTGGCCTCCTATCTAGATTCTGACTGGACCCAATGCTATTTAGGTTTTAACAAGGTTGCTGCTTCATGTGTCCTCAGACTAAGGTACTGATTTTTCATTGGGTAGGCTGATGCATTCATTTCATTAGTTTATACCTTGTCTTTCTCCCACTATGGAACCCAAGGCAGCTCAGAATATAGGTATGAAAAAATAGAGCTAAAACCAATCATAATAGTAAAAAACAAACTCTAAATAATGATTAGTTTAATAATCATTATTTGTTGATTAATAATGGGACCCAAAGCAACTCACAATGAGTTCAAAAAATTAAAATAATGTATAATACAAAAGTTGGGGAAAAAACCAACTGAACAAATAATCATATTAAAAACATATCTACATGGATAAAAATACAGCTTGCCCCCATTACAAGGCCTTTTCCTTAGATGTCAGCTGGTAAACAAAAGCTATTACAATGACTGAAGAGTTGGGTTGAGTGAGAGGGACTGGGAGAAAAGGGTAGGTACAGCAGGAATTTAATAAAAAACATGTTGAAAATGAAGACTGATAGGAAGAAAGGAGCTCTGGGAATAGAGAGACTCAACTTTGGATTATGAGTCACTAGGTGTAATGCAAGAGGATTTAGTCAGGAAATTTTCATGGTTTTAAAGGATAGATATGTGGCAAAGAGACATGGGCTTAAAGGCGGATGGTGTGAAAGCACTGGTTGTAATCAGTGCAAAGAAAGTAAAAGGTATGGAGATTATCGTTTATTTTGTTACATTTTATGCTTCTGTGTTTAGCCCTGAATTTTAGAATTAGAGTAGTGTCGGGTACAAAACCAAATAAACATACAAAAGCTGTAGAAACAAAGAAGGATTGCACAAAGCAAAGGGCTTATGATCAGTGTACGCACAAAGGAGCTTGTTAAACATTCTACCATCTTCTGAGGAAAAGCAGTTGGTCCCAAGAAATTAGGAAAACGTCACCATAATACTCATTTAAAAAAATAATAATCAGGAAGCTACCTTTCCTCAGTGTTTAGTAATGTTTCAGATGAATCAAATCAAATCAAAATATTTAAAATAGTATCATGAAACATTGCAGTAACAGATGTCACTCATACAAGACACATATCTTAGAGCTAAGGGAATTCTTGGCATCGCAACAAAGGAAACACCTAGTTATGTATTAAGCTCTAGCAGAATTAAATTGGTAGAGAGTTCCTTATTCTTATTCTTCCTTTGCTTTGGGTCACTTCCCACTCACTTTCTTTTTTGGACACAGCAAGTTTCCACCGTGCTAGCTTCAGAGCACCCACTTCTGTCAAAGTTGCTTTGATTTATCGACCACTCCGATTCAACGTTGCACTCTTTTTCATGGTGAAGCCTTCGACTCATATCTGATCTAAGGTCACCTACACTACTTATTTTCAGGGGACTTTAATCTCCATACAGATGTGACCTCTGAGGCCCACCAGAGAATTTAGTGTAGTCTGCTCCTGCCTTGTCAGCATTTCCCCTTGCTGGTACATACAGAAGGTCATGATTTTCATTTAGTTAACTTCTTGGGTCTCTCATTACCAGGACTTGAGGTCACACACCTTGATTTCAAATACACTTCTGGTTGATATTGCTTCCTTAGGATTCCACGCCGATAAATTGCTTGTAAGATCTACATTGTTTCCTCAACATGTCACTTTTAGGATGAAGTGTGGAAAAGTGGGACTGGTATTTGTTTTCTGTTTATAATGCAAGCCTTCTCTCTCTCTCTCTCTCTCTCTCTCTATATATATATATATATATATACACACACACACACACACGCACGCACACACACACAATACAACCCCCTCTTTGCCATAGTAATCTTTTTTAAAGATTTGCTCTTTTTTCTTTATAAATATGATTTCAGAAAAACTTTTCTTCTCTTTTTGAAATAAATTTTATATCATCATCATCAATCACCAATCATCATCATCATCATAATCGATTTATTTATATCCCATCTCAGTTTGAAAGGGTGTCATCGTGGATGGAGCAAGCTTGTTTTCTGCTGCTCCAGAGATTAGGACATTGAGCAAAGGATTCAAGCTATAGGAAAAGAGATTCCACCTAAACATTAGGAAGAACTTTCTGATGGTAAGACCTGTTGAACTCTGCCTTCGAATATGGTGGAGTCTCATTCTTTGAATGCTTTAAAACAGAGGCTGGAAGGTCATTTGTTAGGAGTGCTTTGATTGTGCCTTCCTGCATGGCAGGAAGTTGGACTGGCTGCCTCCCAACTCTATGATTCTGAGTCTGGCTCTCCATCCAGTTCTTCTTCCTCACAGCCTGCAATCCTATTCCCATCTGCCTGGCCATGCCTAAAAATGGGATTTCCTTCTGAGGAGCCAGGAACGGATTCAGAAACCCTGCTGCCCACTAAGAAGAGCAGCTCAACAAAGCTCAATAGACTTTGTTGTTCTTCATTATTAATAACTCTGATATTGCTACATTTGTCCTGGCTTTCGTCTGTAAAATGTTGGAAGTTATAGGAGAGCACTAGAGCAATCTGGATGAGAATTTTAAATGCTGTTTCCTAAATTGCAAATCCTGGGATTCCATAGGAATGACAGTTAAAGTGGAATCATAGCTCTATAACTGAATAAACTGAAGGAGCCCCTGGTGTGTTCCAAGCTCTCTGTTTCTCTTTGAGACATCCATCTGACCTGGCCTTGTTCAGAGGTGGGGAAAGTGTGGCCCTTCAGATACAACTCCCCTTGGCCCTTGCTAGCAGATCCACTGAGGGGGTTGCAGTCCTGCAGCATTTGGAAAGCCACATGTTCCCTATCCTTGGACAAGGGGTACATGTACACTGTAGATACCACGGCTAAGTGCCATGGGTAACGGCTGTGGCTTTATCCTGCAGAATCCTGGAAAGTGTAGTTTTGTGAGGCACTGGCACTCTTTTGCTGAGAATGCTAAAGACTTTGTAAAACTGCAAATCCCAGGATTCCATAGTATCGAGCTACCACACTTAAAATGGTGTCAAACTGTATTAATTTCTACAGTGTAGCTGCACCCTAGATGTTTACCTGAGAAAACTGAGCTTTGTTTGAAGCAATGTGCCTGCCAGTTTGGGGACCAAAAATTAAAACTGATGCCAAGAAAGGAAGATTTTTTTCCCCTGGCCGGTAGATTCCATGTCAGTGAGGCAATGAATCAACTCTGCAAACTTTCAAGATTGGGAATGGGGTTCAGCCCTTTGAATTTTCAGCTCTTTAAAGTTTGGACTTAAACCCAGAGTGGCTTCACTGCCCCACTGACAAAGCAGCCACAACTTCCCTGACTGCATTGTTTCCAACATGCACAGAAAGCAGCTGCAGTCAGAAACAGCAAACAAGGGAAGAAGGCAATAGTGGATGGCACAGAGTATTGCTATCATCCCTTTCCGCCTCTTAAATTGGATTGTGGTGACCTAAAATCTAGGAGTCCAAGTAGACTACAAGTTGAACATGAGTGAACAGTGTGATGCGTCAGCTAAAAAGGCCAATGCAATTTTAGGCTGCATCAATAAAAGTATAGTGTCTAGATCAAGAGAAGTAATAGTGCCACTGTATTCTGCTTTGGTCAGGCCCCACCTAGAATATTGTGTCCAGTTCTGGGCGCCACAATTCAGAAAGGACATTGAGAAACTGGAGCGTATCCAGAGGAGGGCGACTAAAATGGTGAAAGGTCTGGAAACCTTGCCCTATGAGGAACGACTGAGGGAGCTGGGTATGTTTAGCCTGGAGAAAAGAAGGTTAAGAGGTGATATGATAGCGCTATTTAAATATTTGAAGGGATGTCATATTGAGGAGGGAACAAGCTTGTTTTCTTCTGCTCCAGAGAACAGAACCCGGAACAATGGAAAAGAGATTCCACCTCAACATTAGGAGGAACTTCCTGACAGTAAGGGCTGTTCGACAGTGGAATGCACTCCCTCGGAGGGTGATAGAGTCTCCTTCTTTGGAGGTCTTTAAACAGAGGCTGGATGGCCATCTGTCAGGGATGCTTTGATTTGGATTTCCTGCATGGCAGGGGGTTGGACTGGATGGCCCTAGTGGTCTCTTCCAACTCTATGATTCTATGATTCTATGATTAAAAGGTAAGAGTTGAATTCCTGTGGAGACTGGATGGGAGATGGAGGTGGGTGGGTGGGATAAGTGGTTCATTTGTAGAGCTGGAGCAGCTTTTAAAAAATATTTCTGCCTGATGCGAAGAGTAGGCTGGTGTGTGCATGTGTGGTGCGTTACAGTCCCTTTCATTGCATTTTAAAGGGGTTTTCAAAGTTGGTGACGTGTTCATGAGTTTATGGTCCTCCCCTTTGGCATGGCTCCTAGCAGCAAGACATGTAGTGACATGACTCACCACAGCATAATAACCCCAGAAAGCCAATGAGCTAGAAGTGTTGGCAGTTGTGCGACATGCATTTGAAGTGCCACTGTGAAGCAGTCCTTTAGAGGTTAATCATGAGCATGCTGCATCCCTGCTATTTTTAATAAGTGGCATGCATGGGACTTCATGCTTTAAAGTATGAATTATTTTTTACTGAACTTCTCCTCATTTGTCTCTCTGCAGTTCCTTCCGTAATGGCTTCCCCTGATATCTTAGGAAATTCACTCCCTCTCATCTTCTCTCTTTAAACACATTCTTCCTACCTGCTCTGGGGCTGCTCTGGCTCACTGTGTTGTGGCACACTGATTACAAGATACTTGAAGGTTAGCTATTCACAGGTTGGCCTCTCCTTCTGCAGTAAGATGTGTCGTTCAGAGGATGAGAAGATGGAGATTTTTGTTACTCGGGAAACGAATGGGTGTCAACTGGCAAAGAAAAGGAAAAACACCAGCCTCCTTTTCTCTTCTTTCTTTTCTGAGATGGCTCTGAATTGGAGCACCTGAATGGAGACAGGAGCTGAGATTAAAATGTACCCTGTAGCTAACTGGATGACTTTTGCATTTCAACATTTTGTAGTATTGTTGCCTTAAAATGGTTTTTGTGGTTCTCTAGTCCAATCCTCTGCTCAGTGTACGATGTGCAATGCAAGATGAAGCTCCAGCATCCCTGGCAGATAACATCCAGTTTCTGCTTAAATACCCATCTCCTGAGGTAGCCAGTTTATAAGCATTCCTCCATATTCCATATGTCATTTGGGAAATTTAACTGTGGATGCAAGGAAGATATCTGAAGGCTGCGCCAGTGATGCAAACTGCAGAAGGAGCTCTGCTTCGGAGCTCCTTCGTGAGCCGCAGAAAGGTCGCTCTAAGCGCCCTCGCATGGCTCAAAGACATCACGTCTGCGCCACCCCGTTTGGAGGCAGCGCGTTCATGACGTCGTAATGGCGGCCCCCGTGTGGAACGGGCGCCGACATTTTGTACGTCCTGAGGACATATTAGGGTTAGGTGCGTGCATAAGGCATGCACTTTGCCTAACCCTAGTACGTCCCTAAGACGTACTTAATGCCCGTTTGTAACGGGCCGAGGTGTTCTAATTCTGGGCTTGCTCAGTGCAGTCGCCCCTCCAAGTTCATGGACCTGAAAATCTGCGGAAGGACGACTGCCATTAATGGCAATGGGGCTTGAATATGCACGAGTTTCGGAACTCGAGGGGGGAGCTCACGGGTTCCAAAGGCCAACTGTATTCCGTATCAAATGAAATGTTAATTTGAAGGATTCCAGATCCCATCACCCTCGGCCAGCAAGCATGATGGGACCTGTCGTCTAACAGATGCACTATCCTAGTGAAATAAAAAATTTATTGATGTATTTGAAATGTATTTTATTCTGGTGTATTTCTTTAACTGGTTGTAATCCTGTCCGATCCACTCGGGAGAGTGGGAAAATATAAATAAACATAATTATATTAGTATTATATTATATTATTAATTATATATTATTATTATTATATTTGCGGTAAGGTGTGTGTGTGTGGGGGGGGGTGTGTGGGCAATTTAGAGTCAAGAGGGAAGAAGGCTTTATATCTTTCCTCTTTAGTGTGGGGGAATCCAGGCTGGGGGAAGTTGACTTATTATCTGCAATGCCTTGAAATTAACAATGCAGATTGTAGGGGCATGTTGCTCTGAGTAGTTGAGACTGAACAAATGTGAATTAGAGGTCAACAAATATGGTGGTCTTGGTCATCAAATGTTAGTTTCTAGTAGCCAAGAACATGTATACACAGGGACACTTTTATTAGCACTTGTCCCATGAAAACAGGCGCCTTAGGTTTTCCTTGTCAAATTTTACAGCCCTCATAATCTATTGCTTCCTGTGTGTGTGAAGGGAAACTCCCCAACTGTTTCTACACAGTACGATACCAGATGGAAAACTCAGATGAAGTGTCAATTCCTTCCTATACCCTTGTAGTGACTCTGATGTATAGCTTTGATGCAGAAGCATGGAGAGCCTGAATGAGAGAAGTCTAGATAAAGCTCTAGTGACTGTCTTTGTGTATTTGGGAGGATTTCTTTCTTCCAAACTTTTCATTTCTCACATTTAAGTTGCACTTCATCTTTTCCTTCTCCCCATAGGTGTGCATGCATCTCAAAACTATATTTGGTAAACTGTCAGATTCCATACTACAGGGATGGACTAAATGCTGCATTGGGGCTGTAGGTGCTGACCTTTAGGCTGATTTAGCCACTCTTGCTCATCAATACCCTCAGGAATGACCTTTTTTAAAGCCCTCAGCAATTTCAGTCTACTTTTTAAATAAATAAATTGAAGGGGTTTCTTACATTGTTTAACATCAGAAAACACCTGTCTTTCAAACTGGGCTTCCAGACATTTCTATTTTTGGGCTGTTTCACTCTACATTTTGAGTACTCTGTGCCATCCCAAAGGGTCCCAGTGGGAGGAATGTGGTCCCTCCACCTACTTTAGTTGCCCATCTCTGCCATACTGCACCAACTAGCCAGCCATTGAAACCCTGCTTTTGTTTTGTGGGGAAGATTTTGGGGATAGTTCTCTATTTCTTTCTTTCTCAATCCCCCTGCCCATCTTTAAATCCCCATTATTCCTCAGAGACAGTTGTTTTGAAATGTCTTTGACTTATGTGAGATCGTAGCTGTCATCCTCCAACATTCAGCTCTGTGGTGAAACACAATCTTCGTATTGCTGTTATTTATCTGCACTTTAGCTTTCAGTGTGACTTGTTTCGATTTCATACAATACCTGTTGTAAATTTATCCAGTGCTCAGTGATCAAAGTACATATCTCTGTTCATAGCAAAATGCACGCTTAGGTAGGCATGATGCTGGCAGGAGGCAGGGTGGGGAGAACTGTTGTCCAAACAATGAATCATTCAAATGGTACATATCTCATCAGCAGCCTTAAGCTTCCCAGTGACCTCTGGAACCAATCAAGAGTGATGCCTTCATTCAAAGCCTCACTGAAGAGTGAACAGGCATATCTGAGGGAATGTTTTTCTTTCACCGCAGAAAATTAAAAATGAGATTATTGGAACTATCAATAAACTAAGAGATTTTATCTTAAACATTCTGCAAGCCACTTCAGTCATGAAAAGCAGTCATTTATTTCTACCCTGTCCTAGCCATGTTTGCACAAAACAATCAGCCCAAATTCTGGAGGATCCTGGCTTACTGCTCATAAGTAAACATGATAGTGGATGCCTGCTTGGTTCTTTCTGCCACCCAGAGCCATTTCAATAACCGGGGACTTAATCAGGGAGAAATGCATTGTTATATGCCCAAACCCAATGTCTTGATTGTTCCAAAGAAGTCATGAATCATAAACCAAAGTTCAGACACTGGCTTCAGATTCTGGTGAGGAACTAACAAACCAAGTATCCTGGTTTGAATGTAACACTAATCTTTTTTCTTCCAATG
Source organism: Sceloporus undulatus (assembly GCF_019175285.1). Classification (NCBI taxonomy): domain Eukaryota; kingdom Metazoa; phylum Chordata; class Lepidosauria; order Squamata; family Phrynosomatidae; genus Sceloporus; species Sceloporus undulatus. The sequence continues at coordinate 34,411,220 of NC_056523.1, read as the reverse complement.
AGTTTCTGTTTACTAAAGCTGCTCTCTCTACTAGGAGGAAACAAGCAGAAACTATCAGACACCATGGACTAGCATGCATGTTTGTGAATCAAAATACAGGGTTTTTCAGAACTCAAGTTTTATTTGTGTGGAGTAGCTAATGATAGAAACCTCACTGAGGGCAGGACCTCAGAATTATACTGCCTTGGTGAAGGAAAATTTTCTCATTATGTAATGTTAGTTCCTCATGTGTTACCCTGCTTTGTGAACATATCACTGTCATGAATTCTTCCAAATGAAGATGCTCCAGTCATCTCTTAAACCAAAGTTGACTGCACTGAATTCTCACAGCCTATCAGTCTAGGTAGGATCTTGCAAAAAGTCTCTTTATCAATCCATAGATAGTAAATTGGGGTACAGACAAATCAAGAATATAGCCTATTGGAAACAAACAGAATCCTAAAATTGGTGAGAAGCTGTGGACCCCAAGTGTAAAGAACCTGTTGTCTCCAGATGTTGTTGAACTTCTGATGGTCAGGATGGTGGATCCAACACAGTCTGGAGGGACAAAGGTGTTGTTCTTAACTGGTTTTGAGTTGGCCCTATTCATGGTGATCCTGTGAATGAGACACCTCCAAGACCCACTATCCTCCACTGCTCTGCTTTGTTCCTGCAGAGTCAGGCCTGTGACCTCCCTGATTGAGCTTAGACATCTTGTGTGTGGTTTTCCTTTCATTCTACTACCTTCTACCTGTATGCACTCTGGACCCCAGCTGCTCTTATCCAGTCGCTTTTAAAAAATGGGAGCTTGCCATTTTTGAAAGGCCACTGGATAAGTGTGGCTGGGGTCCAGGCTGCATACGGGTTGCACTCGCCCAACCAAGCTGTATGCGATAACACCTGGTTTTGACTTTTAAATCCCGTGTCTGTCCCAGCAGGTTTTCCAGGTGTGACAATCTCCTCATTTGCTGGCCAAATGCAAATTTTCTCTGCTCTTCCTACTAGCAGGGTATTACAGTCCAAAAACTAGAAAAATATCTCCCCCTTCCCTATGATATCTGGAGAATATTTACGACTATTAGTTCCACTCATGAGAGATCTTAGTTCTTCTCAGACTTCGAATCATGGCTGACATTTTTTCTTTCAGATTCAGTCCCCACTTTGATCCTAGGTGACTTTAATATCCATGTTGATGATTCCAATAACCCTACAACGTCTCGCTTCAACTCTCTCCTAGCTTCTTTTGGCCTTCAACCACATTCCAACTCTTCAACTCATTCTCTCGGTCACTGTCTTGACCTAGTTCTTGCTGCAAACTGCGCCATTTCTGACTACCTGGCACTTGACTTTCCACTATCTGATCATCATTTAATCTTATTTGCTCTTACTTATACTCCTCCTCCTTGTCATACTGTTCAACGCCATTTTTGTGATCTTCAATCTGTTGATTCTAACCATCTTGGTCAGACCCTCTCTCTTCCCTGGTGGAGCCCTGGTGGCGCAGTGGTTAAATGCCTGTACTGCAGCCATTCACTCAAAATCACAAGGTTGCGAGTTCAAGACCAGCAAAAGGGCCCAAGCTCGACTCAGGCTTGCATCCTTCCGAGGTCGCTAAAATGAGTACCCAGACTGTTGGGGGCAAATTAGCTTACTTGCTAATTAGCTTACTTGCTGTTCACCGCTATGATCTTTGGAATAGCGGTATATAAATAAAACAAATTATTATTAATTAATTATTCCCTAAATCTTGGGGATTCTGCTGACTCAGCAATGTCTTTATTTAACTCCACTCTTTCCTCGACTCTTGACAGTTTTGCCCCTGTCTCTGTACGCACTTCTTCCTCTAAGACTAGGCCTCAGCCCTGGCTTACCCCCATCATTAAGTTTCTCCGGTCCTGCTCTAGAGCGGCCGAACGTCTTTGGAGAAAGTCCAAACAGCGACCTGATTTTATCCATTTCAAATTTATTCTTTCTTCCTTCTCACGTTCCCTCTCTTTGGCAAAGCAGAATTATTACAAATCATTTATCTCCGCCAATGAGAGGCACCCGCAGCGTTTGTTCTCCACCTTCAACACTTTGCTTAAACCTCCCTCTCCTCCTGTCTCTTCATCATTCTCTCCCAATGACTTCGCTAATTACTTCATCTCAAAGATTACCACCATTCGCTCTGAGATAGTCCCTCCCGATTCTTGTTCTCCTCATAATCTTCTTTCGCCCTCGCCTAAAAATTTTTCTGTTTCCTCCTGCTTCTTTGGATGAACTCTCTACACTTCTGAACTCTTGCAAACCTGCAACCTGTTCTCTTGATCCAATTCCTACTTGTCTTCTAATCTCTATAGCTCCCTCCTTTCTGCCCTCGCTTCTCCATATCTTCAATCTCTCTCTCTCTCTCTCTCCAGGCTCCTTCCCTTCAGATTTCAAACATGCTCTCATTTCCCCAATTCTGAAAAAAACTTCTCTTGACCCCTCTTCTTTGTCTAGCTATCATCCAATTTCTCTTCTTCCCTTTCTTTCTAAGGTTTTGGAACGGGTTGTTTATTCTCGCTGTCTTGAGTTTCTTGAAGCCAACTCCATTCTCGATCCCTTTCAGTCTGGTTTCCACCCACGGCATTCTACAGAAACAGCTCTCACTAAGATCTCAAATGACCTTTTACAGTCCAAGGCTAATGGCCTTTACTCTGTTCTCATCCTTCTTGATCTGTCTGCAGCCTTTGACACCATTGATCACTGTCTTCTAGTTGATAACTTTCTGACCTTGGGTTCTCAGACTCTGTTCTCAACTGGTTTAGATCTTATTTGTCTGGCAGATCTTTTGCAGTGGTTGCAGGCAGTCAGACTTCATCTCCTGTTCCCTTATCTGTTGGAGTTCCCCAAGGCTCTGTTCTGGGTCCCCTTCTGTTTTCTCTCTACACACTGTCCTTAGGAAAACTCATTAGCTCTTTTGGCTTTTCCTACCATCTGTATGCCGATGACACCCAGTTGTATCTTTCCACCCCTGACCTTTCTCCAAGGCTTGAACAGCAAGTTTCATCATGTCTCACAGCTGTCTCGCAGTGGATGCGCCATCGGCATTTAAAGCTCAACATGTCCAAGACGGAACTTCTTGTCTTTGCTCCTACGTCCACCCTTCAACACTCCTTTTCTGTCTCTGTGGACAACATTTCTATTCAACCAGTCCAGCAAGCCCGCAGACTTGGTTTTATCTTTGATTCTTCTCTGTCGTGTATCCCTCAGATCCAGACCACAGCCAAGGCTTGTAGATTCTTTTTATACAATATTGCCAAAATCCGACCAATATCTCTCCGCCTCTACTGCCAAGATCCTGGTCTATGCCCTAGTGGTCTCATAACTTGATTACTGTAACATCCTTCTGGCTGGGCTTCCTCTTTCTCACCTCCGTCCTTTAATCTCTGTCCAGCATTCAGCTGCACGCATTATCACATCTGCCCACCGCTCTGACCACATCTCTCCTGTGTTGGCATCCCTTCACTGGCTCCCCCTCCCTTTCCTCATTCAGTACAAGCTCCTGCTGTCGACGTTTAAAGCCCCCCATGGGCTGCCCCCCCTTACTTATCAGACCTTATTTCTCCTCACCTTCCCACTAGGGCCCTCCGTTCTGGTAGTCAAGGTCTGCTGTCCCAGTCCAGGATTTCCTCTGCCCCATCTCAGATTCGCCCCCTTTCACTCACTGCCCCTCACTCCTGGAACCTTCTTCCCCCACAAGCAAAAGCCATCACTTCTTTAACCAGCTTCAAAACGGAGTTGAAGACCATCCTGTTCAGGGCAGCGTTCCCAGGCATTGCATAATTGTCACTTGCTATATGATGTTCTTTTGTTGCCTGTTTTATTGAATTATTTCCTGTATTGCTATATATTTTATATGTATTATCCTACTAGAGAGGCAGGCTAGCTCCAACAGGCCTCTCTGGTAGAAGATTAGCCATCCATTAAGAAGCCAAGCCCTCCCTCCAGTCCCTCTCCCTTGGTCCAGACCTCGGAGGTAGAGAAGAACCTCATCCCCTTCCCCACCACCACTCCCTTCTCCTTTTGTATCATATCTTTTTAGATTGTAAGCCTGAGGGCAGGGAACCGTCTAATTATAAAGATTGTATGTACAGCGCTGTGTAAATTTACAGCGCTTTATAAATAAAGGTGAATAATAATAATAATAATAATAATACCAATAATCTGATTAGCAAAATATTTTATGAGCAAACCTAACAAAGCTTAATTTTATCATTGTCTCTAACAATACCTTTTTTATTTTTTTACTGAAAACATTAATTCTGCAAAATTTTAGTCTTCTATTTATTAATGTTTGAGAACACCTACCTGAAGATTTTAGGGATTGATCTTTTGGAATATGGAATGATAGAGTGATGTTCTTGGCTTATTTATTTCTCAGTTTACAATGCATGTATTGCCCAATGGAGGATTTTTTTTATTGCTATTACCAAGATATTAGGCACTTCCACAAAAATACACAGCCTACCAATAAACATAATACAGTGGCTGTGAGAGACACTTTTATGCTGCGATCAACATTTTCCCAACTTCCTTTAAAATGCATTATGCATCTCACAGCTGTAGCGTATTTTGTTTAAAAGTGCAGTGTGGGCAAGGAGGGTGGTATAAAATCTTATATTTCCTATACATTATTCAGTGTGAAAATGGAAAACTATATTTTTCTTGCATATTCTTCAGTCTACCCATCTAGGTCTGCACTGCATGCCAATTAGCAGAAAACGCATGTTATCCCAACATGTGTAAAATAGTGTGGGAATGAGAACGATAATATATGTCTGTGGTTCCTTTTGAGATACAAGAACATAGGAAGACCCATGCTGAATGAGACCACAAGGGCTATCTAACTCAGTATTCCATTCACACAACAGCTAAACAGTTGCCTATTGAGAACCTACAAGCATGACATGAATATAATAATACCATTCTGCTTGTATCCCCCTGTAAGTGATATAGAGTTATGCTGCCTCTGGCACTAGGTGAGTACTTATCCAGAGTTAGTGGTAACTACTGATAACTTTATTCTCCATGAATTTCTCCAGTCCCTCTTTGACGCCATCCAGCTTGGTGGTCAACGTTGAATCTTATGGTAGTGAATTCAACAGTTTAACTTGGCTTTGTGTAAAGAAAAGATGCTGCTTGTATTTTGATGCTATATTAAGTCAGAAATTTTGATACCATAAACCACAGTGTCAATGAAAATTGTAGTGCCAGGACTCTCCCCTTGGTGCAAGGGCAGGGGTAGGTCTAAATTCAGGATGAAGGCTTTCAATATTCTTAGCTTAATCTGGCACTCATTTGAAGACAGAAGCTCATCATATGATCACTCTTACCTTAGTTCAACTCTTTTGATAGTAAGGTTCATGCAACCCAATTTTCAGAACCGTAGAAAATAGTGGATGTTTTGAAGTCTCTTTCTCTCTGTGTTAATATATGGCAGCCTATTACTTTGTTATGCATCCCTTTGACATGAAATACCTACCCTGCATTTTTGTCTATAATTTTATTTTCTGTGTAAGAAATTTTTGTGTAGCTTTGATGGCTCTGTTTTACTATTTTCCAAATCACACTTCTGCTTAACTAACTCAATTATTAAAAGAAATTGCTATCACATTGGATTGTTAATTTACCCAATGCTTTGCAAACACTGATAAGCCGTAACAAGTGTCTTGAAGACCTTGCAATCTAAAGAAAAGAAAGGGAAAAATTGAGAGAGATTTAGAATGAAAAGATGAGCAAGTAACTGACAACACTTTAGAAGTGAGAGAAGTGTAGGGCTTCTATGAGAAAGTGATTAGGGAGAAGCTGCTATATGCAGCTTCTGAATTTGCCCTAGACTTTAGTCTGACCTGAGGAAATCATCTCAGCTGAACCCTGTCCCTAAACAAGCAAACAGCCACTGCTGTTGTTTTGTAACAGTTATCTGGTTGTATATGTCCTTACAAGTGTTAATTATTATCTTATTGGACTGCCTCTGGATTGTCGTTGTGTACATCTTGATCCTCATATCCATGGGATTGGTACCCACAGTTCCACTTACCTGCATCTGAAAAAATAAGGTCTCTCAAGGCACTTAGAAGTCTTCCAGCATGCCTCTGTAGTCAGCTCCTAGTGGATGTTGACCATATAGTTGCACTGCATGATCTCCAGAAGCCTAGGGAGAATACCTCTCTAGATATCTGGAGATCTTCCAGTATGACTCTGTGGTCAAAGTCTGCTGGAAATATAGGGCTCATGCTTATCTATGATTTTCACTATCCCCAGTAAGTCTGGGAATGTATCCCCTATGGATATGGGAGTCAGTCATACTACATTACATACTGGTTGACTGACACTTCGTTGAAACAATTTATAGTTGCCATTTGTTTATTTGCTATTTGTAATATGTAGATAGTTGTTATTTGCTTGCATATGGCGTTATAAGCTGTGATACTTTGTCATATATATAAGCTTCTCTTGGTTTGTGTCCCACGTTTCTTATAAAATTATTCACAGTCTGTTTGTAACTGGGCAAGTTTCTTGAAGAGGTTGATGGATTTCCACTCCATTAGGCTAAATTTGGTGCTTTCCATAGTGGTAGAATTCAAAGATATAGCAATGTTAGTCTGTAGAACCAGTATGTAGAGAGATCTTGTAGCACCTTTGAGACTAACTGAAATAAAGAAGTTGGCAGCATGAGCTTTTGTAGACTGAAATCTACTTTCTCAGATGCCTTCATAGACGTTAATCTATGAAAGCTCATGCTGCCAATTTCTTTCTTTCAGTTAGTCAGTCTCAGAGGTGCTACAAGATCTGCCTACATACTGATTCTACAGACTAACATGGCTATACTGTATCTTTGAAAACTATTCACCGTCCTATTAAAACTTTTAAAAACATCTGCGTTGAGAATTTTCCCACTGTTTTTCTTCTGGTGTTTTTCAAAAACATGCTCACCACAGTGGGTAAATCCTTTTAATTTTAGACTATAACACAGAGCAGATCCACTGTTCCATTAACATGAGCTGCCACTCACTGCTTATCAAACAGTGGGCTTGAAGAGGGGAGAGCAAAAAGCAGTAGCTCCAGAACACATGAGTAACATTGAAGATTATCGCACCGGGGTTAAAACGTTCCCCGGTGTGTTCTAACGGGGGCAAGCACGGAGCGTGACGGGAACCCGATGGGGCCCGGAAGGCTAGTTTACTGCACAACAGAATGGCGCCGCCACCGCCGCGCATTCCCACCAGGTTCCCATTGGATTCCAGGGGACGCCATTTCTGGGGATGGTTTCAAAGTGTCCCCAGAAATGGCGTCCCCTGGAGCCCGATGGGAACCCAATGGGAACGCTTGGCGGCGGCATTGGTGTTCTGCTGTGCAGTAAACTAGCGTTCTGGGCCCCATCGGGTTCCCATCATGCTCTGTGCTCGCCCCTGTTAGAACGCACTGGGGAACGTTTTAACCCCAGTGCGATAATCTTCTTAGTCTCATTCATTATGAGAAGAGGTGGTGAAAAGGACCACATCATGAGGAAAAGTGGCACCTGACAAATTTCTCTCTTCCTGCATTCTGTTAAAGACCTAAGAAAAACTATATTAAAAAAAGAAAACCATTAAAAATTAGTGGCGTTGTTATAAGTGGACAGGCAACTTCAAGGCACATATTTGTTGTTGTCAGAGCTTCAGAAAAAAAGTTCAAAGCATTTGAATTTTATTTCACCAGAATTGGGAAAACAGTATTGAATCTTTCAACAACAACAAAAAAAGGGGGGAATTATATACATACTGAGTTAGAATATGATCTTTTTTTTTTGCCTTTACCTTCTTTTGTTTTATTTTATCCTATTTTTAAATCTCTTATTTAAGCTTTTTAGAAATGATTGTCAGTTAATAACGTAGAGATTTAATATCTCTGCTACAAATAATGGGGTAATTTTCACAAGGCTTGGAAATTTTTTGAACTCGTATGCCTTCAAGTTGCTCCTGACCCGAAGGCTGGGCTTTCTTGACAAGACTTGTTCAGAAGGGGTTTGTTTGTCTCTGAGGCTAGGAGAATGTGACTTGCCCAAATCCATCCAGTGGGTTTCCATGTTCAAATGGGGATTTGAGTCCTGGTCTCCAGAATTGTAGTCTATGTACCAGGTGCTTTGACCAGTTTTTCCAAACTCTGCAGCCTCAGTTCCAATTGGGAGATCACTTACTTGCAATTACAGGATTCCACTCCCACCCCATATCAGATGTTGTCCTCCCCACAGGTATGTGCATTTTTAGTAAAGCTTGGCTTTATGCATGGGTAGAAATATGGAGAGAGGAAATGGCAGCTGTCTCTCAGTAAGCTTTCTTGGATATTATGTCTTGGTGTCCTCTATAAATATTCATTTCAACACTTCCAGTATCTGATTTTCTGGAGGAGTGTGGGAAACTGGAGAAATCACCCATTATGAATGTTCTCTCTCTTTATCACTTTAAGTCTTAGGGAATGTCTGTTCTTGTCTTTGGGTATCATCTTTGGTTTTGTGTGCAGTTGGAAATATGATCAGCATCAAATCAGTAAAATATAAATCATTTTATCATAACCGGAGAAACCACCTTGCATAAATGAATAAAGTTGTTAGAAAACGAATGCTGCAGCTTTGCATAAAGTAAATACTAGGTGTGTCAGAATGTACCTGATGTGTCCTTGGCCTTCAGTGATGCCTTTTCTGAGTTGACGCTGAAAGCCACAAGGGAGCACATGCCACAACACTATTACGGGTGACCTCTAGGTGGAAAGTGAAGTTCTCCAATGACCTCCCTCCCTCCCTTGCTATGCAGATAACAATAGACTGTGGCTTGAACCGTTTCTTCTTTATTCACTTATATTCCAACATTATTGGGACCCAAGGTGGCTTGTTTTTATTGTTGTGTGTGTTCAAGTTTTCTGCAAGTTACTGTGACCATAAGGCAAAGCTATCATGGGGTTTTCTTGGCAAGATTTGTTCATGGGGGTTTGCCTGTGCCTTCCTCAGAGGCTGAGAGAGTGTAAATGGTTCAAGGCCACTCAATGGGTTCTCATGGCTCAGCAGGGGTTTGAATCCTGGTCTCCATAGCCACAGTCTACTACACACATTGACTCTAGGGTGACTTACCAAGGCTCAAGCAAATGTATTTAAAAACTAATTACAAAAACAGTGCTAAAACATATAAAAATATTATTAAAATACAATTAAACTGTACTAGAATTAAAACTGAAAGGCAGTGTGGTGTAGCGGTTTGAGTGTTGGGCTATGACTCTGGAGACCAGGATTCAATTTACAGCTCTGCTATGAAACCCACTGGGCAAGTTATATGCTTTCAGCCTCTGGGGAAAGTAATGGCAAACCTCCTCTGAACACATCTTGCCAAGAAACCCCCCTGATAGGTTCGCCTTAGGATTGCCATAGGTCAGAAACCGCTTGAAGGTACACAACACAAACAGACAAAATTAAAACTCTTGAAAACATACCCACTAAGTAACAATAGAAAAGCAACAACAGTAGAACTGACCATAAGCAGCACACCATTAAAAGCCCACATAGTCAATTCCTAGGAAGCCCTGTTGGAGCAGATGTTTTTTCACTTGCTGATGCAATGACAAGAGGGAGCCAACCTTAGTTGCTGCCATCAGTTTGCAGCATATCCAGACTTCCCCTGTCAAAATATTGAAAAGAAAGGAAGACAACCCTTCTGCTTCTACCCAGTAAGCTTATTAGAAGGGGCTTATAGAGAAAGAAATATAATGTCTGCTTGCTCCATCATCAGTAGGTCTGGCCATCTCTTCCTTGTGGTTGGAAGAATGGCCAGAATGATGGCCAGAATGATGTGGGACCATATCTCACCTAGAGTCCTCTCAAATGTGGCAGCAGAACTGAACACATATTTGGGGAGGTTTTTCAGCAAGCAAGCAGTAAACCCTATTACATTTCACCCAAGTTATAAACTTATTCTGTTTGAAGAACATTACCAATATCTATTGCAGATGTATTCTTCTTTAATGGCTATATTTTCTACGAACAGCAGAGCATTTTGTAAAGAAAGTAATACACTGTAAATGGAAAACTGCCACTTTATTACTTTCCTTGTTGTTCATGCAGCATGATATTCACCAGTCAATTATAAACTGCAGTATATAGTACATACACAGTCATTTCTAGTCTACTTCTTTGTATGTCTTCTCAGAAGAAAGTTTCACTTTTTTAGTGGAGTTTACCTCCACTTAAGTGTGTATAGTGTTGTTATGTGCCTTCAAGTAAACTCTAGCTTATGTGAATTCTATTGTAGAGTTTTCTTGGCAAGAATTATTCATAAGTGAATTGCCATTACCTTTCTCTTACTATAGTACCTGGCATTCTCTGGTGGTCTCCCATCCAAGTATTCACCAGGATTTGGTATTTAAGGTATTTAGATAGCCCCCAGGGTATTTAGGATTTATATAATCCTACTTAGTTATACAACAAAATAAGTCTCACTGGGTTTAGTTGGGCTTAATACCAGGGTATAAGACCAAAACCTTAAATGTTTAACTCTTCTTACACTTACAGAGTAGATAATAACCTTGCTGGGGTTCTTTAAGTTTTATAAATCAGCCTATTAGATACCCTTAATATTTTGTTATCCAGAACAGAATACAAAAAGCAAAATAAGTGGCAACTAGTGGTTCCATGTCTGTGGGTGAATCTGCTCTTTTTCAAAGGTTGCCAAACTAGGACTTTTGGTGGTGGGTATAATGTCATATAATGGTTTGAGTGTTGGACTACAACTCTGGGGACCAGGGTTCAATTTCCATCTTGGCAATGAAACCCACTGAGTGACCTTGGGCAAGTCACATGTTCTCAGCCTTGGGGGAAGGCCATGGCAAGCCTCCTCTGAACAAATCTTGCCAAGAAAGTCCTATGATATGGTGGCTTAGGGTCGCCATAAGTCGGAAACAACTTGAAGCCACATAACACCCAATTGAAAACATACATGTAGCTTCTGGGAATGACTTTGCTGATTGCAAAGAAGAGATTCAAGAGTGTTGAGACTGGGGTAGCTCTGACAGGATTACCTGTAATTGTACTGGGGGTGTCTCATGGAGGGAATCGGGTCCACCTGCCCTTTGTAACCATAGTTGACCCAAAAGTGTGTGCCTTCACCATTAACAGGCCACCACCAAGTGAAGCAAGGAACATGCGAAGTGGTTGCGGTGCACCGGTGTTGCAACAAGAACAGGATTGAAGAACGGTCACAAACAGTCAAGTGTTCTTGCTTCCCAGGGCAGGTTGCTGGCACAACGAGATCCCAGCCCTCCTGCGTTGAAGGTAAGCAGCTTCAGCTTCATTTGTCATGCTGGCTTAATAATTATAGAAATCTCCTTCTCTCCCTGATGGCTTGAATTCCTGCTGTCTGAAAAAGAATAATCCTCCCCCTTGTTAATTTCGGACACATTTCTCTTTGTTAATGATAATGAGTGTGTGCCTAAATCATGGTGTAATTAATCTCCTTAATTTATGTACTAGTCAACTCAATGTCTGTGCCAAGAAGATTCCTTAGTATTTCTTTTCTTCTTTGTGCCAGAAAGTCTATTTTAAAGCTGTCCTCAAACCATAAAAAGGAAGAGATTAAGCTGGGACTTCTTGTCAAAAACCAGAGATAGCTAGGCCTTCTCTACTTGGTGGCACTTGGCACTGAGTTTCCTGTTCCTTAAAAGCAAATAATATTGATGTGATCTGTGCTGTAGTGGTGAGTCAGTGTGATGTAGTGGTTCCAGTGTTGAACTGGAGACCAGGATTCCAATCCCAATTTAGTTGTGGAAACAAATCCCAATTTAGCTGTGGAAACCTTGACAAATGACACTCTCTCAACCATAGAAGACAGCAATGGCAAACCTCCACTGAATAAATCTTGCCAAGAAAACCCCATGGTAGGGTCACCATAGGTCAAGGATGACTCGAAAGCACATAACAACAATGCTATAGTGACCAAATGAGTCCTTGAACAGATCAGGCCTGTTCTCTTCCTGGAAGCCAAGATGATCAAATTGATGTTGCCATATTTTGACCACATCATGAGGAGGCATGTCTCATTAGGAAAGAAAATAATGCTAGGAAAGGTAGAAGGTAGTAGAAATAAAGGAAAACAACACACCATATGGCTAAACGCAATCAGGGAGGTTACAGGGCTGACTCTGTAGGAACAAAGCAGAGCACTGGGATAGTGGGTCTTGGAGATATTTGATCTACAGCAGGGGTAGGCAATCTTTTTGAGCCGGGGGCTGGATTGCTGTCCCTCAGACAACTGGGGGGCCGAAGCCAAAAAATAAATAATGAAATTTTTTTAAAAAAATTAAATAAACAAATAAACTGGGACAAATGTAGGACAAAATTTTCAAATGGAAGACACGCAAAAAAATTGCTGCTTTTTAAAAAAATGTTAAGACAAATGCATGTTTCTGAGGCTTCTATAGACAATTGCCCCACCATGCCCCTCACACGAGAGGGCAAAGGCCCCGGCGGCAATAGGCGGCAGGACCGGGCTGGGGCCGGTCCCAAGGCCTCGCCGGGCCGCATCCGGCCCACGGGCTGCAGGTTGCCTACCCCTGATCTACAGCATCACCATGAATCAGGGCTACTTAAAAGCGGTTAAGAACAACAGACCTTTGTCCCGCCAGCTTGTGTTGGAGTGCAGTATGTACAGCATGTTGGAGTACAGATGTCTTATCCACAGGGTCACCAAGAGTCTGGGTCAACTTGAGGACAAATGACAACAGTATTGTGGGCAGCCTCAATTGGGACAATGGTATTAATAATGGTGCTAAACCCTATGAAATCCATGAGGTCACCATAAGTTGACAAGTGACTTCAGGGCACATACATATCCAGTGTGATTTGACTAGGGAAGGCCATTTCACAAATTGGTCATTACAGGTAGAAAGCTGTGCTATGTGCATCTGAGGGGCTCAGAATCCCCAAAGCAGATCTTAATGGTCAGAGAAACCCTTCTGTACAAGTATTGTTTTTTTTAAAAAAACCTCTGTGATAGGTTCTTCTTAGGGTCGTGCTAAGTCAGAAAGGCACACAACAACATTGTTGTGAAATATGTTATTTCTTTGACAATCCTGTCAGTGCTCTAGTAACAAGGGACAAAAATTTAGATGGCTTTTAAAAATGGCAATAGAAGCTTCCGATCACCTTCTTGTGGTTGTGCATGAGAGAAGTCAATGCGTAAGACCAAGGGTCATTTTCTTAGCACTTTGCTTTAGCATTCCTTTTTTTTAAATTTTTTTAAAAAAGGTATTTCTTACTCAGTATTGTTGGAGGGGGAAATGCAGCACATAGCTTATTCCAGGGTCCCAATGTGATTTCTTTATTTAAAATGCTGATGTTACAAGACAGCTTTACAGTAAGCCTCAAAAAGACTTACGTGAATCTCAACAAGACAAATATAATGTAAAATGGACGGACAGACAGACAGACAGACAGACAGAATGACACAAACAACCAAAGCATCTGGTCAGCTACTGAAGGCAAATCAGAAAACAGGAATAATTTGAATTGCTTGGATACAAAAAATTATTATTATTTATGCTGCTATTAATGCTGCTACTACTGACTATACATAATTCTGGTTGTGATTGCTGGTAATAAGTACAGCAGTGCTTCATAATTCTGGTACAATAACTCTTATTAGAACTTCTGCAGCATACATGATCCTTTTGAGGAAATGGCTCAGTATTTCACTTTTTTCCCCCATTTCTCCCAGCAACTACACAGTGACATATTCCCAGTGGTTTTATGTTAGAAAATGGCACCTCTAAATCTTAATTAGTGTTTCTGTCAACAGCAATGGGGGAAAAAAATCTGAAGGCAAAATGTAGTGAGATTTACATTTAAATAGAAGCAAAGTAGTACAATATTTTAATAGTTTGCTGCTAATTAATATTGACATAGAAATCATGTTTCCTAATCCACATGGAAGATACTTATCTTCTATTTTCATTGCTTTCCACACAAAATCATGACCTTTAAAAGTGAAATAACAAAGAGCCTCAGGTTTTACCCTGATGTTTTAATCTATGAATTAACCCATAAATAAATGAGATGTTGAGAGTCAGCATGGCATAGTGGTTAGAGTGTTGGACTACGGCTGATCGATTCTCAGATCAGCCATGAAAGTCAACAACAAAATGAAATTTTACAATGCCATCATCCCTCTCCACACACATTTAAATTTCTTTACTTTCGCATGTTATTTATTAACATTATGAATGTACAAATGAATTGGGTAGAGAAATTGAGGCCAGTTTAAGATTCATGTGGATAACGTAAGTGTACAGCACCATCGAGGGAAGTTGATCACAAGGTATGGAAACATGCAGGACAACGATGTGGAAAGTAAAAGTGTAGATAAGGACAAATGCAAAGGATGGTGCAAATGAAAGAGGTGTTTCTTGAGAGATGGAATTTCATCTAGAAAGGCTTAAAGAGAAGTCCGCTAAAAAAGCAGAAGAAGAGGGGGGTGGGAGAAGGAATCTAGCAGCATCTTGAAGACTAATTTTTATTTTAGCACAAACCTTCATGAGTGTCAGTCCATTTCTTCAGAGGCCATGCAGAGTGATTTTAAAGCCTGATATTATAATGTATATTTATACAGTTGCAGGAGTGGGATAGAATAATAGGATCCAAAAAGACCCAAATAATGATTCTTGAACTAAATTTTCAAAGGGCTATGTGAGCTGATACAAGTCTTTCAGATCTTTACAGTTGTCAGTACTGATGTATGAAAGTAATAAATTTGCTTACTAAAAGTCAGTTTCCTTGGGGTCAAGGTTCTTTGAGAAGATTTCTTTTGTTATATGGGCAATAGTAAGGATTCTTGTATGAATATGTGTAATACTCCATGAAGAGGTCATCTTCCAGCCTGAGAGGGAGTGATCAGGCAGGCCCAGCTCCAACAGGGCTAGCCTGAAGAAAGAGGCTCCTCTCTCCTTAACTGTCATCTTCTGGCCTCCTATTCCCCTCCAGCTATGCTCTGACTGTGTGAGGGAGAGGTTTGCGTACCCTAATGAAGTTGTGAGCTATGCTGATGGTGGTATAATAGCCACCGGTAGGGCCTCCCATGCCAGACAGGTCACAACTGAAGGGTCTGACCAAGAGCGCTGAAGGGCAGGATGGGCTCTCTAGCCTTATGGCAACCATCCTAGGAGAAGGAAAACTCTAATCCCAAACCCGGGCAGATGGTGCTCGTCTAACCCTGTAAGGTCAACCATCTAAGAGAAGGAAACTCTAATCAAACCTATGACCCAAGGACCTCGCTGCCACTGTCCATGCTTGTCAAGGCCTCAGCAGATGAACCTCTGGTTTAAAAAAGGGTGAGGCCAGTTTCATGCACACTGCGCTCCACCAGAAAAATCCATTGCACAGGCTCAAAGGATACATCCAATGTCATCAACGTGCTTGTAAAAAGCACGGATGAGTCCTTCCTGAATCTTCGTTTGCGAAGTAAAGCCAAGAAGAAGAAGAAGAACTCCATGAAGGCATTATCTTGGTTCATACCTCTGCTAATGAACTGGAATTTGTGAAATCAGCTGCTTCTCTTTCTAGTCTTCTTTTACTCTTTCCAATAAAAAAAGCCACAATTTGACTTGGCAATGAAGTGACACCAACATTGGTACCAATCATGCCTCCATGGGGAAGGTATTCCACCTAGCAGATGGAGGTCCATTTTGAACTATTATTTATTATTTAATACTACTACTACTAATAATAATAAATTTTATTTGTATACCTTTTTTCCCTAGATCAAAATGGTTTACAGACTATAAAACTATTACAAACATCTCATAAAAATAGATAAAATCAAGTAATACAATTATACAAACACAATCATTCATAGGGTAAGGCAGAGAATAGATGGCATCAAGAGCACTCAACTTCATTCCTCGGGGGGGGGGGGGGGGCTTGGCAAAAAAGAAAGGTTTTAAGCCTCTTTTAAAATGTTTTTAAATGTTTAAATGTTACTTACATTAGGCTGTAGTTATATCCAATTTAGCACAGTAGTACCTTGGGAGCCTTACCAAGGTTGCAGCTACAGGGTGGCAAAATGAGGGCACTGTCCCTCAAATCAGAATTCTCTTCCTTTCAATGAAATTTTCAACCAGTCCCTAACTTTCTAGCATTGCAATAAATTAAAACTCAGTTGAGCATTTAGAAATACAGTTTACATATCCAAAGAAAGGGGGCAGATAAAGTTATCAAGGGATTGTGAATATAACAGTTCTAGGTGTGAAAAATTTCCAGTGTTTCAGTCTCTGAAATGCCAGAAGTTTGCAGATTAAAGAAAATTTTCATTTGGTGGTGCTCCCCTGAAGAATGGTGGAGTCTCCTTCTTTGGAGGTTTTTAAACAGAAGCTGGATTGTCATCTATTGGGGGTGCTTTGATTCTGTATTCCTGCATGACAGGGGGTTGGACTGGATGGCCCTTGTAGTCTCTTCCAACTACTTCTGTGCCTTACCTTACCCTCTCCCAATATACAGTTGGCCCTCCTTATCCACGGATTCTGCATCCATGGATCCAACCACCCATGGGTTGAAAATATTTAAGAACTATATAAATTCCAAAAAGCAAACTGTGATTTTACTATTTTATGTAAGGGATTCTATTTTACTATGCCACTGTATTTAGTGGGGCTTGAGCATCCATAGATTTTGGTATCCATGGTGTGCGTGTGTGAGAGAGAGTTTGTTCCACCCTAGTGGATACCAAAGGCACAATGTACATATACATTGCTTGGGACAACACTTATTTATGAGGTCCAAAACACACTGCAGAAATAATCCAGTTTGAGGCGGCTTTAATTGCGCTGGGCCAGTGCTAAGGAATTCTGAGAACTGTAGTTTATTCTGGAACCAGAGCTCTCTGACAGAGAAGGCTAAATGTTTCATAAAACTACAGTTCCCAGAATTCCCTAGCACTGAGCCAGGGCAGTTAAAGAGGTCTCAAATTGGATTATTTCTGCAGTGTGTTTTGGATGTGAGTTGCCAAAGTACCAGATATGCAAAGATTCCCTCAAATATTTGCATATTTCTTGTGCCACACCATCTCTTTTAATTTAGAGTTTAGATTTGCTTGGATGTTTAAATTTTTCATATCATATTATTTTGTGTGCAACTCCAATTTAATTACTCAATATACACTGGATATATTTTTTCTGCTGAATCCTAGGCAATGCCTGTAAGTTATATGCTATGCTTCAGGCAACGATAAAGCACTTTATGATGGACAGTAAATTAAAGATATTTATTAAAATATGCACTAGCATAGCAAAGGTAATGGTGTTTGGTTTTGTGACAGTATTCTGATTGCAGAACTGAAGTGGACATTGCATTTTTGTCACACACACACACACACACACACACACACACACACACACACACACCCTTGGTTGAAACAGTTTGATGCCTCTGTTTTAGATTTAATAAGAGAAATATTATGAATTCAAGAACTGGAGATATAAAAGCAGAAACCCAGCATTTTCCTAGTCAGTGAAAAAGCTTGGCATACTTTATTTATACTGTAAGCACAGAGGTAATTTATTCAGGTACTTCAGGGCAGAAACCCATACATGTCCACTTACAGTTTGCAAATTTTATTTTTCATGATATGCCCAACCCTGTGGAGGCTTCATGCTGCAAATGCCTGAAGGAGGTTTTTAATTAAGCTTGTCTCCTCCTAGCCCCACTTGTGTAACTAATTATTTTCAGTATCATGAAAGAGTTTCATTATTCATTTCCTTTTCAAAGAGCTTATCCCACCCCGATTTCAGCTGTGTAACTTGAACCTGTTTTGTTCATATGTGGCAAGATTTTTTTTCTTAAAAAAAAAAAATAACATTTTATTGTGCAAAATAAAATACTGACCAGAACCCTAAATTATTTTGAATGACTGTAAAGTTATTTTGGATTTAGAATATATGTTCCCTGTGTATGAAATGACAAGCTATTTTTATCCAGTTACAAAATTATAGGATTTTGTCTAATACCAATTTAGACTGTTCATCTATCTGTCAATGTGTCCAGCAGTGGATGGGCAATTTTGGTCCTCCAGATATGGGATTGCAACACCCATGTTTCCTTACTATTCACTGTGTCGGCTAGGTCATACCCACAAAAGTCCCAGTTTGGCAAGGACAGTACTGATCAATCCTCTGTTGTCCCACTTTTACAACTGTTTTAAAAATGTCCCTGATTCTCTCTCCTCTCCTTACTTTCCTCCTTTGTTCACAGCTTACTCCAGTTTTCAGTTGTCTTTATTTGGAATCAATATATCATATAGTCCTCAGATTAAAAATATACATTTGATAGAAAAGCATACAGTACACAATAAGCCTTACTCTCATTTCTCTTCAAATAATATTTCACCTTTCACTCCAGCTGCGACAAACTGAGTTCAAAGTGCAAAAGTATTTTGTGCTAAATGAACTCAGCAGGGAGAGAGGGGAAGAGGGGACAGAATCTTGCTCTTCCCAGCAGATTCAAGCAAAAGCATACTGCTACATGTTCTTCCTCATTAACAACTTATGCTTATGTGTTCTTCCTACCTTGTGTGTTCTTCTTCATTAATAACTTTTTCCATCATGACCACACTGTGATGTTGCTTGGCCACACATATTCCAGTTTTCATCTGTGAAATGCTGGAGGGCATGCTAGGGGAACAGGCCAACAAAGTCTGATGATGTACCACTGCCCTGCTCACTTTTAATAGACCAAAGCATATGCTATTATACTCATATCCTACTTTGGGGCTTTCCATGTAAATCTTACTATGGTGAGAACCAAATGCTACACTAGATAAGGCTTTGGTCAGATCCAGCATGGGTTTTCTTACCCTTCTTACGAAGAAAACAAGGTACTGTAGTTTATTTGCTGTGTTTACAGTTGCTCCAGCAGGAAGAAAACCTATCCCAGCCTGGCAAAGATGCAAAATCTAATTTGTGACCTTTCAAGAAAACCCGAGTTTTGAACAGGCCATACATGTCTTGTGTTGGACAAACTTTGTTACAAATAGAGTGCTTAACAATGTTTTGATTAAAGTAGGATAGGAAACTATGCCCAAGAAGATTGTCAGGAGGTAACAGCAATCAACAGGAACAACCACAAACAGTAATTAAAATTTGAAATCCAGCTGGCCCAAAGCCTTGAATGTCATGAATAAGAGAATCACGATGTTTTAAATTGTGTCTTCGCTTAAAACCTATCTCATTTGTAAAATGGGTCTAATAATAGCCATCCAAGTTGCAAGGCTTAATTAATGTTGGTGTAGCGCGTTGCAGCTCCTCTGTGCAGTTCAGTTACAAATGGAGGTAATGATAAAAGTAAAAGTACCTCATTAAAAGAAAGGGATGAGAAAGGGGAGGGAGGAAAAAGAGCAGTTTCAATTGTGGATTGCTTGAAATAACTGGCAGTCTCTTACTGATCTGCTTATGAGAAGAATTAAAGATGCTGCCGTCTATGGGGTCTGTGTCCTCTACAGGCCGTGTCCAGTTCCCCTGTCTTTTGTCCTTTCTACTGTGGACTGAATTACACCAGCTATAGGGGTGAGCAGAGGTGTAGTGGAGCCAGAGTCCAAGGGTCACAAAAGAAGTGAGAGAAAAAGCAATCCCTTGATCATTTAGAATTTAAATTCAAAAATGGTATTCAAATACCATTTCAAAAATCTGCTTCTTTTGGCATCCTTTTTGGTGATGCATTTCTTCTTTTGGGGCAATAGCAGGGGCCACTCTTTCAGTGCCCCAGAGATCATAAATGTACAAACTGAGTCATCTGTGGGTCAGCCACTCCTTCTGTTTTGTAGGGCCTTATCCCCAGAAATGGGGGTGGTTTATAGATTTCTTGGTTTCTTCCTTGCCTTTCTTTTGAGATGTATCGATTTGCTGAGCTCTCCAAGCAGCATAGCAAATGGAATGAAGAATAAAAAATTAAACAGAAATGAATGAGAAAGCATCAGTGTTGAGCTGCCTCACACTACAGCTGTAGCATTCCAACAGAGCTACATACTATTGTATTTCCTAAAGGTCAACCTCTTGTGTGTGTTTTTAACAAGAAGTAAACACTTAAATTCAAAATGATCAAGGGATTGCTTTTTCTCTCACTCCTTTTGTGGGAATAAATACTGTTGGGTTAGTATTGAGAACTTGGCTGTCAGCCACTTTCAAGAAGATAAAGCATAAATAAGCTTCCTGTGATTGTTTTCGTCCAGTGTATAAAATGTGGTTCTGACTAAGGCTGCAGACACACTATAGAATTAATGTGGTTTGACACCACTTTATCTGTTATGGCTCTATCCTATGGGATCCTGGGAATTATAGTTTGTTATGGTACCAGAGCTCTCTGACAGAGAAGGCTAAATAGCTCACAAAACTAAAACTCTAGGATTCCATAGCATTGAGCCAAGACAGTTAAAGCAGTGTCAAACTGCATTCATTCTGCAGTGTAGATTCAGCCTAAGAAGTAGGTAACCTTCAGTGCTCTGGGATACTGAGAAACTACTTCTCCCATAATACCTGACCACTGGCTAGGGCTGATGGGAATTAGCATTCAACAGTATCTGGATGATCACATACTCCTCAGCACTGTTCTGAGTAAATGTGACCGAAGTATTTACATATCCATATGAACTTGAAGGATTCCATACTGTGGCCTGATACGAGAGTGTTGCTGTTATTTAATTGTGTTTAGCACAAAGTTTGGAAAAGTTATCTTTTTGATTACAACACTCAAGAAACCTTTGTCCTGGCAGTTGTAATCCAAAATGTAACTCTTCAAGTGATCAGATAAACCCAAATAATGTAATCCCAGTATTCTAGTAAATCTTTATCTTCTTACTGAAATTTTCTAGCAAAGCTAAAGTGATCTTCTAATAATTCAGTCACTGTTGTTCCTTCATAATTAGGAGAACTTTATTGCACTAAGGAAAAAGTACTCCTAAATTCCACTGAGATTCCTTCAGCAAGAACAGCAACAGATGTTTCCTCATAAAATATTTGTAGCTGTGGGGAGAAAAAACCCTCCTGACATACTCACACATGCAATTTAATCTATTAGCTGTTTACCTAATCTGGGCTGGCTACCTGAGGGATCTGCTCCTAGTAGAAACAAAGTTTGAAATCTTCATGAGATTAGAGAGAGAGAGAGAGAGAGAGAGAGAGAGAAGCCATACAGATGACAGACATAATCTAAGGTCATGTTTTTTTTACCAGCATGACGTGAGTTGAAACTCCTTATTGGTAAACGTAGAGTAAATGGAAGAAATAGCCCTGATATGTGGCACAATCTATTAGTATACGTATATATGATTATGTTAACTATTGTGAAATAGGCCCTGATATAGCAAAACAGGCACAAAAGGGAAGTTTTTGTTTGAGAGAGAGAGATTTTATGAATCTGACTAGCAGTTTTGGCTGTGTTTTTAAGTGTCAGGAAATGGCTATGAGACCAATTAAATTTGAGTATTTACATCCCTAAAGGCAACACTGAATGGGAAGTGGCAAACAATTCATGAAATTTGTAGGAATATCTATTTTTGTGGGGAGAGGCTGGAATATTTAGATCATCATATCTATCATACCCCTTAACTGTCCCAATTTGGAAAGTTTAGTCCCAATTTATCCTCTGTCATTCCACTTTTTCAACTGCTTTAAAAATGTCCTGGTTCTTCTCTCTTCCTCTCACTCTCTCCTCTTGTTTATAGCTTGCTTCAGTTGCTGGAAACTGATCTCAAAGAGCAAAAATAGAGAAGGGGAGAAAGTGAAATCTTGTCCTTCCCAGTAGCTTCAAGTAAAAGCAAAATGCTGCACCCTTTTCTAGCTTGTGGGTTCTTCTTCATGGATACTTTTTGCCATCTTGGCCACATTCTAATGCTGCTTGGCCACATGTGTCCCAGTTTTCATCAATAAATTGTTGATGAGTATGCTGATTGGACATTTCATATTGTCAGGGAAAGAAATCTTTCAGAAAGCATACAAGCCATAGTGGAGAGAAGATAACTGGTGTCTGAACTATAAAGAACTGAACTGCTGAGCAACAGAAGAGCCCAGAAAGGAAGATGAGAACAGGACTAGAGAAGGTGTCAAGCAATCAACAGTGAGACCAGAAGTAAAATTTTTGAAGAAGGGAAGAGTGAAGACGGTCTCAGACAGAGAAAAGAAGATTCTGCAGTCAATGATCAAGAAAGCTATGGATGTTATCAGACAAGGGAAATTGGAAGTATAATCCAATGGCAATCCAAACACAATCATGGTGTTTAACATTATTGCGTGATAAACTACCACACACCATTTCGGGCAATGGGAAGTCAGTCCGAACGCAGTCATGGGGTTTCACATTATTGTGTGAGAGGTGATCACACGCAATTTTGGGCAATGGCAAGCTATTTTCGGGCAATGGGAAATCAGTTCGAACGCAATTCAAATTCACGTAAATTCGCTGAACTAGTGAATGCACATGAATGTGTTCTGGCCCCACTTTCTCTTCATTCTAAATTAAAAGAAATTCCTCCCATGTGATAAACTCCATTGAGTTGGAGAGAGGAAAAGCTGAGTCTAAAGCACTGGTTCCCAGACTTTGGTCCTCCAGATGTCTTGGACTTTAGCTCCCAGAATTGCTGATTGTTGACCAACTGGCTAGGGCTTCTGTGAGATGAAGTCCAAAACACCTGGAAGACCAAAGTTTGGGAATCACTGGTCTAGAGTATCAGCAGCTGGACCATGGTGGACATTTCTGCTATGTGAAATTTCAGTGCAGTCACCACTGCAACCAAGACAAGAGCTTTGCTTTAGGAATAGTTCGCTCTAGGGGAATTGAATATTAGCTCAATGAATGGCTGGGTTATACAGCCCCGGGATCATCTCTATGTATACCAAGGTCAGATGCATAAGGAACCCAGAGGCAAATTGTTAATGGATTGTATTTTATTTCAAAGGGGAAAAACCAACACACTCAACATTCACTCACACAAGGACACAAGAACTGAGCAGTAAAGGTGTTAGGTTGGAACAGAGTAGGGCCTTCTAATGGAAATATGACACCTGTTTGGATGCTGCTCTTCTTGAAGATGTTCTGGGACAAGAGGAATAGGAACCCGATTACTCCCAGGCCACCAGAGTTTGACGCATGAAAGAGGGGTCTAGCAAGATGAAAACCAACAACACCTCTGCCTGCAAATAAAGCTAATCCAACTAACAAAGGAAAGGTCTCCTAATTTATAGGAATTTTGTGCCCTGGGGCAAAATCCAGAGAGCTGATATGGCCAAATAGTCTGAATCTTTGATATGTATTGGTGGCACTTTGAAGTAGGGTCTTCCAAAGATGTGACATAGGGGTGTGAATGGGTGTATTTCTGCAGCAAACGGCTTAAAGTGTCGGATAGATGGAATTGTTTACTCCAACCTGAGCCACCCTATTGTTTCATAGCCAGGCTCATCCCCACCTCCTCCAACATGTCTGGAACATAAATCCTCTTGGCCACTCCTAATCTAGCCTACGTGACCTGTTCACTTGCAACTAATGGTGTCCATGTTAGGATAATACAGGCTGAGTTTATAACAATTCTGATATCAAAAGAGGAGGAGTAGGTTTGGGTATCTCTGGGGCTAACTTCACTAAGGCAAAGCATTTACAATCTGTGTATGGGCTCAAGGCTAATGGTAGGAAATCACTATATATTACTGGGTCCATAGGAAGGGGCCTGTGATCTGACTCTGTTGCACATATTTTCATGTTACTCAATAGTATCTTACTTTCCCATTGATTTTTGACACTTGTTACAAAACTGGTGAATTTCAAAGAAAGTAATAAGGATAAATTTAAAATCTAATGTAATGATTTTTTTGCTTGTCTGCCAGGAGTTCAAAATTGCCACCTAGCAGGCCAAGAAAGCACACCAAATTTTGGACTTGCCCCAAGCAAAGTTGTCTGACTGTGGGAGCAAACTTGTTGCTGATCTAGACTCATACAGAAGTTGACTAGCCTAGAATCATAGAACTGGAAGGGACAGCATGCAAGAATACACAACTAAAAGTTGAATTTTACTGAAACACTGTTGACAGGACTTTTCTCCACCAAACCTGCATGCCTGCAATAGAGGGGAATGGTGTGGGGAGGGGCTCAAAAGTAAGAGCCTACAAATTCTTATTTGGAGGGCCGTATCTCATTTTATGATCCCATTAGAGTTCTAAGATTGTACAGATAGACTCATGTCTCTGCCCCACCACCCTCTCAGGCGTGTTATGGGACTAAGGGATAGGGCTTTCTTAGTGGCTGCTCTCAGACTTCGGAATTTCTTTTCAAGAGACTGTAATATTTTTACCTTTTTAATTGTTTAATTTTTTTAAACTTTAGTAATTTGTAATGCTTTTGTATTGTTTTTAACATGTCCTGTTTTAAACGTGTTGTTAGCTGCCTTGAGTTCTTATACTTTGTAAACTGCTTAGGGAGTGCTTAAGTGCACTATATAAGCAGTATAAGTCAGGATGATGATGATGATGATGATGATGATGACGACGACGACGATGACAGTGATGATGAATTGTTGCTGCTGTTGCCTTAAATCCATTCTCTGAAGTGGTTGCTTCATTCTGCCCAATGACAAGGGTCTAATCTGCACTGAAGAAATAATGCAGCTTAACTCTACTTTAACTGCCATGGCTCCATCCTGTGGAATCGTGGGATTTGTAGTTTTGTGATATATTTAGCCTTCTCTGTCAGCGAGCCATAACAAATTACAAATCCTATGATTTCATAGGATGGAGCCACGGCAGTTAAAGCAGTGTCAAACTGCATTTTTTTCCTGCAGTGCAGATTAGACTCCAGTCAGTCCTGGGGAAGACATGAGATCAGAAGATGGAAGGACCAATCCACCAAGCTTCTTTACTGGCTTCCTTACATCTGACCTAGCCCATTTTTATCCTTTCTTTTGTATCTTTTAGGCTGTAATTTGGATTGCTACATTTAAGATTTGATTTAACAAGGAATAATCATCATGATTCAAGTATCATGAATACACACCCTTTAAAAAACAATCTAGTTAATCACTTGCATGTTACACCACAATAAACATTTGCTAGAAAAATCAGAATATACTTAAAAAAACCAGCTGAGAGATTATTTGCATTTTAAAAATTAAATGAAGCTTCAGGCAATAGAATTACAGGCAGTGATGATCGACTCTCACCCAAAGGCACCTCTGGCTGCTACCTGCATTGAAAATGCATAGCATGAATAAAATAATTGAATCAGAATCCAAGCTACTGAATCTGCCATTGTCAACCTGCTGCTAGTTAACTTAATTTAGTGTTTGGGACCAAAAAAAAAGTTCCCTGTGAATGAATTGCTTTGTCCTTTAGGTGTCAAAATTGTGATTTTGTACACTTTTGTAGAGTAAAGAATTGAAATCATCAGCAAATATACAATAATAATAATAATGCACAAATAGGAAGGAACAAAGATGCATAGGATTGCACTGTTAAGCACCCTTATCTTACACAGCACTGCAGCGTGTGTATGCAAACACTGCTTTATCTCGGTAAAATAATTGGAGTCTTTTAGCAGAAAGTGCCAAAAGGTTCAGTGACAAAAGTTCATCATCATCATCATCATCATCATCATCATCATCAATTCTCAAATGCCTTTATACCAGCCAACCACCATATTCTCTTTCCACATAATATTCTGAAACTGCTGTAGGACCGCAAGCGAGGCATTTCAACCTGGTTGCTTTGGTGAAATGGCCTCATTTCCTCCCTCCTCCCCTTCCAAACAAATGGAAGGTCAGTAGAAAGAAAAGTTGGAGTGGGTTTTGGATTTGGAGGGGTTATGATCAGAAGGGAAATACTGTGTTTATTGATTTATTTGATTTATATCTCACCTTTCTCCCAAAATGGGACTCAAAGTGGATTACCTTATTAGTTAAACCAAAGCAACTGAAGATGCCAGCCACAGAGGCTGGTGAAACGTCAGGAAGAAACTCTTCTAGAACATGGCCACATAACCCGAAAAAAACACAAAAAGCTACCAAAGCAATTGTGGTACAAAAATCTTGAGAACATAACTTGAAAGACATTAATTTAAAACAATTTACAATACCTAAAGCATATATTTCATATTTTGGAAAGTACATCTATTTACTTGTTTAAAGTCTTCACCTGCTGGCAAAAAGAGAACAAAGCGGGATCAAGCAAGCCACCCTTGGGAGGGAGTTCCATCTAGGAGCAGCCACGAAGAAGGCTTTGTACCATGGTTGTCACTGGACAAGCCTGGGCAGGTGGTGGGACAGCGAGAAAACCTTCCTCATAAGAATATAAAATTCATATGTGGAAGTATGGGCATTCAGATAAGTTGTATAGGTCTTCATCTCCGGCGGCACAGCCATATTTGAGGGGATACTGGGCAAGATACATTTTTGGATGGTCCCACAATACCTACTGTCTGGTCTCCCTCCATCCTCCAAAATTTTAATGGATCTCTCATGAAACTGTGATTGTTTAAACATTTCTAATTACTTAATTTATAATTGGCATTAGGACACACCCTGTCTCTTCATTGATTTGCTGGAGAAGCAAACAGTCTGAAGTATGAATTGTCAGTTTTAGAACAGCTGTATCCACACATTTAAAGTAGTAAAGGAAAAAAAAAGGGAAACCTTGCGTTCTGGATAAAAACCACAGCACAACATTGCCCAGCTCCATGTTATGCTCTTTGAGAAACACTCTTTCTTCTGTGATCCTTGGAGGAAGCATGTGTAGGAAGAAATAGTTCTGGCATCTTCATCCTTCCTGCAAATGGGCACAGTAAGGCTGGCAGCGGATTTCCTTGAGATGGTGGGCTGGGACTACAGCCAATTTAGCCCAGTGTTAAAACCAACTGTAAGTGGGTGGCTGACTGAGCAGGGTTTCTATTACCAGGGAAAACTTCCATCTAGAGAAAACTATCCTTCATAGGAGTTCCACCCATGAAGTATCTTACAAGAGGGTATGCTAGGGAGTATATGATGGTATAAGGAATCTTGATCATTGTCCGACTTATGAAGGTCACAATATTTCCAATTTCTCTGGACAGTGAAGAAAGCAGACAGGAAAATCAACCCGTTAGAAATGTGATGCTGGAAGAGGTTTCTACAGATACTGTGGACTGCTAAAAGGAGAAATAAATGAGTCTAAAATGAGTTCTGGCAGTGGGTTGGACTGAATGGCCCTTGTGGTCTCTTCCAACTCTATGTTTCTATGGTTCTTTGTTTTTATGACTAAACAGAGCCTGTTATACTTTGGAGATATCATGAGATGACATGATTCATTGGCAAATAATAATGCTTGGTAAAGTGGAAAGCAGTTGGAAACTGAATTACAGATGGAACAACTCAGTCAAGAAATCTATCACTCTGAGACTGCAAGACCTGATTAAGGCAGTTAATGACCAGAGATTTGGAAGGTCTCTCATTGACAGGGTTGCCTGTTGACTTAAGTTGAAACCAATCTGACAGCAAATAACAACACCAACAACTCTGTGTACCCTTTGTACCCTTTCTGCTTTGCACACAGGTTGCTAAGGTTACAAGAACAAAACTACAAAGGATAAAAAAGGCCTCAAATTACTGTACTACTAACACAGTGTTTACACTCATACAATAGTAAGTGTACTAATGATTTTAAGGTTTTATGTTTTCTGTGGTTTAGGGTAATATCTGTATCAAATATTACCAGCTAGTATGGCTCCTGTTTTTAGCAGAGTCTTCTAACCCAATTATGAAAAGCAATTGATGGTCTGACCTTCAAATTGTTTTGTTGGTTTGGGTCCTTCCATTTGTAACCTGTTCTACCAGAGACTTGCTTTCAAAAACCATTCTCCTGCTTTCTGAGGCTGTAGTTTTCCATACCTTTCCAGTAGGAAAAGAAGTCTTTCTCTTTTCTTTCAGACACCAATTTAAAAACCATATGTATCTGTACGAGCTTTCATGGAATCAGGAAGTGTCTGAATTTGTGTAATGCTCCTGTTTATATTGCTGTGGTTGTATTTTGCAGATATTTTGAATGTATTGTTTTAGATAGCTGTAATTTGTGATGCTAGCTGTTCATGATTTTTAACTGTGTTCTTTATTATAAGGCACTGCCCTATCAGAAAAATGGTGGGATAGAAATTGAAATAATATTAATTTCTATTTTTGCATTTGGTATGGTGGGATTGCATAAGACCAGCCTTCTGCAAACTGTTGTCCTATAGATGTGTTGAACTGCCCTATAGATGTCTTGAACCTCTGCAGGTCACGATCTTGTAGAGGTTTGCATTAACCTGTAAATCACTTGATAAGCAGTAGTTCTGTTTTGCTCTTTAAAAAAGCTGTTTGGTTTTTGTCTTCCAGCTGCCATTGTCATTCAGAAGTGGTGGTGTCATATGAACCCTTGTCTGGAAGGAGAAGAATGTAAAGTACTTCCAGATTACTCAGGTTGGTCCTGCAGCAGTGGAAACAAAGTCAAAACTACCAAGGCAAGTTCATGTAGACAGCTCATCCTTTGCTCTCAAGGGCCGGTTACATACCGGCAGTTGGGACGTCCAGAGGACGTCCCATTTTAAAAAAGGGGCTTCTCTTCTAGACGCCCCTGAGTCTAGTACGGACTGTGTCCGTACAGTATGGCGCCGGCCCTTCTACATGGCTGGCGCCATATTGACGTATCGGACGCTGAGCGTCCGAACATCGCGCGGCCCTAATGACGTCACGAATGCGCCCTTGGCGCTTCGCGACGTCATCAGTGCGCCGCGGAAAGAAGCTTCGAAATGGAGCTTCTTTTTTGCTCCGCGCGGGAGCCGCGCGGTTTGGCTGCTGCAGCTCCCGCGCGGAGCAAATGGCGCCGGCGGGGGACCGCCGCAAAGCAGCGGTTTGTATCCCACCAAGGTCACATTTCACTTAGAGATCAAACTTTACATGCTTGCAAATTGGCTGATTGAGTCCAGCTGGGAGCTGGGATTCTGCCAGGATGCAGTAGCCCTGTGGCATTGGCAGCATTTTCCATGTGATAATTCCCGACTGTATCCTGCAGCCCAACTGTATCCCGTTGGGGAGTAATTGGGTTTAAAGTCAGTGCGTTAAGCTCCATAGAGTTGAAAGAGACCACAAAGGCCATCCAGTCCAACCCCCTGCCATACAGAAACTCACAATCAAAGCATCCCTGACAGATGGCCATCCAGCCTCTATTTAAAAACCTCCAAAGGAGACTCCACCATACTCCGAGGGAGTGTCTTCCACTATCAAACAGCTCTCACTGTCAAGAAGTTCTTCCCAATGTTTAGGTGGATTAACTGGCTTTTTGCCACAATTTTCTTATCTTAAGGATCTTAAGACACCCCTCCATGGCTTTTTTTCCCCCAAGAGGGAAAAGTTACAGGTTCTTTTTTGGAATTTGTGTATTTCTTCCCATGGGACCATTAGCTGAGAGGACAATTCAGGCCTGGCAGAGTAACATGGGGGGGGGGGACGTAACCCTGTCAGCCCAGTGGTCCTGGTCCAATCTCTCTATTTAACTTCAGTTACAGGTCTTCCACCATCTCGTGTAGTTTGTCCCTCTATTTTCCTTGCTATTGAAACTAAAAATAGGCAATTGACCAGTCTGAGTTTCTAAAGGAACATTTCCTACCATATGTACCTCCCTCGGCCCTTAGATTTTCTTAGGATAATCTTTAGGATGCCTTCTACCAGGTGACTATAAGAGAAATGGCCTTCTTGGTTGTGGCATCCTGCCTATGAAATGCCTTTCACAAAAGGCCCACCAACTAGCAAAGATATTATCCTCCCCTGACATTTTAGCTTCTTTTACATGTTTTAAATATTATTATTTAAAATCCTGCAGCTAGTTTATTTATTGTGTCAGGTCCTTTATTCTTATTCACATTAGGCAAATTGCTAGATGTTGACTAGCATTAGGTAAATTGCTAGCTGTTGACTCACTTCTCACTACCATCTTGTTTTCCTAAGATGTTTATGGTCCCTTGCTCCTTTCTTACTCCTTTTTCTGTATGCCCATACTGCCTCTCATTTTAAGCCAATGTTTTGCACTTAGCTCCAGTTAGTTGATTACAGATCTCTAAGAAAAGCAATACAATACAAACAATGTGTGCAGGTTTGAAGTCTGTTCTTTTCTGCCTTATAGGACTGAATGGCATCCATTTCCTTGTAAGGGAGAAGGTAAAGAAGGGTACCAAAGAGTTGTATTTGTACTGCATGAGTATATAGTAGATGAAGTGTTGTATTGTTGTTGAGAGATGCAAAGGAGATGATGACGACAGTGGTGATAATGATGACCATAGTAGCATCAGCTAGAATTAGTTCATCCATCCATTCATTTTAAATATTTATAAGTTGCTTTTCAGGGCCAAGCTATTACAGAGCAACATGTGCAAATACAAAGACGTAAGATAAATATGACACATCAACCAAGTTTCAGTTATTAGGAGAAACACTGCTGTGGGTTACATGACAATTCTGTATTTTCAAGGGGCAAAGCCCTCATAAACAGAACTGGAGTCCTGTAACTATGGTTCTCCCCTGATCCTAAGGGCAGCCCATTGAGCATGGAGAAAGAGGAGTAAGGAAGGAGCAAGGAACCTTAAGGAAACATAGCCTTGGGAAAACAAGTCCATACTGGTAGTGAGAAGTGAGAGAGTCAGCAGACCAGCCTGCCCTTAGATTCCAAAGAAGCAGAAACACTATCTTTTTATCACATGGGTGAATGTGGCTTCCAATTCTGATTTTAGGCCTTTGCACACATTTCCAGTTTGAGATTAACAACTGTGCTGAATTAGCACCCAGGAGTGCCCTAAAATGGCTTTGCTTCATTAAAGTAACAAGCTATTAACTCCCTTCTTCAAAGAAGAGATCCCCAAGTGTGCAATCCACAGCCCACTGAAGTCTGTGGCAAAGCTCACTTTGATCTTAATGGCTTTACATTGCACCCAAAGGTGCTGCAAGTATCTTTAATTTGATAAGATGCCTGTGATGGGGCTTTCCCATTTTCTTGTTATTTTTTTAGTGTGCTTTTCATACAGTGAGAAAAACAAGGGTTAGGGAATATCCAGATAATGCCCATAAGCCACCTTCTATATTGAAAATGCATGTACTCAGGGCCGCTTTGTGTGTTTGGCTGTGTTTCTGGCTTCTTTTCATCACAAAGAAGCCTCATTTTGAGTTGGGGAATATAAATTTTACATGTCCTACTTCCTGAAAGTTCAGCCATCTCATCCGACACTTCCAGAAGTAAAAAAAAGCACAATTCCCTGAGTTGTCATGAAACAGTAGGATGGATTTTATTATTATCATCATCATTCATCTGGGGAATAATTCTAGATGTAGACAAAGTTGCTGCTGTTGCCATTTCATGCGTAGGTGCTTGGAAGTATATAAATCTTATTTTACTGATGTGTGTAAATAAAACTTCCATAGCACTAAAGTCATTTACATAACAAACTTCCGGGGACAGGGCCATTTCCTTAGGAATTAGAAAGACTGGTTCTGCACACTCTGAATAATGGTATCCATTCAACAACTTCAGTGCATAATGTTATGAAAAAAGCAGAGGTGTCATTTCGCTAGTTCATACCAGTTTACTGGAACTAGTTGTAAAAAACTGTTAAAAGATGTGGAGGCTAGGGTGGTTAAAAGGGCAACTGTCATGCTTGGAATATTATGTGCAGTTCTTGTTACTATAATAGGCTATTGTAGATCTTGGAAATGTGTTTGCCTGTGTGCTAAGCCCAGAGCTTGGAAAAGTTTTTTTTTGGGAGTTATTTTTATACTAGGTTTTCCTTTGACAAGATTGTCTAGTCGTGACTGACAGTAAGGGGTGGTGCTCATATCTGTCACTAAGCTGAAGAGCCAGCGTTGTCAGAGACAACTCCATGATAATGTGGCCAGCATGACTACATGGAACGTTGTTACATTTCCACCAAAGTGGTACCAATTTCTGTACTTGCACTTTTACATTTTTTCAAACTGCTCGGTTGGCAGAACCTGGGACTACGGATAGGAGCTCACTCCATTATGTGGCACTTGGACCTTGAACTGCCAACCAGCTGATCTTGCAATCATCAGTCAGTCAGCATCTTAATCACTGAACCACAGCTCCCCAAATTCACCAGGTGATTTGGGGAGCTGATGTCCAAAAAAGTAACTTTTACCAGTTTGGTTAAAGCATCAGAACCAGATTTCTTGGCTCCTTCAATAATGCTAGATTCGATCCTGCTTGTTCTTGGCTTCAGAAATTAGAAACGGAACTCCCTTTTGTAGCTTCATCCAGTGGAAGGGAGACTTCAGTTGTTCTCACTGTCTCTGAAGGAGGTAGAATGAACTAAGTATGCCCAGATGCTCACTGTTCCTGCAGTACCTTTCCTCTTCAGCATCAAGCATCCTAGGAAACAGTACTACAGTGGTAAAGGACAAAGTTTGTTTCAGGATCTGGGGACCTGGCATGTATCCACACTGCATAAGTTATAGAAAATAAACCAATGAATTCAGAATGTCATCAAATGACAAACCGCAGGACTCCATAGGATGGAGCTATGACAGCAAAAGTGATATCAGAGTGCTATAATTGTGTAGTGTGGATATGCTCCAGGTGGAAAAGCAGAGGCCTGATGAATAACAGGCTGAGCAAACAACAGAGCAGAGATGGATATCAGCCATTCACTGAACAAGCAGCAGAAGGAATTTAACAGCCAGTTAGTCATAATTAGCAGCCATTACATGGCATAGAGGAGAAAATGCGCTAAAATAGGTTCTCATATTTTCCTTTAATATCTTTTTCACCAAAAGATCTGCAATTAGAGAACCCTAAGTAAAGTCATCCTCTTGTTGGAAATTAGAGTTGTCAGTCACAAAACTACAACCTCTCTTCTGTTTCCTTCTTCTTGTTGTCCCTGAAGTTTTTCATGTATTGAAAGCTTGCAGATTTTGTGGGAGAAATCTAGCAAATTGGGACTATCTCCACCTCGGCCCGCTTTGGTTTGCTTTAGACCACTTTGAAGCTCAGTTGCCTTATATGTAGAAGTGGTCTATATATCTCCATAGCAGGGGCATTTACTTAGGCCCGTTACAGATGGGCCTAAAAGTACGTGCTCTGTGCGTACTAGGGTTAGAAAGGAGCGTCTTTTCTGGACGCTCCCAACCCTAGCACGTGCGTAGCGTGCACAAAATGGCGGCGGCCGTTCCACACGGCCACTGCCATTACGATGTCATGACCGCGCCGCCTCCAAATGAGGCGGCGCGGACATGACGTCTTTGCGTCACGCGAGGGCGCCTAGAGCGCCCTTTCTGTGGTGCTAGAAGGAGCTCCAAAACGGAGCTCCTTCTGGGGTTTGCGTCGCTGGGCGCAGCCTTTACATGGCTGCACCCAGCGACGCAGAGGAGAAAGGGGCCAAGCGGCCCCTTTCTCCTCCTCTCCGCCGTTACCAGGTGTCCTTGCCACTTCCCTGCGGCCTGCAAAGCGGCGGATCGGGGCCTCGGAGGCTGCCGGTCTGGCAACTGAGGCCCCGATACAGCGGGGAAAGGGGCGGGTGCAGGCTGCCCCAAACGGGTGGTCTGTAACCCGCCACTGATTCATAGCTTCACTAAAGGTGCATCTACAGTATAGAGATAATGCTGTTTGACACCACTTGAGCTCTCGCTCAATCCTATGGAATCCTGGGATTTGTAGTTTTACCTTCTTTGACAAAACTACAAATCATAGGATTCTGGATGATGGAGCCATGGACTTTAAAGTGGTTTCAAGCTGCATTATTTCTACAGTGTAGATGCACCCCAAAATCTTTTCCAGAACCCTGGCATCTACCCATTCAGAATCATATGGGGCAGACCAGAATGACTTGCATATATAGAACATGCAAACGACAAAAGTGCTCCTTGAAACCAAAATCTGCAAGCCAATAAGTTCTTGAACATATTTGTAAAGCTAAACATTTGTTGCTACTATTTCATGGTAAGTGATGATTGCAATCTAGCATTCAAATATCCTTGTCAGCTGAAATCAATAAGATTTAAGTGTGAATAACTGTATGCTAGATTGTGGCTAATATCTCTGTGGAATTCAGCTTCAACCACTGCACCTCCTTTAAATCTCACAGCAGTATGGATTAGATGACTGTTAATAGCTTGTCACCATGGGCCCTGTTCAATAAAGTATTGTGCTGGTATAAGAAAGAGATATACTCAGGAGATTAAGAAGGATTCATTGCAGCAAATTGTTGAGAATAGCTGGCTTTATGAAGGCAGTATGGATTCCAATGATAACAGAGCAGTAAACTAAGAGCAAAACACCCCCTTCCAACAAACACATTTTGATATGTTCCATATAGCTTTAAAATGTGTGCTCACATGTGAAAATGGTTAATATGAGCATGAAACATAGCCAGGTTGAAAATTTGATTTATGTATTGACCCAGATACTATCAACAGTGTGAGGCTTTGGAATCGCAGGTACAGGAAATGTAGGCAGACATCACTCTTAAGGAATGGCCTGAAAACTCCTCAAATAGATGAATTTGAAATTGTATAAGATTTAATTAGTCAAGTATTAAAGTTTGCTGGCCAGGTCTGTCCATGAATGTCACCAGATTGGATCTACAGTTTCATAATACATCTTTTTGAATTTTTACTACTGAGTTTCTCAACTTTGGTATCCTGCTGGATTTCACACTTCCATCCCCTTTAGCCATTAAATAAGTGTGAGGGAGATTTCATCTGTTTTTTGCTGGACTGGATTTGGAAAAGTCATTTAAGAAACAGAGTGAAAAAGAAGATGAGAAAGGAAAAAAAATAATACTTGCATAATATTCCTTTTGCACATGGTTAATAGCTGCAATTATGTTGAACAAGAGGAATATAGGAAGACAAACACTTTTTAAACTAATTATATCACTTAATTTTTTTCTCTGGGCACAACTAATTGACAGAGCTGTTTTTAAAGTGTCCATACATTTTTCATAGAAACAATAAAGACCAGGTTACTCACTCACTTACCTGGGAAGGGGAGGAAAAAAATCTCTCCAACTTCTTTTTTATCTTTATGCCTGCACTTGGGTTCCTTTTTTTCTACCACTCTGAAGATTCCTATCTGTCCTTCAGCTTTTGATAAGTTGCCTATATTCACTTGCAAAACAATATCTTACCTAGTATTCCACAATTTCAGTTGCTGCTATTTTGCTATTTTTGTTCCTTTGAAAGCACACCAGATAAAAGAAAAAAGTTATCTAGACATTATTAAGTAGCCTTGCTTCACTAAGTTTTCTGCATTTTGATGTCAGGGATGAAGAACCTGTACCTGCCAGATGTTGTTGAACTGAAACTACCATTATACATATAGAATCAGAGAATTATATAGTTGAAAGAGGCCGGAAGGGTGTATGGCTCTGCATACTGTGATTTAGTAGACCAGAGTGAGTTCTAAAGGGAGAACTGTGTATGGATAGTTCTCCCAAACTTGCCTTCATGTGTGTAGACAAGCCAGTGGTTATTGCGGATCAGGGTAACACAAAGATATGATGGATTTTCCTGTCAGTGTGGACATTCTTCGATGTTTGAGTCCCATTTGAGCTGTGGATCCTTGACCTTTGTGGTTATTAAAATAAGACAGGTTTTAACTTTAGGACTTCAGAGGAAGTGAATACTGTCTTGCAGAATAATGCACAAAGGTCAAGAATCCCTGCTACTCTTTAAAAAGGAGTAGCTTGTGCAAACAGCTGCTGTGCAATGGAAACATAGGGCTCCAGATCTTCCTGGAGGAACAGGTAAGTTACTTTACTCCATGTTAACCCTATTATAACTCAGTTCTGATGTGGGATATGCTGGATGTCATCTATACTGCCCACAACAGAACCAGGGTTTCGGTTGTGCATTGTCCAAATAGGCCAATGCCAGAACAGGTGGGAAACTGGCCTCATGGCCCATGTAGACAAGGCTGCAGAAGCAGGACCAGATCTAATGGTTTTAAGTTACAGGAGAGTAGATTTGATTGAACATTTGAAGAAACATTTGACAGCAAGAGTGGTTTGTCAATGGAACCAATTGCCTGGAGTGGTGGTGAGATGTTCTTTTCTGGATGTCTTTTAAAAAAAGAAGCTGGACAGCTACCTGCTGGGGATGCTTGAAGCTGGTGTTCCTGCACTGAGTAGGCAGTGGGGTTGGACCCAACGGCTCATGAGGCCCCCTTCAACTGTATGATTCCATGGTTCTAAAAGCAGTTTGAAAACTGGAAGTAAGAACCACTAATTGAGAAATTGCACATTGTGGCCATGACAATTTCATTGGAACAGATGTTTTCAGTCTATACAGCTACTGCTGCTGGATGTTTCAGTTGCTGTTTTCCCTAAGAGCCATCAACTGATTCGTAATATTGACTTTCTTAAAAGCAACATCTCTCTTCCCTATTGCTAATTTTCTATGAATGTAGAATACTCCCCATGCCTAAGAATGAGCAGAGTCTACTAAGTGTGGTTCTAAATTTTAAATTCTTAACTGTATAGAAAAACAAAAAGCCTCTGAAGAATTTGTGTTGTCATTTTTAACCATTTACACATCTGATTCTCATTTGCCTGTTTTTCTTTGTTTTCAGGTGACACGGTAGCAAAGCACCGACATGTGCCAAAGTTGGGACAATGGGATTTCCAGCTACATTGCACAACTGTTGTACAGAAACCTTTATTTTATGAGAAAAGCCTCAAAGGTGGATGGTCAGCTTGTCAAATAAGCTGACAAGAGTAATACTTCTTTTAATGAGGACTGCATCGTTCAGCTCAAAACTTTTTTTTACAAAGAACTATGTCCATTTTAAGAGAAGAATGATGAATTATTTTCATGCTCAAGATGAACACTTGTTAAGAAACGATGAAAAAGACATCCAGAGTGCATCATCTACAGAACTTTGTTTATGACATTATGAATACTGAAAGTATGATTCAGATAACCTGGAGAAAAATAAGGCTAAGAATCCATAATAATTCAAAGGAAGGTGCTTCACCATGGAGACAATAGGAAGGACAACCAAATTATTGTTTGAAATATCTACTTCAATATATTTTTACCTGGAATTTACTGAGTATCAAAAGAAATAGGGAAGAAAATCATGATGTTTAGTAAATAAGTAGACTTTGCTCAGCTTCATGTTTTGTTATAGTCTGTATAATTAACTTTCTTTCCATCTGTATTGTGTTAAAACTATAGTGAGGATATGTGTTCCAAAAGTAGAAAGATTATAACACACCCAATACCTCCATCATTTGAGAAACAGTAGAATCAACATTTTTGTTGCTTCTTTGCTTCCAGATATGGAAAGGAAGTGGAAATATTTCTTGGGAAATGTTATTCAAGTCAAGGAAATGTTTGCACTGAAGAATAAAAAGACTCTTAAGTAAGATTGTTATCCTTCCACAAATTGATGGGGATTTTATCTAGCTAGATTTATTTCTTCTGTGATCCCTGCTGGCATGGTGGAATGGTGAAGAACAATGGGCTGAAGTGCCCTGTACTGTACTTCTGGAGAATAGAAAGGAAATGTGCTTGAACTGTACATCCCACCTATACCATTAGGTGCTTATTCATAGTAGAATTTGTGACCTTAAATGCCAGTGGTACTAAAATGACATCCTAGGCAGGGGATAATGGTGGGTAAGAAACACCTTTGGTACACTCCCACCCGTCATGTTGTCATGTTCCTTGCTATAATAATTTCTGTTATTTGTTTTGCTTTTAGTAGTACAGTGGACCCTTGGTATACCCTTGGGCTTGGTTCCAGGACCCTTGTGGATACTAAAATCCATGGATGCGCTAGTGCTATTAAATACAATGACCCAGTAAAATAATGTCCCTTATATAAAATGGCAAAAACAAGGTTTGCTTTTTGGAATACACACACACACACACACCATGGATGGTTGAATATGTGGATAAAGAATCTGTGGATATGGAGACCCCACTGTACTCGGTAATATTACACAGCCAAAAGACTTCGGCTGAGATCCTGCATGGGAGAAATAACTATGATGACATAGTTACGGCATGTCTCCCAATTCAACCCAACAAAACTCACCTGACATACCAGATAGCTGCAGAATGATGCATCCAGCCCTTGCCAACCAGTGGACCATAGTGCAATG
The DNA here is from genome assembly GCF_019175285.1 of Sceloporus undulatus. Lineage (NCBI taxonomy): Eukaryota > Metazoa > Chordata > Lepidosauria > Squamata > Phrynosomatidae > Sceloporus > Sceloporus undulatus. The sequence continues at coordinate 34,373,062 of NC_056523.1, read as the reverse complement.
AGCCTGCAGGATTCTGTTGCTACTGTGGTTTGCACCACAGCTGACTGGTGGGGCTAAGCTGGACACATCATTGTTTAGTACCAGGGCATCAGAACTTTTTCACTTGGTGCAGATACCTGGCTTCCAAAGTTGGTTTTGGGAAGCATTTGCAGTTGGTGCAATAGTCCAACAATTGTAAATGCGAGTTGCAAAATACATGAGGCCAATGTATTTTGTACAATGTACATTGTACAGGATGCTAGCTGGAGAAACAAAAAAAGGATAAAAATGAAGTCTGGAAAAGAAACATATTTTAAAGCTAATTGATGGAAGTGTCCCCACCTCTTGTAAGCAGTGCCCCCCAAAACTGTGGAGGAATTTGAGGGTAGGAATATAATTATGATTACTGTATCCTGGTTTCTTCCTAATCCTGAACTTTAGGCAATTTACAAAATTTGAAACAAAATCCATGCCATAGTAAAGCTGAAAACATAACTAAGGGCCTGAACAGACAGGCCAAAATAAAGCTCCTTCGGATCACTTCTGAGGTATGCTGTTTAGATGCATATGTTTTAAAAGGCCAAAAGCCGTGCCAAAGCCATGCTCCAGTTCTAAGGATTGGAGCGCAGCTTAAGATGCATGTGTCATTTAAACGGCATACCTCCAAAGTGACCCGAAGCAGCTTTATTTTGGCCTGTCTGTTTGGGCCCTAAATTATCAGTTAAAGCAGCTTAAATCACAGCCATTAAAAAGGGAACCAATAAATACAAACAACACGGTACATACGACAATGGTCTTTCCCTTTAAGCAATCAGCCCTCAAAGGCCTGTTGAAATGAAAGATCTTCACCTGCCTATGGAAAGATAGAAAGGAAGATGCCTTTTGCTTGTTCCCTACACCCCGGTTCACTGCAAACACCAAGCCACCAGGTTCAGCTCAAAGCCTCAGCGAAGCTGAGGGAGCTGGCTGCCACTCCAGCAGCACCAACCATGAGAAGCGGCATGGTTTCTGTATCTTCATTTGCCATGTACTATTGGTCAAAGCAGCAAGAAAAAAAAAAAGATCATATCTCATGTTGGTGTGGGATTAGGGGTGCAGCTCCTGCTCCTGGCTGGTGCTTGTGTCTCTCTGTTTACATGGATGTGTGAGGGAGAGAGTTTACCAAGAACAATGTTTTACCTATGTGTGTCTATCCATTCTCTCACCCACATCATGGTAACAATCGGGATCCCTTTTTGAAATGATTTCAGTTTCTTTCCTCTCCAGCTGCTTACTGTCATTTTCTTTTCTGCCTACACAAGAGTGGTGAGGGGAGTGATAGGCAATGAGAGCTTAGTGTGTATTCTGATGGGGAAAGAATAGGAGATGAAAGCATACAGGGATGTGTACACCTGTGCCATCTCTTAAAGGGCTTAGTTTTATAAGGGGGAGGAATAGAATGAGAGTAACTGTGTAGTCTAACACAGTAGCCTAACAAAAGTAGCCTAACATGGGCTTATATAAAGATCAGTCTCTGTGAGGAGAAGCTGAAGATAATGTGTTACAGGTTACATCCCATTCTTTTTGAAAGGAGAACAGAGCTGCATATATAATAATAACAACAACAACAACAACAATAATTTGTTTTATTTATATACCACTATTCCAAAGATCATAGCGGTGAACAGCAAGTAAGCTAATTAGCAAGTACTGTAAGCTAATTTGCCCCCAACAATCTATGCTCCCTATAATGCTTTATCCTTGTAACAACACTTCAGAATAGGTTAAACTGAGAAATGGGAGGGGAGAGTACTGGCCCAAGGTCACCAAGACAGTAATCTAGTATCTGAAGGTAAATCCCATTGAACTTAATATGGCATATATTTTTAGTAGACATGTATGGAATTGCTGAGCACCAATGTTCTGAAACTAACCACAGTGGCATGGCAGAGGTACCAAAACTGTACTTCTTCTCTTGGGTGACAAAATACTGTGCAATCTCCTGGCTCTGATTAAACTCTTTTGCACTTGGCACCCAGGTCAAAACCCCAGCTTGACCACTCTCAAGGCTGACCCTGAGTGCAGGAGATCAAATTCAGTTCATTGTACCCACTCATGATAACATATCATCGTGTCTATTATCAGATGTCTTTAGAGAAACAGGAAAGTTTTTAATGGATGAGGTATAAGCATCTTCATTGTTATGTTAGAATTCAAAAACATTGCCATGTTAGTCTGGAATATCATTATGTAAAGGGAACTTGTAGCACCTTTGAGACTAACTGAAAAGAAAGAAGTTGGTAGCACGAGATTTCGTAGACTTGAGCCTACTTCGTCAGAGACAGACCTATTCATGTGAGACAGACACATTCATGTGTGAGAATGTCAATTGAAATCCAAAACCTTTGAGAGTATGGAGATGAGATGACAAGTTCAGTATTAAGGATAGTCATTGAGGGACGAAGGCTGTTGCATAAAGTCCAGGAGGATAGATAATCATAATTCTGAGTTTTGGAATATAGTCTGAGAAACAGAAAGGGGGACATGATGTTAAGGGTGCCCTCATGAGGATGGGAGTTAGAAAGTGTTGAAATGTGTGTAGTGTGCCAGGAACCATTATTTTTGTTCAACCCATTGCTGAGGGACCCTGTGGATACATTCCAATTCTGTTATTTTTCCCAATCTACCTTATTAGTTATTGAAGATTATCGCACCGGGGTTAAAATGTTCCCCGGTGCACTGTAACATGCATGCGCGGGGGCGTGCACGGAGCGTGATGAGAACCCAGAACGCTAGTTTACTGCACACAGGAACGCTGCCACTGCTGCCGAGTATTCCCATCGCGTTCCCATTGAGTTCCAGGGGACGCCATTTCTGGGAACTGTTTCAAAGCATCCCCAGAAATGGCATCCCTTGGAACTTGATTGGAACGTGATGGGAATGCTCGGCAGCGGCAGCGGCATTCCTGTGTGCAGTAAGCTAGCATTCTGGGGCCCATCGGGTTCCCATCATGCTCCGTGTGCACCCCCGCGCATGCACGTTAGAACGCATTGGGGAATGTTTTAACTCCGGTGCGATAATCTTCATTTTGTTCAAGTACCACTATTCTGAGGAGTGAGGTGGAAGGCCCAGGGAGATTGAATCATTTTGCAATCAGGTTTTGGGTGTTCCTATTCCTAATGTCTGATACATGTCCATTTAGTCTCTGGTGTAGGGACTGGTCTGTTTGCCCAATATAAAGTGCTGAAGGGCATTGCTGATGTAGTCATTCTCACAGACAAATGGCTTATATAGGTCTGTCTCTGGATTCTCCACTCCAAACATGCATCTTAGAAGGTAGACTCAAGTCTATGAAAGCTTGTACTACCAACTTTTTTCTTTCAGTAAGTCTCAAAGGTGTTACAAGATCCCCATGCAAATTCATTATTGTGATGTGATAAAACTCTGTGTCTTGGTGCTTTCCTGCATCTGGTATGATTCTTCTTAGGGGCTTTTGACTGCCAACAGCATCCAGTGCTTGGCTAATGGTTCTACCATTGCAAAGTGAGGAACAGTGGTCGCAAGACACTTGATGGCACATTGGGACTCAGAATCAAAATGCCATATGGCACCTAGAAAAATTAGTTTTTAAAAAGGTACCATTGCATAGATCTTTGTTTCTCTGACAGCCTCCTGAAATGTATGAGTATAATTATCACTCATAAGCAAAGTTATAGATAGAAAGAGGATGTTCGCTTTCAGTTAGTTGTTACTTATAATGATTATAATAATTAAATGTCCAGACCTTTGACAGACCACATTTTATAACTCATATGATTTATGACATGTAATTGTTTCCTATTATTTTAGTTGTATTTCATTCTGGTTTCCATCTTTCCCTAAGTGCTATATGCTTTTCTTTTGTCATCAGCCTGCATAAAAGGAACTATAAAAGGAGGTGAATTTATAGCCCGTCTGTTCTCAGTTGCATCATTGGACTTGAAGATACATTGGAACACATTCAAATGCAGCGATGCACACACGTCCTTCTGCAGATGAACTGTCATTGACCCAGCAATGGCTATGCTTTATGTAAATTTTACGGTGTTGATGTACAACCAATTTTTGTAGAGCCAGAAATGCCAAAAACATTGAGATGCTGTTGCACTAATTTATTTAATTGTGTACAGGATTTCCTTGCTTCATTGTGAAGCTGTCTACAATAATAGTCATTGTTGGCTTTATATTGTGGGAAACATCCTGAAAAATTCACACAGCATTCCAAGTTCTTCACATAATGTTTTCTCTCTCTGTTAAAATGGGGGGAAATCCTACATTTTTGTTTCAGATGTTTAATTTTAATAATATTAATAATTATATTCATTAATTAGTAAATGAGTTCTCCCCATCCCAGCTGCATATATTGAAATCTTTATTAATATAAAAATGGTTATTCAGAGATGGTCTTTCCCAGTATAAGCCTATTTTTAAATCACTCTTTTGTGTCTAACATGCCCTAATCTTCAGAGTTGAATGACCACTTAGAAAACAGTATGTATTAAAATGACAAAAATAGATGCACATTAACAAAAGACATGCAAGCAAAACAAAACAAAACAAAAACACTTTGGGTGCTTATTGTGGACCACTAAAAACATACACAGTTGGGTGTGTGTGTGGGATGGTTGGGATGGAAAAATGGATTGCATCCAGAAGAGATTCAGGAAACATTCCCATGACAGATTTTTAAGGGCTCATCAGGGGTCACCATTGCCCAAATCCTTATAGACATAGCTGCCTTAGTTCATTGGGGAGAAAGGCTGTGTATAAAGAATGTTTATAATAAGAACAGAGTGGGCCCTTGGTATCTGCTGTGGTTTAGTTCCAGGACCTCTCGTGGATACCAAAATCCATGGATGCTCAAGACCCATGTTATACAATGGCAATATCAAGATTTGCTTTGTGGGTTTGTTTTAAAGAATATTTTCAAACTGTGGATGGTTGAATTTGTGGATGTTGATATTTGGGTGATGAACCTTGCCTGTGATGCCGGTCCAGTGGCAAATGGATGAAGACGTCTGCTCTCTCTCCAACACAGGAACAGAACAAAGCTTCAAACACAAGTTTCGGCTTGCTTGGAAGAGTGCCTGGAGAAACAGCTGCTAGATCAAAGAAACACTCTCCAGCAGTTCACTCCTAAGTGGGCTTTATTGCTTTGTTTCAAATAACACGAGCTAATCACCACTATACAAAATCTCTTACCAACCAACACACCACACTATCTCAAAATCCCACAGCACAGCACTTTTGCTTATATACAGAATTACCATGAGGCAACCACTTAGCCCAGCATCTTTCTATATACGTTGCTATGCACCATAGACACCAATCCCTCTTCAGACTGAAGACATAGCATATTTACATTTAGACCAGCTCACTTGACCTTGAGCATCTGGCTGCTGCTCTGGACTCCAGCTGTAGCCAGTTTAGGCTTCTGCAACCACTGCCACATCTGAACATTTTCACCTTCAATACATGAATAGGGAGGGCTGACTGTAATAAGAATACACACACAACTAGAAAAATCACCAGTATGAGATCTGTTTGCATCCTGTATCTGGATTCATTTAGGCAGGGAGCTAGCCAAATTCATAGAGAAAAAGGCAATGGCTATTAGTTAGGATGACTATGCACATAGTCTAAGTTCCATGATAGTTTGCCTCTGAATATCAGTTAGTGGGGAAGAAACAGTGGCTTCTGGATTTCCCATAGTCTGCCTGTCATGGGAAAACAAGATGGTGTACTAGCTGGATCTTTGGTCTTATTTTGCCCATGAATTTTGAAACTTATTCAGTTTCTCTAGTGCTATGCTATCACCACAGGTAAATATAAGAGTTCAAAAGACTCACTTGTTCAGTTCCTAGTCTGAGATCCTGCATCAAGCAGGGGGGATGTGATGTTGTGCTTGTGTAGTACTGTGTTCTTTCCCTACCCTAGCAATGGTCAGGCCCTGGGAAGGGCTGATGCTGCTTTCCAAGCAGGAGGAGAGCAGGGAGCAGCAGTTCAAAGGAGAAAAAAATGTTGGTGTTCTTGGCTTCAAGGGGGAAAAAATGAGAGCGCACTCCAGGTGGAGTTAACACAGCTTTCCATTCCCCTCAGATGCAAGAAAAGGTGCTGTTTCCTCTTCTGAGTTGCTCCCCTCACCCCAGCAGCAGCAGCAGCAGCTGCATACACACCCTGATATGTGACAACTGCCATTTTACACCCCTTCCAAAATGAGGCATATGGGTGCATAGGCCATGCATGCATATCAACATGCACATATATCACCAAGAGGATGCATATATATCACCAACAGGATGCCAAGACTAATATAAGCTAGTCTCACTTTTTACCCATGCTTTCATTTCTCTTAGGGAAGCTATAGTAACCACAGTCTACCAAAGAAAACAATGTTTTCAATGAGTTTACCTGTGTTTGATTGTGGACACTGGGCTTTCATGAAAAACTCTTTTTAGGTTTGGTAGCTGGCATGATATAGTGGGTTGAGTGTTGGCCTATAACTCTAGAGAAGAGGGTTTGATTCCAGCCATGAAAATCCACTGGGTGACCTTGGGAAGTCACATTTTCTCAGCCTCAGAGGAAGGCAAAGGCAGCCCCTGCTTTTGAATTTGGTCATAAATATAGCTCAGGGCAGTCATGGTGAACCCATGGCATGCTGAGCCCTCTCTGTGAGCATGTCTGCCTCTTTGTGCCGTATGCCTACTTCAACCCCCCCCTCAGGTTTGCCATCACTGCTTTAGGCTATCCATAAATTAAAAATGACTTGAAGGCACATAACATTCTAATGCAAATAATAGATCTATTAGCGCAGTGTCAGAAATAACACACCCAATCAATAACTGATACTCGATTCCTAGCATATGCCACTTAAACTTCAACCTTAACTGCATGCTTATTTGGAGTATTTGCACTGGAACTTATAGGACTTACATTTGAGTAAACATGCATAGGACTGCTTTGTAAAGTGTACTTGCCTTGCTGAATTCCATGGAGTTTGCATCCTTAATCACAGAGATAGAGTAAAATGTGTTTTCATCATGTTTTGTTTAAAAAGCCTTATCACATACCATGCCAAATCATCATCATGAAACAAATGATCATCACCGAATTCAAAGTTGTCTTTCCAAAAAGAGAACCATGTCTCTAAAACACCATCTTGGTATAAGGAATGAATCTGTTAATGTTCTCTAAATGGCTGTCTTTCGTTAGTCATATGATCCTGCTTAGCTTTGTACAGAAAGTCACATAAGATACAATGGTTTACAATAACAGCCTGTGATAACCTTCAGAGACCTTTCTGCTTTATGTACCATTATATAGTTTTAATGCAGGTGTGAGAGAAAATCTCTCCAACAGGAAGAATTAATATCACTGTTCAAACACTTAAGGGCTTAATTTAGCCTTTATGCCTGTACTTTCAGTTCTGCATAATACTAACAACAATTGTGTGTAGGTTTTTAAAAAAAGGCTCCAACCTCTGGATAAAAGAATGTTCAGGGCAGAAGTCTACACTCAACAATATGAACCAGAATCTCACCAATACAGCTGCCAAATACTCTACTACTAACTAGATGGAACTTATAGAACATCTAGTCCTTAAACGGGAAGTTCTATGGCCCACAGGGACAAGAGAAAGAAGGAAATATAGTTAATTGTAAATATGTTCTGATACAGATTTATTCTCCTTTGCCATCAGAGCCTACAAATTGGCAAATAAAATTCTATAGCAGAGAATGTATATTTTAAATATCTAAAAAAATCACAGTTTGCTGCTGATCTTCAGCAATGCACTGCAGTTAACAAGAAAAGGCACTATACTTTATCCAAAATAAGGAATAAATATCCCTGATCTGGAATATTGAAATCCAAAATATCCCCAAATCCAAAATTGTCCACATGGGTAGCTGAGATAGTGATGACTTTGCTTTCAGTGTATACAAACTCTGTTTCATGCTCAAAATCATTTAAAATATTGTGTATAAAATTACTTCTGGCTATGACTATAAGGTGTACTGTATATGAAACATAAATGAATGTCACGTTTGGACTTGGGTTCCAGCTCCAAGACATCTCATTATGTCTATGCAAATAAAATGGGCCTGCCACATCAGCAGGATAGCTATCCTTTGACTGGAGCATCTGTGGTTTACCATGGCCCATATTATTTTATGGCAGCATATACTCTCAGACACACTGATGAGGATGTGTGCGTGTCACCACCCACCAAATAATATGTGGCTTGAGCATCTGTTTTCCCCCCCATAGGGCGGACTGACTCCTCACAGAAAGAAAGTTTCCACTGTATTCCAAAATCTGAAAAGAAAAGAAAAAATCTGAAATCCAAAACATTTCTGGTCCCCAACATTTTGGATAAGGAAGATTCAACCTGTATCATATTCCTATGTCAGTGTCATAATGGTATATTCTGGAGTCAATGCCATATTAAGTAATACCAAATAATAAATTGAATGTAACCTTTAATTTAAATTACTTTTCAATATTAGGACATTTGTTTGTGATAAAACTTTGGCTCACTGAAAATATTGACTCGGTGTGCTGTGTGGCAAGGAAAACAGAAAACATAGCCTTGGAAATTATTTAACAAGGATTTGGAAATATACCTGTCAATTTCATGAATCATTTCTTTAACTGTGTAGTCTATCTGCATTTGGAATATATCCAAAACCTGACAGTTTTGTAGTAAATAAGTAAATAAATAAATGCAGGAGTACAGCACTGCACAACTAAAATTATAATTATGAGGTAGAGTTCTTTCCTTATGTCAGCGAGAAAAGGATAATGTGTGTGTGTTCAGTTTAAACCAAAAACAATGCTAAGGGGGCATGACAGAAGTTCATGAATGGCATGGAGATAATGGCTCCCTCTCATAATACTAGAACGAGGGCCAACCAATTAAATGGATTGTCAGTAGTTTCAGAAGAGACAAAAGGAAATTCTATTTCACACAACACATAGTTAACTTCCATAAATGTCACCCTCTTGCACTAATTTGCTGTCAATGTATGCAGTATTGGGCAGTAGCTCAGATGGCTTTCTAAAAGGGGTTAGACAAATTTGTGAAGGACAGATCTCTCAACAGCTATTAGCCATGATAACAAAATGGAAGGTGGGGGAGGGAGACAAACCACCGTTTGTCTGGTTGCCAGAAACATTGAGACAAGGCTGGCCATACCATTAGGCCGACCTACTGTACGCTGCGCCCTGAGATAACTGATTTTAAGTGTCATGAAAATGCTGCAAATTATTCATCCATAATTGTATTTTTTTTAGTCCTAGGGAAATATGATTGTGTCATCCTCTGCCTCTAGTTCTAAATAACTTGTTGGCCTTGGTTGCTACACACATTGAATTTGAGGATGGGGCAGTGGAATGAGCACACTTTTCTTCTCAGTCTCAGACACATGAAGGATTTTCAAACATGATGCTGGATTAGAAGGACTAAGACTGCTTTTACACTGCAGAAACAATGCAGTTTGACACTGCCTTAACTGCCATGGCTCAGTGCGATGGAAGTCTGGGATTTGTAGCTTTGTGAGACATTTAGCATTCTCTGTCAGAGCATTTTAGTGAGCCAACAAACTACAAATTCTAGGAGTGCATAGCATGGGGCCAGGACAGTTAAAGCAGTGTCAAACTGCATTAATTCTGCAGTGTTGCAGCAGCCTTTCATATGATCTTGCCAGGAATGTCCCAGAATCTACAATCATGTGGTTAGAGCTGACAGATGAAAATGCATCAGAAAATAAGCTCCTCTGAACAAATCCCAGTTCTTTGAGATAATTCTCTTACCCTCTCACTTCATAGCTATTTATCTTCTCTAGCAAGGAAAGATTTTCCAAACCATTCTGCTGCCTGAGGTTTTCCTCTCCCATTTTACACAGAGAATCTGACTGGAAGGCCAGCTGAATTTTAATTTCAGTATTTGTGATAGGATAGCATCCTTCACAGACATCTGAAGACTGGACGTTCGGAGATGAGGACAAACTATGCAACATACATTTAAACATGGCTATCATATCACCTCTTAACCTTCTCTTCTCCAGACTAAACATACTCTGCTCCCTAAGCCACGCCTCATAGGGCATGGTTTCCAGACCAGCATCCAGCTTTGCCCACCAACTATCAGACTATCAGACTATCAGAAGGTGACTATCAGAAGGCTTAAACTGATGTTTCTGTTGCAATATTTACTAACTGAGGCATTTACATTCTTCTGCCTAATGTTGTTAAGGGATGGGAAGGAGGAGGATAAAGCAGGGAATTCCACAAAAAATAATGGAGCTATAGGCCAAAGGAAGAGGAAGACAGCTAGTCATGTTTAAATATTTGAAGGGATGTCATAGGTCCAAAACACACTGCAGAAATCATCCAGTTTTAGACCATGTTAACTGCTCTGGCTCAGTGCTGGGAACTGTATTTTATTGTGGCACCAGAGCTCTCTGACAGAGAAGGCTAAATTTCTCACAAAACTATAAATTCCCTAGCACTGAGCCAGGGCAGTTAAAGTGGTTTTAAATTGGATGATTTCTGCAGTGTGTTTTGGACCATATTTGGACCATATTGAGGATGGAGCAAGCTTGTTTTCTGCTGTTCCCAAGACTAGGACATGGAACAGTGGATTCAAACTACAGAAAAAAGAGATTACATCTAAACATTAGGAAGACCCTTCTGATGGTAAGAGCTGTTTGACAGTGGAATGCACTTCCTTGGATGGTGGTGGAGTATCCTTCTTTGGAGGTTTTTAAGCAGAGACTGGATAGGAGTGCTTTGATTGTGTCTTCCTGCATGGAAAGCTTTGGCTGGGATGGCCTTTGTGGTCTAATCCAGTCCTATGATTCTATCTAATGAGCATAGAGTCCAGCAAATTTACTTTCATTTTTATGATCACTATTTCTGCCACTCCAGTGGATACGGGAACTACAAAGACATTGGATCTTATTCCTGACAGAGAATTGACACTGGGAGAGCTCTTATACTACTTGGGTCCATGCACACTACAGAATTGTAGTGCTAGGGTTCCACTTTAACTGCTCTGGTTTTATGGAACCCTAGAATTTGTAGTTTGGGGTGGGGCATTTAGAATTTGCAGCCAGAGAGCTCTGTTACCTCACCAAACTACAAACTCCAAGATTCCAAAAGATGGAACCATTCCAATTAAAGTGGAATAATGGTGCTACAATTGCATAGTGTGTATGGGCCCCTGCAACAGCTGTGAGAGGAACAGCTATAAATTTGAATGCAGTCAATACCTACCACAGCAACACATTCACCAGCTGCCCTGGCCTTATGTCTGTTCCCCCACTAGCTGTTTCTTAGTAGACTGTGAAACATTCACAGATTTGTTTCTGTTACTGTGGCACTTTGAATTAAGATGGCTGGTTTTATCAGAAGGCAGTATATCTGTATGATTCCCATAAGTTAACATTTTCATAGTTTGAAAAAAAAAAAACTTTCTGAGAACTAGGCATATTCTTTAGCCTGTAGTGCCACTGGGGGTTGTAGGCCAAAAAGTAACTCTTCTCAAAGTGGCATTTGGCACTGATGGAACTATATTAAGAATTGCACATCCAGCCATATATGCTCACAAATAAATTCAAGGTTAGGAACATATCTCTCCCTTCTCCCGCTCTCTCCCCCCTTTCCTCCTTCATTTATTGTGTTTTAGTAGTAAGAGGGTTTTCTAAACTCCTCATGTAAGCTATGGAATGTGCCTGTTGTTTGCTTACCTTTTAAATTAAGTGCCCCTCAAAGTAATCTACTGTAGTGGCAAAATCAATGTAAAATACATTAATCTAAGCCCTAGTGTAGTAAAAAGTCGAGCTCTGCGAAACAACACTTGCATTCCAGATGACTACGTTCTGTTCTCAGACCTTTGCAAGTGAGTGAGTTGGCAAGGCAAGGATCCCACTGAAGGCAGGATGAGTGGTCTCACTCTTTGAAGGCATGCCTCTGAAGGTGAGACAACATCAGGAATATTGGGCTCAACATACACAAAGGGAATCTCTCTCTCTCTCTCTCTCTCTCTGTGAGTGTATTTCAAAGGAATTTTAAGGCAGTCACTTTCCCCCATAACACTTTTTGATTCATTCAGGCCAATGGGGTTGTGAATAGAAACCCTGTACTAAATTCTGTTGCTAGTCTGGACTGGAATAGAGCCACTGAGTCAATAGGATTTACCATGACTGAGCTCATGGGATTAACCAACCAGATTCCAGCCCCCATTATTTTTACTGATGGATTTTGATCCTGTGCTTGCTTGTGGTGAAGAATTGGACTACACTGCGTTGGATCCTGCTTCTTTTACTGGCAGTGTGAATATTCCCTGGGTGAAGTTCCATACAGAACATTTCTCTGGGCAGAATGGAGTGAAGCCATTTTAATCCTTGCTCCTTGTTCTCTGTTTTTCGACCCCGGATTAGTGCAATATATAGTCTTTTTCTTGCCCCTAGTGAATTGTGATTTGTATAGATTCCCGTTTCTACCCCTAGTAATGATGTTTTTAAACTTTTTATATTGTGATGCTTTAACTGTATTTTATTGTTTCTTGTCTTGTAAGCCGCCTTGATCATGCAATTGGAAAGGCGGGATATAAATAAAAATTATTATTATTATTAATCAATTGCCACTTACTTCTGCAGGCCTCATGGCCACCTCCCCTGCTGATCCTGGACAAGTGCTGCTCTGACCCCAGAACAGGGGGGATAGAGATCAGCAGATTTGAATTTTGAAAACATTGTTCAATTTTGTTCAAAAGTGAACTGAATTCTTAGCCTTGTCTATGTTAGGGACTGGGACGGAAGAGAGAAGGTGTCCATTCAGATCGTCCTCTTCCGTTCCACCAGTAGGATTTCCCTTCCATCCACAGGATCCAAGAAGGAAAGGCTTTATTTACAAATAGGTGCTCCTATAGAGAAAGGGGTGTTGTTTTCAAACTCTCCACAAATCTTCACTCAGCATGGGGTATCAGCTCAGCTGTGTACTTCAAAGCAATACTGATGATGCTAAATACTCTTTGACATTTTGTAGCACACCAGGTATTCCAAAACTCCTCCGAAGCTATTTCAGTGCTTCCGATTTGATACCTAAAGCAGCAGGATACAATAATGTGAGATAGATTTCCATTTGTTTAAGGTATCTGTTACTAAGGCAAGGACTGTTCACAATCTTGTTGATCAAGTTTTTCTGTTACAAAGGGAGACATGCCTAGAGTATCCAAGACTTACATTCCAATCATATTGAGATGTAGCTCAACCACAGACTGTTTATCTTGCATTAAAATACAACAAGCTGCATTTTAAAAGGAGCAGAAAAATAATATAGCAGGCATTTTAAAATATAGTGGTTAGCTAAAAATTATGGTAACCTGAAAGCTACAATAATTTCACACAGGCATATTTTGGTTTTCTAGCTAAGTCTTGTTTTCAGTACAAAGATTGGCAGTTCCAGAGAAAAATATAGGACAGGAACCTTCAGTGAAAGCAAATGTAACTGAAACACAATACAGGTCCCGTACCTTGTTTCCAGAGTGAACTGGGCTTTCTTCCAGGATCACAATACAAATAACAGGCAGTGTCATGTTAAACACTGAATGCTGTGTAAATCTATCCCCATTACAACCACTAACCATAACAGTTAAAGTTTGCCAGTGCAGCAGCAAAAGGACAATTTTACACACAGAGAGAATCATATAACTGAAGATGTCGAAGATACCTCCGGCTCCAAAGGCCATCTAGTGCAACCCTTTAATGCAAGAAATATACAGCTAAAGAATGCCTAGCAGGTAGCCACCCAATATTTTGGTTAAAACGCCCAATGAAGGAAAGCCTACTGGTCTCCAAGGCAGTGCGTTCTGCTTTTGAACAGCTCTTAGTTTTTCACAATTTTACCAGGGGAAACAAGATTGAATAAATTAAATAAGCCCTTTGCCTTTGGTTTTGCTACATCCCCAGGACTGTGTGAAAAAAGTATCACTTGGAAAAAGTGGTGTCCAATATATATTTGGTTTACATTTGTATGATTTGCCATCAAGTGGTTTTTCAGTTTATAACAACTGTCAAGACAACCTCTGTTATCAACAGCCCTGCCCAGGTCAATGTCAGGGCTGTGGCTTCCTTAAATGAGTCAATCCACCTGTGATGTAGGCTGCAATCACACTGCAGAATTAATGCACTTTGACACCACTTTAACTCTCATGGCTCCATCCCATGGAATCCTGGGATCTATAGTTTGCTGTGGCACACATACTTACACTAAATACACTACTAAATCCATAGTTTACAGCCAAACCATCCAATACAATCCCATCTGCTCAGACCCACAAGAAAGGGATGCCAAACTCAGAATTTCAACAAGCATTTCCCAAACTACTATGCACATCATATGAAAGAAAAAGGCAAGACTATGGTTTCCTGGCACACTACTCATATTATAACACTAGTAACACCCAGCCCATGAGGGTCCTCACATCTCCTTTCTGGATCCCAAGCCAGTATCACACTACACTTCAATAACTCCCTCCACCATTTACTCACCTTGGCTTTAGGCAACATGTTTCCTCCGGCCTTTGTTCCCATAATGGCCATCTTTAAAATTGAACTTGTCACTTCTTCACCATACCCACAAGATTTGAATTTCTACTGCTATTCATACATGCAACCAGCACATTCAGAGCTTCATTTTATGCATCTGATGAAGCAGATTTAAATCTACAAAAGCTTATGGTACCAATTTATTTCTCTCATTTACTCTCAAATTGCTCCTTTCTTTGGAAGAAAATATTGAATTTCTCAAGAAAAAATTGTCTGTGCATCTGAAACTGGAAAGCTTTTTAGGTGCTGCACAGGTAAAACTTGCCAAATTGTAGTCCAATGAAAGGGTTTTACCTTTGTTGGAGGTAGAAAACTCCAAAGAGTTAAATTCCAGTTTAGGATTCCCCTATTGCAGCTGTTGCAGCTAAATTTGGTATCTTCAAATCTAGGGGGGGGGGGGATATTCGGGGGTAGCCATTTTTGCCATGCAGCAAACTACAACAAAATAGAAAATCCACAAGCAGCGACACCTTTATGGGGCCAACTACAAAGCATAAAATACATTATGCAAGTTTTCAAAGCTACACTGGCTTTAAAGATACAGTTCTGTGTTTACCTTACTGCATACATTGTAACGTATCAGGAATTTATACCGAGAAGAAAAAAGAAAAAAAATATGGTTTTGAGAAAACTTGACTTTGAACAAGACTTGATAGGAAAAAAAATTAGCCTAGCTAAGTAGAACATTACTTACAAGCATATGTTGTCCTAATGGGCTAATTTAAGTCTTTTCATTTGCAAACAGTTAAGATGGAAAACTTAGATTAAAGCCAGTTGCAGCCTGATTGAATTTTGTACAACTGAGGCCATGGGTTTTTGTTCCCACAGCTGGTCTGCAGATCAGCTGTGCCAATCAATATTTCATTATAATTAGGTTTTTTAAATGCATAGTATACAGTCTAACATTTGATGGCAGAATATAGGTACATTTGTTGATGATTTTTTTTTAAAAAAAAGTAAACAAAGAATTAATTTTAAGGCAGTGAGTATTTTCTTCCAAATTTTTAAAGTATTTTCTGAGTAAATTGATACATGCTCATTTCCAAGAACATATAGAACCAGTTGATTTTCAGCATTATTGGAAATGTGTATTGCTTGTTTTCATATGAATAGTTCATGTGTGGCTGCTTTCTTTTCTACTATGGTGGTGGCATAAAAATGTCTCGTCTCCACTATGTATTTCATTTAGTTCTATATATTTGGTGCTTATTATACCTTTAAACCTGCTTATCAAATTTGCAGATGACACTAAATAAGGAGGGGTATCAATACCTTAGAGGGCAGGATCAGAATTCAAAATGATCTCAATAGATTAGAGAGCTGGGCCAAAACTAACAAAATGAATTTCAGCAGAGAGAGATGAGACCTACATTGGCAGTAAAGCTGAAATGCACAGATATAGGATGGTAGACACCTGGCTTGAGAACAGAAACATGAGAAAGGTATCTAGCGGTGTCCCGGTGCCAATACTAGGGTTAGGGGCCTTGCGGCATGTGTTTTGTGCACTGAACCTGGGTGTGAAATGCAGCAAGTAATTCCTGACACTGAGGTAAACTGGAAAGTCCCTGCTCCATTTTTGTGCTATGGATACTAGTGTCCCTGGGTTATGGCTATCTCTGTTTCAAAAGAGCCTAATATATGAATAAAATAAGTTTGTCTTTGGATTTAAGGCTGTAATTTACATTGAAGAAGATGAAATGTAGATTATAGATCCTCATTCTTCACATGAGGAGGAAAAAACTCATAGGTATCAAACAATGCATAAAATATTGTTTACAAATTGAGAGAACATGATTGGGATGTAGTTTAAAGTGAAGGTCTGAGTATTGTTGAAGAATTTTCTACAAAGGTATGGTGTCCAAAGTTTCAAGAATATGCTGCTTTGCTTCTAGGTATTTTGGATAAAAGAACAGGAAAATTTAGCAAAGCTCTAAGTATCTAGCATTTCCTGACTTTACACATTTTTGGCCTTGTCATTCTTCCCTTCCTCCCTCCCATTTTCCCTATATCTCTTCGAAATCATAATCCGTGCATGAATGGCTTCACAGTTTCCCCCAATGATTGTTAAATACAGCAAAATCTGCTTAATTTGACTGATCAAGGAGGTGAAGATCTGGGGAATGAAGAGCCTTTGAACACAACTCTGGAGCGCTGCTGAGCAATTGTTAAAAATATACTTTAGAATGTGCTTTTGCCAATCAGTGTGGTTCATTAGATGAATTTATGAGAAGTTTGCACATGACCGAGGCAGATGCTGCATAATGATTATCACCCGATCTATCAGCTGCAGGTGAATAAGGTCCCTCTATCTGAGTGCATTTCTAGTAACAGTATGACAATATTTTATTATTTTTAAAATATTTTAAGCTAGTTATATACTGCTTTTAGGGCAGATCTCAGAAATGTTATATAAAAGTATTAAAACAGCAAGCAAATGATTAAAAAAAGATAAACAGAAAAAGCAATTGTTGAGAAAAGATTCTGTTTGCTGCTTTAAGTTCCCCGCAGTGTAAGGTTGTTTTTTAGACATTCTCAGAGTTCATTCTCTCATTAGGCAGAGTAGTTTCCAACAGCACATGTTACATTATGTCATGGGCAGGGAGCAAATAGGAGTACGATGAAGGTCTCCCTTCACCTCCTGAGTCTCCCTGCTCCCTAGCCACACAACTTTCCAAAGTCCTAAGCCTGAACAAAGTATTGTGTGAGGTTTAGCTTCAGTCCTGGTGGCTTCTGAACAAAGTCAGCTTCACTTCAGACAGCACCAGAACTAGCTGGAAGAAGCCAAGTTCTGCCTAGAATCTAATATTACAGATAATATTATTAAACTCTGTGATGTTGCTGCCTGTGTAGATGTGCAACAGAGTTGACATCTGGGTTTGTAGAAAATCTTGTTCCTGTCTTCCCATCCATGTTATCCATCCTATTGTCAGTGAGTAGCTTGCTGAGAGTTGAGGGTTTGTGCACGTAAGACCTTGTAAGTAAAGGTCTGCCTCCCAGTGCCCAGTTCTAGTTCAACATTAGAGCCTTGAAATAATTGTAGCTCACTGGTGATAGCTCTGAATGGTCTTTAATGGGAACTATGCATACTCAAAAGCAAACAGACATTTTTTGTTACCCATGCCTTTCTCGCTTGCAAATCGAAAGGTCAGGGATTGGAGTTCGCCAACACTTTTTCAGACCAAACACACTACCCTGTTATAGAGCTATTCTTCCATTTTAATTGGTATGGCCACATTCTGTGGGATTCTGTAGTTAGTGAGGTCCAAGCACTCTCTGGCTGAGAATTCCTAATGTCCCTTCCTAAACTGCACATCCCAGGATTTCATATGATGTTGCCATGGCAGTTAAAGTGCAATCCTAGTTCTTTAACTGTGCAGTGTGATAAAAGCTACCTCAGCATCATGAACAGGAAGTTGCTAATGGAACAGCTAGATATACATAGAACACTGACAAGTGTTAATAGGGTGCCTTGCCTGCTTAAAGCAATTCTATTAACACATTTTATTGCAGCAGAGGGTAATTATTTCCAATGGAAATGGTCCCTGTGACCATGACCCATGATATGATCTCATAATAGTGATTAAATCCTCATGTCACTAATATACATAAAGATGTTTTACTGATGCTTAAGAGCTACTTAAGATTTCCAGAACCAGCAGCACTGACATTGGGGTGTGTGTGTGTGTGTCTTGTGGCGGGCCTCTTCAAGAACCAACCTGAAGGAGTTATTTTGGGGACCATTTTTTTTTGCTACAGATTTCACTTTAATAATAATAATAATAATAATAAGAAGAAGCTGCAGTTCAAAACATTTTGCTTTCAGTACAAAAATGACTAAAGGTGGTTCTGTGTAATCTAACTCTAAAGCCAGGGGCAAACTACATGTTACACATAATAGAGCCCCAAAGTTCTAAGGAAAAGTTGTTCCCCAAAGTTGCAATTTTGACCACTGGAACTGTGTGTGTGTGTGTGTGTGTTATTTAATATTCTACCTATCTCAGGATTCATGTCAGCCTTGTTGTTGTTGCTGTTGTGTCTTGAAGTCATTTCCATCTTGTGGCAAGCCTAATGCAGTGGACCTATCATGGGATTTTCCTAGCAAGTTTCTTCAGAGGGGGTTTGCCATTGCCACCCTCTGAGGCCGAAAGAATATGACTTTCCCCACGGTTGAGTTTATATGGCTGATCTTGGATTCAAACCCTCATTTCCTGTCTCCAGATAGGAGATAGTCCTGTGCTCAAACCGCTATGCCATGCTTACAACCATTGAAAAAACACTGTACAACTTAAAAACAATTAATACAAAAGGTAAAACACAATGCAGTCACTATTCTGTTTAAAAAACACAAGTTAAGAACAATTTAAAATTCACATCCAAGACATAATAAAACAGGAACACAACACTGCTACCTCCATTAAAAGCTTCATCTGCCACAAGAAGTTTTTTTAAAAAAGCCCAAATAAATAGGTCTTTGCTTGCTGATGGAAAACAGCAAGGATGGGGCCAACCAGGCCTCCCATGGGAGGGAGTTCAATAACATGGGAGCAGCCACCAACATGGTCCTCTCCCATGTCCTCACCAAACATGCCTGAGACAATACCCTCCCTCACAGAACTTAAAATTCAGGGAGATGTGGTTTTTCAGATTCTCTGGACCCAAACCATGTAGGGCTTTAAAGCTTATAACCAGCACTTTGAATTCCTCCCAGAATGCATGGAACAATGACCATGTGTCCTATTTTGCACAACAGGTGTTGACTGAAGGGCTCCTTGGTTCAAGACTGATAGGAATGTAAGACACCTTGATATTGCCATCAAGGGCTTAACAGTGCCTTGAAGATGATAACTCATAAGTGCTTACACTCTTCCTACATCACTTCTCCCACAGAGATCAGTGGTGAGGCTGGCCTTTCAATGTTCTTTATATAAGTCACCCACTTGACTGACAACCACTTTCCACATTACAGAGACTAATCCAGAATGTGGAAGTAATGAGATACAAGTAACATAGCTACCTGCAATGAATTACTTTTCTTGGTACAGAGAGCACAACCAAGTCATATTTCAGCTGTAATGACTATGAAGCACAGCACTCTGCTGATATTACAAGTAACACCTTCTGTTGCATACTTTTTGATGATACTGTTTAAATGTATGTTAAAGGCATTCTGACAAGAATTTCCCAAGGTTTATGCAATTCTTTTACCAATCCTAACCTTAAAAACAAAACAAAAAAGGAATGGAAATCAATGGGAAAATAACATGTAATACACTAAGTAATGCAAGGAGCTAAATTGTGCCAAATAACATTGTATTAAATAACATGAACAAATTACTTTTTAAACATGGTAATAAATAACAAATTGATTTTTAACAACAAATTTACAAATTTTGAAGTAGGAAGCTCCCTGACTTTGAAAAAGTGCTGGCTCAGTGAGGCTTTGACCTGGGCAGAAGCATTCAGGCTAGACTGGCAGTACTTTAGATTCTTCTTTCCTTCTTTGGAGGTCTTTAAACAGAGGCTGGATGGCCATCTGTCTGGAATGCTTTGATTGTGATTTCCTGCATGGCAGGGGGTTGGACTGGATGGCCCTTGAGGTCTCTTCCAACTCTACGATTCTATGATTCTATGATAACATTTGGGGGCATCCTGGATCCTGAATTCAACCTTGAAGAGGTAAGCCAGAATATGGTTGATCAAATTACTACTTTTTGGAACAGGGTCCAAAACAGATAACTGAAATTTCTGTCCCATAGGGTTGCATGCCATCTTTTCTTTCTCCTGCCTCGTCCTCATTCTCCTTTTTTTTTTTTTTTGTTATCTGACGTATCTGTCTGTCTGTCTGTCTATTTTGTAGCAGCATAATATTTCTACCTCTTCC
>NC_056523.1:34307840-34347572 GCF_019175285.1 Sceloporus undulatus | reverse complement strand
GACTCTCACACTGTCCTCATTTACTGTTATCCTTCTGACCTTATTTCTATACTAGCTCTCAGGCTAATCCTGACCCTCAAGATACCAGACCAGTAACTTCCTCACTTGGAGTGCTATATTAGAAGCAAGTCCCTCACTTCTGAACTTGTTCCCTATCAGACCCTGTCATAGAGCTAAATCATTTCCTTCCAAACATTAGCTCTCACAGTCCCTAACCTCTGAATTTTCACACAGCCAGACCCTAACTGTCTGAAATCAAAACCCTATCTGACTCCAAATGTCAGCAATGGAATTATTCTCCTCTTACCAGCCAGCATTCTATTAGCTGTTGCCAGATGTTTGGCTGTTGCTAGCCTGGCATACATCTGCCCATTCTTCACATCCCCTAATATATTTTTCTTTAAAAATTGGACTATATTTGGTATCTTTTATCAAAAGAGTACCTAAAATTTTTTTCCTAATGCAAAAGCATGGAGGGCTTCTTTAGAAATTCAGTGCTCAGTGCCAAACAAAGGAGCTTGTAGCTTCACAAAGGATGGAGGCTACTTGAGGAGCATCTCTTTTTGTTTTGCTAATGGAACTTCAAATTTTATTTCTTAAAGTACCCCATGTCCAACAGAAGGAGGGTTCTGCCTGCATGAATGTCCCTCCAATACAGCTTAAATTTAGTACAGCCACATATTGACAAAATGCAAGCTTGTAACTAATACTCTCATAATTTTCTTTCTCTTGTTTGATCTTTAATGCATTTGCCTGATGACAAAGCCAGTTGAGCTTTGAAAGGATGCAATATGATTCTGTGCATCTTGGCTGGCCCAATAAAGGTGTCACAGTTTTGTGGATTTTGGATGCTCTTGTACTTTGCTAAATGGCCAACACAGCTATCCCTGGATATATGAGTAATAGGTACATCATAGCAGCAAACAGAGTTTGTGTCAAGCAGAAGCAGCCCTGTGCTGTTACCATGCTGCCTGAAATGGGACTACATGAAACGTTCTTACTAGAGTTATTTTCTTCACAAACCATTTCAGAAGCCTCCTCCACAACAAGAGCTTACATCCCCCTCAAAAAGCGTGATTCTCGTTTAATTAAATATGAAGCAATTATACAAAGCATTATAGCTATAATTTGATATTCCCGAAGTACTTTGGCTTTATAATTAGCTTGTTGGCATGAAAATCATTAACAGATAACATCGAGGAATGTTGAGAAATTCTTTCTTTTCTTTTTTTTTTGTCAAGGCTGATGAACCAGTGCTATGGATGCCGTGGTTTTCCATTACTACAAACAGCTTACTTAGTTCTATCAACAGTAGAAATGGGGGAAGCTTCATGGGCAATTTGAAAGAGGCCTATTTTATTGTTCTGTTTTAAATTTCAGCATTTTTATTTAGAAGGCGTGAATGCTGGAGTCCGGTCTGTCTGCCATCCTGTGGGTTAGTGCTATAGGAGGAGTGACGACAGTGAGTCTTAGTGGGTGTATTCTATAATATTTTACAGATGCATTCGCCACATGTTTTCAGGAGGTGAAGGATTGTACCCAAATGAATACTGACACACTCTGAAGTTTGCCACTGCATTTTCTTTACTCCTAATTAAAGCAATGGGTGGGGGAAAGGAGAAACACCCAGAATGTCTAAGTTGCAGCAAAACAAAACAACCCCCCCCAACCAAAAAGTGGTGCAGCAGAGTGTCCATGCTTGTGCTATGTTTGCAACCAGCAATCCTGATGTTTGCGAGATCAGGGAAAAGGCCTGACCCTGATGTTCTTGCCGTGAGATGGTTTAAATTCAATTGTAAGCTGTCTGTGAAAGGGAGCTGTCACTGCTTAATTAAAAGCCTTCTCTCCTCTCTGTCTGCTTTGACTTCTAATTCTAACGTGATGCAGGGGACACATGGCGCTTTGTCTTCCTGGCTTGTAATTAGACTTGGTAATGTGGCCGTCCTGTTTACAGTGTAAATCCCACTAATGATGAATGGAGTAGACTTATGAAGAGTCCCGACAGTACTTCAGGCTAGCCAAGTGGATGGGCTTCACAAATAGCTACTGTGCAGCAAGTAAATAATTACCTATTAATGGATCTATGATTGCTGGGGAAGGTCATAGCATGGACTCTCAACAGGAGGCTGGAATAAAGCTACCTCGAGCTTTTGGGATACTGTTGCTTTTAAAGATATGGTGGAAACTATTGCTGTTTTTAAATGCCTGGTCATTTCTGGCTTTGACTTCTATTATTTCTTGCTGTAGGCTCCTGCAATAACAACAACAACAACAAAGTTTTATTTATATGCCATCTTTCCTGTAGGTTCAATTATATCTTAGAAAGATGGGACAGGAATTTTGATGAAGTATTTTAATTTGTTTAGCTATTTTATAAACATATTTTTGTGTCTCACCCCAGAATCCACTGGATTTTAATATTTTACATGATTTAATATTTTAAAAGAATACATAAATATTGAAAATGGATCAATAAAGAGGCCTAAATGTGTTAAATATCTTAAAGGCTTGGTGAGCCAACAGGTTTAGGCAAAAGGCCTAAAATGTTGTATTAAATAACTTAAAGCCCTTGGAAGTTAAAGGTGACCAAACCATGGGGCATAAAAGGGTCTGGAAATCAAGCTATGTGAGGAACAATTGAAGGAAGCTGGGTATATCTCGTCTGGAGAAGAGAAGGTTAAGGGGTGATATGACAGCCATCTTTAAATATCTGAAGGGACGTCATGTAGAAGATGGACTGAGCTTGGTTTCTGCTGCTTCAAAGTCTAGAATGTGAACCATTGGATTCAAATTACAAGAAAAGAGATTCCACCTACACTTTGTTTACTGTAAGAGATGACAGTGGAATAGACTATGCAGAAGGTAGGACTCTCTCTCTCACACCTTAACTTTTAAAAGAGGTTGGATGGCTGCCACTCAGGGATGGTTCAGCTGTGGATTCCTGTACTGGGAGGAGGTTTGAGTAGATGACTTGGGATGCCTTCCAACTCAAAATTGTAAGGTTCTCTCTAGCAACACAGACAGACAGATAGACAGAAAGATACATGTGCTTAGGAACAAGAATTTATTTCCATAAAAAATTATTTCATTTTTCATATTATATCACACTTCTTGCCATCTGAAATAGTGTTGCCCAGGCATGGGTGTTTCATGTAAGCAAACCTATATTCACAGGTTGAGAAAGACAGTGGCCTGAATTGAGTTAGTACTCCCAACTAGAGTAAATCAATTAAATTAGTGAGATTTATATAACTGTTCACTTATTCAGCAACTGGCTCAGTGGGTCTACTCCAGCTGAGACTGGTAACTGAATTTGTCTGACAGTGAACCATGCATGCAACATCCTTACTTCCCAAAGTCTCTGTGCAAGGAATCTAAACCTCCTCCTTCTCCTTGCCTGTATCTTAGGATTTATTCATATATGCACACACATTGCTTGATGCTTCAACACATGGTAAGTGATAGCTAAACATGTGAACTGGTGTAATTGTAAACTACTATATTCAAAGCTGGAACAAACTCTCATGTCACCTGAGAAATGAAGCAAAGTGCCACTCAACTCTGTTGTTTAGCAGCAGAATACCCTTTCAAAGGAGGCTGTGACAGCATCACCTGCTCACCTCTGTTTGAATTGGAGGACATGTCTGTGATTGCCATTTCCCAGACCAATCTGGGCTGCTGCCACACTGGAGAATTAATACATTTTTACAGCACTTTAACTGTCATGGCTCCATCCTATGTAATTGTGGAATTTGTAGTTTGTTATGGCACTAGAGCTCTCTCAGAGAAAAGGTTACATATCTCACAAAACTACAAATCCCAGAATTCCATAGCATTGAGCCATAGCAATTAAAGCAGTGTCAAACTGCATTAATTCTGCAGTGTAGTTGCAGCCCAAATCAAAAATGGGAAGAATGGGCTTGTTGTAGCACCCTCACACTGACCTGCCAGCCAGCCAAGGAGGAGAAATTTGGGGTCTTCTGATGAACATCCGTATAGGAGGAACAGGACATACCACAACCAGTCATGGGTTCCACAGTTGCTGGTGACAAAGTCTACTGTACAGAGCCAGCTGCTTTTTCATTGCTTGACTGTGAGAGCTCCATGGAGTGAGGTCCAGTGGAAGGAATTTCTAGGGAAATTGCTCAGACAGCTTTCCTAGTCACTCCTCCCACAAGGCCTGGCTCTTAGAATCCCCCGGAGTCCAGCATCAAGCTAGCAGATGCTCTGATGGGTTGTGTAGAAGAGTGTTAGAGGCCCTGCTAGGGCATGGGAGAGAATTTGCTATTTTTGAATCCTGCCACCAGAAACAACAATCACATTGAGATGAAGAGTACATTTGGCCATGATTATGCTTCAGCTGAGATAAGGTGATAACGGAAGCTCTGTCTGCTGTGTTTGAGCTGTAATCGCCCATTTACAAGGAGTCATCATAAGATGTCTGGCTGCACATACATGGAGGAGTACTTCTTTAATGAGTCAGTTAGAAAGTACCTCATAAAACATACAGTACTTTGAATTTTAATAGGAGGTGATGATCATACTTAACAGAGAGCTAAAAAGATGTATGGTTCTTACATCCAGTCCATATTTATATGCAATTATTTATCACAGCACTTTTGAAGCAAGTATTTGTTTGTGGGAATGAATACAAGAGAGTCTTTTGGAGGATGCCTTTTGGCTTGATTTCTTGAGTGCTATCAACATAAGATAGATGAACCATGTCAAAGCATGCTAACACAAAATAGATTTATGGTCACCTTCACTTAACTCCTGGTTTCTTCATTATCCTCACTTTACCAACATTAGCCTCTGGATCAGCAGCAGGTCACAAATGCTATGCTTGGGTAGCTCAACAACATTGCTGTGTAATTTGCTGTTGTTATTTGCTGTCAAGTCAGATTTGACTTATAGTAACCCTATGAATGAGAGACCTACAATAATGCTCTGCTCACTTGCAAATTCAAGCCTTGGCTTCTTTGATTGAGTCAGTCTGCTTGTAATATGGTTGTAATCCACTCTTTTCCTACTGCCTTCCACCTTACCAAGTTTCTTTTTCAATGAATCATTTTGTCTCATGATGTGTCCAAAATATGACAGCTTTGGTTTAGTCATTTTGGCTTAGTTCAGGTTTGCTTTTCTTTTGGATCCATTTATTTGTCTTTTTGGTGGTCCATGGTATCCACAGAACTCATACCATGCTGAAGATGACTGCCACCCCTTTGTACCCACAGATTCTTTATCTACAGATCCAATCATTAATGGCCTGAAATATATCCCAAATACATCCCAGATATATCCCAAAAAGAAAACCTTGATTTTGCCATTTTATATAAGGGACACCATTTTACTATGCCTTGTATATAATGGGACTTGAGCATCCACTGATTTTGATATCCACTGGTGGTCCTGGAACCAAACCAAGGGCCCACTGTTTTTATTTTATTTTATTTTATTTATATCCTGCCTTTCGTCCTGGAGGGATTCACTGTACTAAACAGTATCTTTTTACTTTTGCAGGGAGAAGTTACAACAGAATGTCCTTAACCACACGTTTAGCTTTTTCTGCCCACAGTTTTAATAAGTAAAAAATTCAGATGTGGAAGAGACTATAGCTCAGCTGGAGAGTGCATGCTTTGCATCCAGATGATCTCCTGTTCAAACCCTGTCATCTGCAGGGGGAAAAACACTGGTGACTGAATACTGGGTGAATTGAAAGGCCTCTTCCAATGATCATGGCTAGCCACAGCCAGAGCAGATCATTTTGAATAAGAAGTACAAAAGTCAGGTATGAGGTAGCTGGTGAAATTACTGACTTATTGATTTCAGCACTAAGGATTTTGATTTTGTGCCTACTCATGCCTGTTATTGAATGGTTCTCTGTCTCTTTCCTCCACCCCCATATTGCTCAGCTATGTAGAGGCAGTTGATAAAAGTTCATTTAGATTTTATTTCTCCTGCCACTCAGATTCCATTTGGAATTGCTCCATGTTATTTTACTTTATAAAGACATTTCTGCACTACCCTTTGTCCCAAAGAGTCTCTAATGCATTTTGTAAAAACAACATGTAAAAACCAGTTAACCACAGGTTTACAGCAGAGTACAATCAGTCCTCCATAGACATAGATTCTGCATCCATGGATTCAACCATACCATGGCTTGAAAATATTGAAAAAATATATCCAAAAAGCAAACTTTGATTTTGCCATTTTATATAAGGAATAACATTTTACTACATGATTGTATCCAATGAGACTTCACCATCCATGGATGTTGGTATCCTCAGGGAACCAAACAACAGCAGATACCAAGGGCCCACTATATTGAAACCAGAGAGAAGTTAAAACCTTTACTCTCAAATAAATATGACTTTTTGGACCATTTGCCTAAATGTCATTACCCACAGGGCAACCAGGGTGCTGGCGCAACACTGAATCCACACTAGCTGAACTTCATTTGGTGATGGGACATGAAAAGGGACTTCAGTAGATGGTTGTAGCCTATTGACAGCCTCATGTAGGAGAGGATAGTTTTCCAGATAACCTGGTCTGTACAGTAAGGTATTTTTGTGTCATAAATTATCCTATAGATTATGTGATCTTCACTGTGTTCCTAACTGCATCCCGAAAAGTGTTCTAGATGGTGAGGTGAAAATGCCTAGTCAACATGTGAGCTACTGTATGTATATATGTATGTTGGTAATAGGTAAACCTTACAAGAGACATTTCAAAGAGTACGGTTTTATTGTATATTTGCTGCAATAAGCCAAAGGAGGAAATATAGATCAACTATGAGAACCAGTGTGGTATACTGAATAGAATATGAGACATGGCCCTTGGATCAGTTCAAATTTCAGCTCACCTGTGAAATTAATTGGGATTTGTGACACAAGAAGCTGGGCAAGCATGGTTAGAGCCAGTCATTCAGAGCTCCTTGAATGCTATGGTTGTGAGAGAAAAGGGATAACCTAGATGTCTATTTATTTTACCCAGTTCCTAATCACTGGTGCTTCCTGGTTGCTGAGTGTTTCTCATAAAGCCTCCTGGATCAGTGGAGGCATGCCCTTTCAGACTTTCCCTGACTAAAGATAGTTATCTCATTGTCCTGCTTGTCTGTATCTTCTGTGCCTGGAATCTCTGCTGGTGGAAGGCTGGGCTGTTGAGTTTCCTAACACAGAACAGGCTCTGCTTGAGCTGGCAGAGCAGAGCTAGGACCCGGCCCAGCTTCAGGTTCACCCTCCACCTGGGGCTCAAACTCAGCCTCCTCAACTTCTGAGTCCTCAACATGGCTGAGCATGAGAACCTGATGATCAGAGTGCAAGGGAGATGATGTTTCCACCACCCCCCTCTTGACACCAAATGAGACTGTAACAATCAGAGGTAGGACTTGAGTTCTAATTCTTTATCACAGCCTTGCTTGCTGGTGGGAAGAGGTTGGAAACATTACCCTCCATGCACTTCAACATCAGCTGAACAGACCTCTTTTGTCTGTTCAGACTACTGGCTGTTAATGTGGTCTGAAGAGAGTTAGGCCAGGATATGTTAATTGGTTAATTAGATGTTAATTAGCATACATAACTAAGTAACCAATATAGAATATTGACATATTTGTTTCTTTTTTTAAGTGTCATAACTCCTATAATAAGAAGACTGTGATAAAGAAATTCAATCAACCAATCCCAGAGATAGAATGTCTCTTCCAAGAATATTCCCAAAATGCTGTTCATCTGACAATTTGGTTCTTTAAACAGTAGCATCAATAGATGTTAGTTAGTATGCATAGTTATATATGCTAATTAACATCTAATGAACTAATTAACATCTCCTGGCCCAATGCTCTTCAGACCACATTCAAGTTCTTTTCTGGACTGTGCCATTTCAGGTTGAAAATGAGTTTCACCTAGCTTTGAATGATGTCCTTGATTACACACAATTCTGCACACTGAAAACAGATGCATCAAGCAAAGAGTTTAACCTGCTACAATACATTATTTTTTAAATGTAAAGTGAATTTGCAAAGATGCTCAGACATATAGTTCCATAGTGTGTTCCATAGTGCAGTTCCATTGTTCTGCTAAAAAAAAAGTCTGAATGACTCCCATGAGTCTGGAGATAAGGGTTCAATTCACTGCTCGGCTATGGAAATCCACTGGCTGACCTTGGGCAAGTCACACACTCTCAGACCCTGAAAATGCTGTGATAGATAGGTTTGCCATGTCAGAAATGACTTGAAGGCACACAACACCAAGGCCTAGATTACAACATATTGCCAGTAGTGATTTTTGTGTGTGCAAAAACAATGTTTTTTGTTTTCTGTGCATGAACAGGTATTTGTGGGGGGGAACCTTACATTTTTTCCTCACAGAATAATTCTGTTACAACACTTCAGGACTTTTGAATACCTAGAGAAAGTGTGTAGTTTTTTGCTCTGCTATTATTTTTCATGATCAGAGAGCTTATTGCTTAGCATTATTGGCTCTGGCTTCCTGGGCTGCAGCTGGGATGCGGGATGGAGAGGGGGATTATCACACACTAAATCGCTGCTGAATTGCCAGTCGCCATTTGTCCAGGTCCAAGCTGTGCTCTGCCAGCACTTTTTAGAAGTTGGAAAGCTTTCTGACTTCTAAAATGTGCTGGTGGAGCATGGCCTGGACTTGGCTGGGACCCGGGATGATGGCAACCAGTGATTTGGTGGCGATTTAGTGTGCGATAAGCCCTACCTCCATCATGTGTCCCTCCTGCAGGCTGGGAGGCTGTAACCAATTTAAAACACCGTGATAAACTCTGGGATTTCCAGACTATCAGGAAACCCATTTTTTCAAGCTGGAATTGAATAATTATAGAAGCCCTGGTTGTTGTTTTTTTTGTCAATTGAAAAGAATGAGACTTAAGTTCCCATATCTTTTTGCTGTCTGCAAGGGGGGAGGGAGTTGAGAATTGATCCCCCATGGATAGCAAGGGACAACTGTATTCCTTATCCCATCAAGAAAAAATGTGGTTTTGCTACTTCTGCAAAAACTTGTGAATATCTTCCCCTTGTGAAAACATTGGTTAAGGACCTATATCAGGACTCCATGTGTGGAGTCACACTTTAATTATACAGTACATTAGTTATACCAAATAGTTTTTTTTTTGTTATTGTTGAAAGGCAAAGTTCCACAACTGAACCACAATGCTAAATGTGCAACTGAATGCACAATGAAATGTGTGTGTGCATCCATATGGAATGAACAATGCATAAGCATGCACAATGGGCATCCACATATGTATGCAATGGTATCACATGCACAACTCTCCTCTTGCAACCATGGAGGAAATATAAATTTCAAATTAACCAAAAATATCCAACCACTTCCACAATGGAATTTATGCATGTGTAAAACGTCAAGAAGATTCCAGCCACAGTTTCATTTTGATTACACAAGGAGATACACTGGAAGATATGAGTTTCTCCCCAACCTGCACATGATTTCTAGAGAAATCCTTTAAAACATTATTCTGCTGATAAATACATCCTGATCCTAACTCCTTTAGTATCTTGGGATGGGGATGAGAGGGAAATAAATATAATTTCTTTAACTTTCCTTGAGTTTTTTCTCCCTCTGTGGGTTCAGCACAGAAATTAAAGAAAATCAAAAACCATAATTGTCAGAATGCTGTTGGTGAATTATAGTGGCCTAAGTCAGATTTATGTCATTTCAACTTGCTTTTTGGGTAACTGCAGAGGTCAGAATTCATTACCAAGTATGCAATGACGCCCACCCATGTCCACCTGTCCTGGCAACATGGCCATTTTCATGCTGCTGGAGAGAGTGGGGGAATCAATGGACATAAGTCCCACTATTTTTCTGTAGGTTGATTTGTTACAAGGAAGTTAGGAATCTGCAGGAATCCCTGTGGTCCTTTAGAAGCCCCTGAGCCCCTATTGCAATGCATCTAGCTGCAGGAAAAGAGATGATTCCACCACTAAGTTTCATTGATGACAGCACCCTGGGCCTTTTCATCCCACGGCTGCCACCCGTGTTTTGTAGGCGTGTCCTTGTTGCGGAGGCTGCATCACTTGAAGGTGGGTTCTAGGGGTGCAACATTGGGAGAAGTAGCTACAGAGAAATAGTTACATGCCTATGTTTATTTCCCAATGCAGGATTCAATTCAATTAAAAAAAAAGCCAAGCTAAACTGTTACATCGGCCAGATATTGCCTTTATGGTAGAAGCAGAACAGCTGAAGTTTCACTCATTTGGCTCATCACTGAAGATGACAAAGGGAAGCAGAGACATAAAGTGGTGTATGAGGATTTATGGAGTTGGTTACATGACAATGGGTTTTCCCCCCAAGGTCACCTGGTATAAAAAGTATGCTTACAATGACTCTACAGAGGAGTATGCTATAAAAACAATAAAATGTGCAGCAGACAGAGGTGATGTCAGGTGGATTATTGGTTTGACAGTCTCAGGAGACTCAGATACAGGTGCAGCCTAACAGCAACAGATAAAATAAATGCTGACAGTCAGCCAATGCTCCCAAAGTGTAAAAATGGGAATACTCTGAGGAGATCATTCCTTGGGCATACACCACTGGTGATTACTTGGCAATTGTCAAAAGCAACTTGGGTGAAGAGAAGTGTTTAATAAGGTTGCAGGAGTAATAAAAAGAATAACTGCTAAAAATATTTTTAATGCCTTGTTTCATGAGACTCTTCTTTCTTCTGCTTCAGGGCCTCTATTTCTTCAGCCAAGCATTTCATGGTCAGCTTTATAGATGCACATTCGCTGGTCCTGCCACTTGAGTTATGAACAAAAGAAGCAGCCTTAAACTCAGTCAAATCCTTGGAGCATCTAGTCCAATATTTTTGACACTGGCTGGCAGTAGCTTTGTGAGGTTTCAAGCATGAGCAGAGATAGAAAAGTTAGCAGGAAAGAGTTAATGCATTAATTAATTGTGAAGTCGAAGGCTTTCTTGGCCGGCATCCATAGTTTTTTGTGGGTTTTTCCGGCTATGTGGGCATGTTCTAGAAGAGTTTCTTCCTGACATTTTGCCAGCATCTGTAGCTAGCATCTTCTCCTCCACAAAATGCCTGAATTCTCTAAATCGTGTGTGGCCAGACTGCAGTCTATTCAATTTGAATGAGGAGTATTTTAATTATGTAGATGAGCAATTAGCCATTGTTAATTCATTACTTCCTATCTCTGGGGAACAGTCTTTGGGGAAGTCTACTTTACACCTACATATTTTTTTTTTTGTTATTGTGGAGTGGCATTCTTTTCCAGCATCTGCAACGACCAATCTCCTCAACTTCTGTTTTCTTCAGTAGTGCTCCTGAATGACCATTCCATAACTGGTGGACTGTGCAGGGGATCAAAAAAAAAATCTGGCATGTCCCTATAACCAGGCTTAGAATGATTACATCACTGAGACCTCCAGAATGTGCCACCCATCTCTATCTGGCTATGGACATAGTCAGATGTGTCGCTGATTGTTTGCAGACACAAAATGGCCATTCAGGAGAGCTATAATTGAAAAATGGCGAGTCCTAGGGCTAGTCAGTTTGGAGTTGTAGCAGAGTTGTGTCTGCAGAGGTCTTATGCTACACTTGGCAATGCAGAAGCTTGGCTTTTCTCAACATTAACTGGTGATACCAGATGCTTAATCTGGGACCATTTGCTTGCACAGAAAAACCTACAAGCTACAGTCTTCTGCAAACCCATTTCTCAATAATCATTTGTCAGCCTATGTGCCCACTTGTTCTTTTAAATGATCAGCAAACAGTTGGCAGTTAACTCTATATTGTACTGTAAGTAATAATAAAATTATAATACATTTTATTTCTTTCCCACCTCTCCTTAAGGCTCAGGACAGGGTACAACATGCTAACATAAAAAACACAATTAAAAAACAGACAAACATAAAATCAACAGTTAAAATACAATACTATAAAACCATTAAAATATACTAATATAATACATCCTTTAAAATATACCAATTAAAAATTTATAATTTAAAATTGACTTTTACTGACGCTGTACATGCCCTTAATGTTTCCTCTCATTAAGGGCATGTACAACATCAGTACAAAAACATTGTATCCCCAATTTAAGCTGGAATACTACATTGTTTTCTCAGGGAATAAGTGTGTGTATGTGCCTTCAAGTCACCTGTCAATTTAAGGTGATCCTATGAATTTCATAGGGTTTTCTTTGGCAAGGGTCAGAACACTGGGTATTTGTTGATGGTCTTCCATCCAGATAAAAACTGGAGCTGACCCTGCTTAACTTTCAAGATCAAATAGGATCTAGTTGGCTTACAAATTATTAATCTGAGCCCTCATGTTTACAATCTAAATAGGACAGGACATGCAAGGAAAAGGGAATGACTATGGGGGGGAGAGGATTTAATCCCGTAGCTATGGCTTCTTTTTCCCAGAGGCACTTGCGATGGATGGAGGGCCTTTCATCTGCTTCTGGGTCTAGGGATGATGGAGCTGTGCCTTTCTCTTCTCTCCTTCCAAGACCAGGACAGTGTCAGGTGGGATGGAGGAAGGATTTTTCTTCTGCCTCAACACCTTATGTTGGGCTGCATCTGCACTGCAGAAAGAATGCAGCTTGACACTGTTTTAATTGCCACTGCTCAGTGCTATGGAATTCTGTAATTTAGCCTTCTCTGCCAGAGAGTTCCGGTGCCACAACAAACTACAAATCCCAGAATTCCATAGCATTGAACTATGGCAGTTAAAGCAGTGTCAAACTTCATTTTTTCTGCAGTGCAGATGCCTTCTGGATTGTTAATCTCTCTTGAACTCAGTGGCTCCAGTTTGTGAGTAGACATATGTAGGACTGCATTTGTCAGCCTACATTTTTCTTCCATTTAAAGTTATGGCTATTGAAATAGCAGATTTATTTTTATTAAGGCTCCTTTAGCTGTTTTATTGGCTATTTACTCATTACGGACCCTGAATACAAATCAATGTACCCTTAATCAGACTACTTTGCAAAAATGTGAAACCTCTGGTGAAGATGCTTTGCTAATTGGTAGAGATTTCAACTCTCTTATAAGTCAGTCTGATCTCTGATTTACAGGGTATCTCCCTTGAGCAAGTTCTTGAAGAACTATCATTTGTGGATCTCTCCCTTTCATCTACTTGCAAGGGGAAATTACATTTTCCCCTCAATGTTCAGGCTACTCATTCTCATATATATAATTTTCTAGCTACCTCTCTTTTCCTTCACTTCAGCAGTTCAGCATCCAGAGCAAGGGAAAAATGTATGTAGGAAGCTGCCTCATTTCAGGTCAGACTATTTGTCAAGTATTGTCAGTTCTAACTAGCAGTTTTCTGTTGTCTCAAGCAGAGTTTTCCCCACCAGCTTACTTGATCCAGTTTACTGAACCTGGCACCCTGTGTATTAGAGTTAGCACCTTTGTCTGCCTGTTCTCAGCAATTGCTGGGCTGCATTGTAGCGGCTTCTTCTTCTTCTTCTTTTTTCTTCTTCTTCTTTTTGCTTTACCACATTAACTCTCATTTTGCATCACTCTATCCTGAAAATATTTTCTTCTTCCTTCACTTTCCTTCATTTGATTTTGCAGAAGTATTTGTAAACAAAGCTATTTTTACCAAAATATTTTCATTTTTATACCAATAAACAAATAAATAAAAATACTAGGCCTGCTTTTCTCTCTGCTATATCCTGTAGTGGGGAGCAAAGTGGAGGGACATGGTACTGGTTGTTGTTCAGCTTCTGCCTTGCCAATTTAATTACTCTGCTTGAGAAATTCAGTATTATCTCTCATAGTATGCAATGGTAAGTAAGCAAAGTGTATGATGTACCAGTTTTATTGAGTGTGGTATCTTGAAAGGGTCTCTTGACAATGGCCGTATAAGCTGGAGGATTCGGGGAGCTGCAGTCCATAAATGTTTCTACATTCATCCCTAGAGAAACAACTGTAAAAAGGGTCATTTTGGAGAGCACACAAATTGCTGTTACTGAAAAAGTACTAGTGGAAATCATTTCCCATCCCCAACAAACTTTTCAGTGGAGTGGAGTCTTGATAGAGAAACAGAGATTATCCTTTACAACTGTAAATCTCTCAATAGGGATGCATTAGTGTAGTTTTGTAGACAATAAAAGAGACAATTACCAGAAACTACAAACAAACAAACAAAACCAACAACAGTGTCCCTAGAGCAAGAGTGGGGTATACCTTAGAGGAATTCAGTTGAGTGCTATTGATTCCTATGGGCCAACTGATTTCAGGGGTGTTGCCAAATACTAATGTCACCATCCCTTACCCAAAGTGGCACCTCGATCATGTTCACTTGACATTGCAGCTAGGGACCGAGCTTTGCTTCATATTCCCAATGTGAAGAAAACACACATCGAGCTGGCAGTTAGAGGTCTGACCTAGAACAAGACTAGTCAAATTGCCTTCCCTTGGCCACATGCTTCCTGAATCCTGTTTTTGAGGTCTTCAATCCCTCCAGGACTTCTTTTTGCCCCTCCTGCCCAAGGCACATTCTCCTTTCTGGAAGCCCTTAGGAGAAGCAGATCACCTTATTCATAGTTTTTGGGGTCATACTATTTAACATTAAAAAGAAACCTGTTTTTCAAATCAGAAAATGAATTTTGGCTTTTGTGAGTGAAAGTGGGGAAAGGCCTTCTCCGCTTTGACACCTCAGTTATGGAAAACTGCTGTCACTCCAGTGCCCAGTAAAATATGGCTGTATACAAAACTTTTGGTACATTATTGATTTCTTCCTATATATTTATTTATTTATTCATTCATTCATTAAATGTTTGTGCCGCCTTTCTCCAGGAAAGGGACCCAAGGGGCTCACAAGATAAAAAAAAATTTAAAACTTTAAAGTGGTTTGCACGTGGTTTTGAATTGTTTCAAACATTTTCAAACTGTCCTCTTTTAAGTGTTAAATGGTTTAGTATGTTTTAAAATTATTTTAAATTACTCTTACTGTTTTAATTTTTTAAAAACAGTTTGAATTTATTTTATTTTAAGCTGCCTGGAGATCCCTGGATGTAGGGCAGGGTGTGAACATTTCAGTAATAAGAATAATAAGAATAAATCCAGTGGAGGTTCAGTATGCAAAGGAATCTTGCAGCACCTTTGGGAGTAACTGAGCAAAAGAAGTTGCAATATAAGCTTTTGTAAGCATGGTCTGCTTCCTCAGATGCATGGAGTGAACTGATGCCCAGGAAAGGACCTCTATAGACCATATGGATACCAATGGAAATGCAGAACTTGTGGGTATGGTGATGAAGTCACAAATTCAGTTTTAACTATGGTCATTGAAGGACAAAGGCAGGAGGGAAGATGTTGATAAGGCCAGTGTGGGTGGATGACCATATGAATGGTGGAAAGAGGTTTAGAATGTGGTATGTGCAGACTGGGAACCAGAAGTGAGATGTGATAAACTGGCCAAGGGCACCCTTGTGAAGCTGGAGTGTTAAACTAGTGTTATAATATGTGTAGTGTTCCAGGAAGCCATTGTGTCCATACACTCCACTGTTGATGTAATGGAGTTTTTGGATATATTCTAATTTGGTTGTTTTTCTTTCCAATCTTCCTTTGTAGTTTCTTCTTCTTCAAAGATCACAGTCCTGCCCCAAAAGACTGAAATCTTCTGCAAATGGATTTTTTGTATTCCCACTCTTAATATTTGATTTATGTCAATTTATTCTCTGGCACAGAGACTAGACTGTTTACCCAGTGTAGCACCAGTGGAGGTTGACATTCTTGGGACTCTGTGTGGCCCCTGGAGACCACTGCAGTTGCCCATCTCATCATAGAAACTATGGCTTGCTCCTTTTTTAAACTATAATTTCCAGAATCTCCTACTGAACATGGCTATTAATCATGTTATATGGAACCGTCTGGACATTATAGTCCTCATACATGCCAGAATTCTACATAAAATCCTATTTTAACATGTCTATGATTCTAAGTAATGGCTGGTCCAACACCATCCCTGTCCCCCACCTGATGGAAACATTATTCAACTCTGCCCTGATAGTAAGTAGAATGCCCATCCTTCTCCTCATGCAGCTGATGCCCAGTAATGTAAGTTGGAAGGGGCGTTACAATTTTGTCAACAGTGTCAAAATCATGTCTGAGTAGTAGTAGTGACTATCAAATAGTTACCTTGAGTACTTAGTTAGGTATAAGCTAATAGAGGAGATTCCAGGCCATGTTGTTTTAGTTACTTATATTTAATTAACTAGTACCTCCTGGCTTGACCCTCCTGAAACCTAGGCCCTATACAGACTGCCAAAATAAAGCTGCTTCAGGTCACTTTGAAGGTATGTTCTTTAAATGTTGCATGCATCCTCAGAGTCTGGAAGTTGCACCAAAGCTGCGCTCCAGTGTTTAGGACTGGATCGTGGCTTTGATGTGGCTTCCGGACTCTTAGGACGCATGCATCATTTAAACAGCATCCCTCTAAAGTGACCTGAAGCAGCTTTATTTTGGCTATCTGTATAGGGCCCTACTTTACCAAACATCAACTGCACCAAGAGAAGGAGGTCTGTTCTGCTGGTGACTGGGGGACAGTCTCCTCTCACTGCCAAGTGAGGTTGTGACATGGGTGCATAATAGGGTTTCTACTGATTGTCAAAGTCTTGCTCACTTGTGGGAGGAGAGGTCAGGGAACTCATCTACTCTTGCCTTTCTCACCAGCAGAATGGATGTCCTTCACAAAGTACAGCTGATACCCAGTACAGCTGATACCCAGGGTTTTTTTGGGGTGGGGGTGGGATTTGCAAATGTAGCAGTAGTGACACAACCGTGAATGTGAATACCAAACTGTTACAAATCTGCAGACCCAGTTTATACATTTGTAGGTGCAAGCTGTAATGTTTCCAGGCTTCTTGAAATAATACTTATTTTAAAATGTGGATTCTCTTTTTAAAAACATATATTTAATACTTTGCTAATATACTTAACCAATTTTTTAAAGACAGAATAGCAAACTGGAATTACTGGAAATGGAAAAGAGAGCTCTGCTTTTTCTAAATCTAAGCAATCATGAGTAATGTGAGGGTATGGGCAGTACTGATAGTCTCCTGGCTAAAAGCCTCTCTTGGAAAATCAATATGGGAATGATTCCCATAATTAAAAGCTCAGAAGCAACTTACCTGACCAAATCCACTGAAAGAGCTGAAGCATTGCTAATTACGATGCAACCTTGCCTACTTCTAAGAGGCCAACAACTGCTGACAATACAGAGTTTGTGCAAACTAATTTACCTAATACTATCCCATCAGACTATGTTGTTTTTCTTGAGGCTGAATCTAGAGAGCTACAAAGTCATGATCAAGAAGCTAGATAATAATAATAATAATAATAATAATAATAATAATAATATACTTGGCAGGGATGCATTTCCTGATGTGTTTCCTTTAAAAACAACACGTGTAATCTATTGATTCAAACACCATCTTTATTTTATCAATTAAGCCATCAACAATAATGTAAAGAACAAGAGATGAGAAATGATAAAGAATTTCAGAAGACCATCATTGCAAACAATGCAATTTCGTATTTATCCATGCCTGAACATTTCTTACTTTCTGTGGGACATGAAAAGATACCAGACTTTGTGAGGAAATTCTAAAATTAAAATGATTACATGTTGTCATTTAGCATCCATACTCAAACACAGTTCTAATATGAATTGGCTCACATTATTGGGAAATATCTCACAATATCTAATGCAGCTGACCTCATTCTAAATAATCCCCTTTCTATTTGACCATACTGTAAACTTCAGGAGACTTTAGTAAAGGACTTTCTAATGTTTACAAGGCCCCCTATAACAGTTGGCTCTCTCTTGTATATGGGCTAGCCTGGTGACCAGTTGAAAGATAGCTTCTGTGGTGGAAATTCCTTGTTGAAATAAAAAGCCATAGAAACATGGAGTCGCTTTGGTCAAAGAAAAAATAGGTTTTTAAAATAGAGGCTTGGAGTTTAGAAAAAAATTAGAGCAAAGGAGTAAAAAGAGCATCATGACCCATAAGAAGCTGGCACCAACAAGATTAGACATAATATACATAATTTAAGATAAGGATACATTGTTGATGTTTAGAAGCAAGGTTAGAAGGAAAGCTACTAAATTCCTAAAGGAGGGGGTAAGGAGTGATGATGCAGTTTTAATGTATGCATGTATTTCTGTTCTGATTGTAAGAATTCTGTATGTTTAAATTGTAATTAGCCAATCAGGTGTATTGAAGAAGCTTCTTTGTCTTCAATAATACAAAAAGAGCCATTTTGTCTTGTTCGGGATCTCAGCTTTTTGGAACTTGAATTCCACTGAGTTCAATGTTTTCCTTTGTCGACAATTGGAAATAAACTTATGGATTTTCAATCTACTAGGTCCTCTTGTCAATCATTGCTATGCCAGGCCTAGATCTTTAAGTTTCCTGAAATTTCTGTTACACTTCCAGGTGATGAAAGGTGAAGTGATAAATCAGTTCTGGGCTATAACCTTACTTTTAACAGAGCTATCCAAGGTGCTGAAGCTATTTGGTGAGAGGGTACAGCAACTATGGCTAGAACTTTTAAAATTCAGACTAAAATGCAAATATGGAAGCCCAATTTTCATAACTGTGGTGATGCATAGCATCTGAAGTGCTGGAAGACTGGATCTGGAAGCCGCCATTTTAA
The DNA here is from genome assembly GCF_019175285.1 of Sceloporus undulatus. Classification (NCBI taxonomy): domain Eukaryota; kingdom Metazoa; phylum Chordata; class Lepidosauria; order Squamata; family Phrynosomatidae; genus Sceloporus; species Sceloporus undulatus. The sequence continues at coordinate 34,328,904 of NC_056523.1, read as the reverse complement.
TTTTCTGCAAGTCTTCCAATATAGCAGGGGTGGAAAATGTGTGGCCTGACAGACATTGTGGGACGGCAACTACCTACTTCACCCTACACATCCCAGCCAATGGTGAGCGATGCTAGGAATTATGGTTCAACAATATTTGGAGGACACTTGTTTCCCATCTTACTATATGGAATCCCTCTAGAGGTTTCAAAGAAATTAAAGCAATCATTCTCAGACTGATTGGAAGATTTTATTTATTTATTTATTTATTTATTTATTTATTTGGTAGTTCAGAAGGTAGGAAGTGCCAGATCAAGGCATTTCTGCTCTGTGTCAGATTTTCATATGATTCATGCCTTAATCCATTCTATACTATTTCAACATGAATATACAATTTAGAAAAAATGCTGCATAAAAATTGATACAGTGGGTTGTTTGTATCTGCTGGAGTTTGGTTCCAGGACCCCCCATGGATGCCAAAATCCATGGCTGCTCTACTTCCTTTAAATTGAGTGGCTTAATAAAATGGTGTCCCTTGTATAAAATGGCAAAATAATTGGTGGATACAGGAGGCTAAATGTATATAAATAAACATTTCCCTGCAAGACACATTTCTAAAGATATTTTATGTAAATACACATCTTTCTAAACAGGTGAATATGTATTAACTGCCTATAAGTGAGACGTGACTCATGGTGACTGTTTAAATAAGACATCTCCAAGACACACTATCCTCAATAGCCATCTCGAGGTATGACCAAAGTATGACAGCCTCAGTTTAGTCATTTTAGGCTTCCAGAGAGATTTTAGGCTTGATTTACTCTATGATCCATTTATTTGCCTTTTTCAACACCAAATCTCAAATGAGTTGATTTTCTTATTACTTTCTTCACTGTCCAGCTTCCACACCAATACATAGCAATGAGGAATGCAATGTCATGGACAATCCTAACTTTAGTATTCAGTGAAATATCTAAACATAGTTGAGCCTAAAATATGCATTTTAATTCTGAATAAAGTTCCAAACCACATATTAGTCTGGGAGGTAGTGATCAGGTCAGTTTGTATCAGTTGTTCCCAGAATTGAATTCAAGCATTGTCTAGCACCAATGTAGTTGTTAGTAGTGGACTGCAGCTGCCCAAAGATTGCCTGGCACCAATTAAGCAGATTTTTAGAAACTGAAAAAAACACAGGTGGTTGGTGGTTTCCATGTCAGTGGGACAGGAAGGCCACCTTGAGTTTTGGTCTAAACTAAATTAAAGTGTTAAAAACAGAATACAGACCTTCTACAGCATTGAAGAAGATACCAAGGGCCACAAACAAAATCACCCCAGTGGGCAAACAAATCCAAGCTGGTGGGATCTTTTGTCCTTTCCACTGCCCAATTGGTCTGTTAATATTGTATAAAGCATCAGTGAAGGATAGATAATGTTGATAATCCATAAGCCACCTGCTCCTTCTATATTTATGGTGATACATGATTTCTGCTGAAGCTTCATAATACCAAGTATGAGCAAGCATACATTATATTCTATGAAAATGCACAAAGTTAACATTTTCAAGGTCTGAGAAGCATCACCTCTCTTGCTATTCATTAATAGAAAATAATGATGCTATAGCAACTTAGGTTTTTTTTTATGTCTCTGTCTCTGTTTTTCTTTCTTTCTCTCTCTCTGAAGAAATATGCTGGCACCTCCTGTGTGTGCAGCTAGATGTGGTGGGGGACAGAATTAGGGTGTTTTCCTTTTCTAGGTTAGAACAATAACTTTCTCACCCACATGTCCCATAAAAGTGAAATACAGGCAGCAAAGTTTTGTTTTCCATCTGAGTGCTATAAAATGGAGCTTGAGAGGGAGCTGGGCTGCAAGCTGCTTTCCTCACAAGATTTAACAAACAGAAGCCTCTGAGGAAACATGGAGTTTGTCAAAAAGGAAATAATATCCTGAGTAAATCCCCCCTCATAATTGTTACAAGTCTGGGTTTGTAGACAGTGAGAATTAGGTTGCTTCCTAATTTGATGGCACCAGTGTCAAAAACAATGGGTTCAGAGAGCCATTTTTTCCTGTTGCACAGCTAATTAGCTTACGACAGTAAGTCCTGGAACAAATCCTAGGCTGAATCTGTTTCAAAGGCATTTCCATCATGACTATAGAATCAGGGACAGCTCCTATCATCAGACTGCATTGAGGTGAAGTGGCCATCTCAGATTTAGGGTGTCAAGAAAGGGCAGGAAGCTATTGACCTGAATCCTATTGATTCTGGCATCCTGGCATCCTTCTGAGGTTGCTAATATGAATAACCAGTTTGTTAGGGCCAATTAGTTTACACATTGTAAACTGCTTAGGAAGTGCTTAAGTGCACTGATAAGTGGTATAGAAATGTACTTGCTATTGCTATTACTGATTCTGTGTCAACACACCGGCAAATCCCTTGGATTCAAAGAGTCTACTCCAATTCAGACTCAGTAGGATTCAGGTCACTGTTTATATAAAACACATAGTGCTTTCTGATCCCCATCAAGAATGGTGGTGCATTGAAGAGAAGTCAAAGTCAGCATAGTGGGACCAAACTAATTGTTGTTTTGTCATTTTTCTTCCCTTGCAATGGAACTACAGTAGAACTCTTTCACACTTAACAACTATCCGCCTAGTTTTGAGGAAATTCAGGTATCCAGAGTTCATGAGGAGTTCATGAGCTATGGTCAGAAGGAAGCCATGTTTCTGTAATAGAAAGACTTGCTGTCCGTAGCAGGAGACAAAATAGGTGTCCTCCAGTGCAAGGCCAAGAACATTGTCAAACAGTGCCAGAAGATCATGGTTATCCATAGTCAAGCAGTTTAGTAATCCAGGAGTCATAAACCCATTGAGAACAAAGGATTCATGCCAAGATCCAAGAGGCGGGAAAGGTGTTGTTCTCAACAATGAGCTGGAACTTTTTTTGACTTTGATAGGCAGAGATGTGTGGCCAATGCCCAGATGACTGGCTGTATTTAATGACAACATCCTTCATCTGTGCTCTTCCCGAATCCTTGATCACAGCCTTATATTGTCTAAGGAGAAACATCTGAGTCAGGCTTAATCAGAAACTGGGGGGCCTCTCCTCCTCCTGTGATCCTGAAGTGACCTGTTGAATAGAAGGAGGGCTTGGCTGATCTACAAGCATTTGCCAAGTCTCTTCAACTGGTAAGTCTGCTTCTTCTTCAGAACAACTATCAAAGGGGCATGACACTCACTGTGCTGAAGAAAAGCTTCTTATGTGGGTTCAGTAGGCTCCCACCTTTATTGTACTTGATTCTTTTCTAGTAAAGAAATGTGTGGTTTCTACCATTCTTTTCAATCAGCAGGGCACCAGGAGGGAGGAGGGCAATGTCCTCTTTCTCCTAATGGACTGCCCTCCACTGAATGTGTTCTTGTTTGTAGTAATTTTACCAGGCATGGACAGGTTTGCTGTGGGATTCTTTTGCCTTCTCTGTCAAAATAACTGGTTTGGCTTTTGGCATTGACAGTATGCATCTCTAATTGCATGGTTTCAGTGTATTGGTTGGTATTTCATTTCAGGTAGCAAAAAGGTTTAGGCTGAATCTCAATCTATTTTGCAAGCACTTGGCATGAGCCTTTTCATCCTAACTCAGAGCCCCAAATATTTTGAAATGTAGTTAGCAAGCTTCTGGATAAATTGTTAAATCAGGGACCTGAATCCAACTGGTAGTCCCAACTAGAGTGAGCCCATCAAATAAATTCCAATTGGTGAGTCACTGCATACAAATTGCACTGATTCAAGAGGTCTACTCTAAGTCAGATTACCCAAAGGATTTTGTATCTAGCTTTTCAGTAGCTGAACATAGTTATTAGGTCATATTTAGAAAGAATTTCTCCCATCTTGATCTATTTGATCTAGATCATGTTTTCTAATCTTAATCCTGGTCCTCTTGTTTTTTTTAAGATTTTTTTTTAAAAAAAAGTCATCATTACTATTTTTATTAAATTTAATTTTTATGGAATTGTTTTAATTGCATGTTAAGCCACCTTGAGAATGCTTAGGGAAAATAATAATGACAGCAATCTAGGTTTTATTTCCTGAAGCATATTGAGATTTCTTAATAAAACTATAGTTTACAGAACATTTCATATTCATGTTCTACCCTTGAAATTCCTGGGGAACTGCTTGGCCCATTGACTTTCATATCAAACATGCTATGTTTCTCCCTTCTTTCCATTGATGCAGGTGGCTGAAAATTCAACCTCCATTTTGAAGGTAATTTATTGTACATTTTGTGTAATGCTTGTTCCAGTGTTTCCACTTAGTTGAAGGAGTTTGCTGTTGAGATTTGGGGATCTTTGTACAGTATTTAATGTTTTGAAAAAGAGCATGTGTATAGAGACATCTCTGGAGGCAAGTCCACAGTAGTCAAACTCCAAGCATCTGATATGGGGACACTGGAGAAATTACCTCTTTTCAAATATTTGTGCAACAAATATTAGAATGGATGGTATGTGTGTGCATACACACACACGCACAGCGAAAGAGATTGAGTTGTTGGCTATTATCCCACTAAAAAGTGCTTGCTCTTGAAACCACCTTAGATATTTTGTGGATGATAAAGATTCCACTCTTAATATCCTCATATACTTTCTTTCTTTTTTTCTTTTACTTTTTAAATTTAAATAATTTTATTGAATTATTTTAACATATATACAAACAGTTTTGCATAAGTTCCCTTCCACTCTCCCGCACGGTTTGATAGAGTTTAGAATTGATACACTATTAACAATTAGTATCTTACATCAGTATGTGGGATATGGATTTATTGACTTCCTTGTACTCCATATTTCCTTTAACCTTCTCAAGCAGAATTTCCCAACCCTAGTTCCAAGCTGCTACCTTTCTTTCTCCAGTATATTTCAATCTTCTATCCCTAATAGTATCAAACAGCAAGTTATCTGCCAAATACTTGTTTACTTTGGACAAGTTCCAATTTTTACTTTCTTTCCAGCTTGATACTATCACGGCCTGTGTTGCTTTCAATATATACTTTACTGCTTTCTCTTCATTATTATTCATTCCCCCTTTCTTCAAATTTAATGTTATACAATTCTCTTTATTAAATGAACTTCCTTGCCTCTAATTTTATTAATTTCTTTTAACGCTTTGCCCCAAAACTTCTGAACACCACATATATATGTAGAAACCCTTGGACCCACTGCAGTGCAACATTTAGCTGATTATTTTTTGTTTAAAAGTGCTAATTGAGAAGGAGTCATCTACCATCATCCTATTAATTTCATCTGTTGCTCTCTTATTCTAGTATGCTTGCTTCTCTTAACTTCTTGATATCCTCATATACTTGCAGCATTGTACCTAAGTTTGTTCTTTTTTTAAAAAAAGTTTTTTAAAAAATTAATTCTTCACTTTTCAGTCATGACAAGTGATGTCCATATCACAAGTGTAGTGAATCCACTCCTAGTGTTAACCTCAACAGTGTTGTTGCTGCTGTTGTGTGCCTTCAATTAATTACCGACTTTTGGCAACCCTAAGGTGAACATATCATGGTGGTTTCTGGGCAAGTTTCTTCAAAGGGAGTTTGCCCTGGACTTCTGAGGTTGAGATAGTGTGACTTGGCCAAGGTCACCCAGTGGATTTCCATGATCAAGTAGGGATTTGAATCCTGGTTGCCAGAGTCGTAGGCCAAGACTGAAACCACTACACCATGCTGGCTCTCCCTCAACATTAGAGATACCCAAGGTGCTCAAGCTATTTAGGAATTCAGCACTCTGGATAGCTCCTTTAATATCTGGACTAAAACCCAGAAGCTATTAGTCACTCCTATTGCCATTGCTCACTTGTTTCAGCCATTATGCTAAGCACTATATGAACTGGTGTTCTAGTGAAAAGTAGCTCTTATTTGATAGTATAATGATGTGAGATTTTCCTTTTTTCTACTTCTTCATGTGCCCCCTTTAGAGTAGTTCTCTCCTTTCTGAGCTCTTTTCTCCATCTACTCATTGTTATCAGGTTTGCTCCAGCCCCTTTGGTTCAGTAAACCAACCATCCATGTGATAACAGGCAAACTTTAAATCAGAAGCCAAAATGAAGTTAACAACTTGACCTCTGCAGACAGAACTACCATACCCACTCTCCTGTTAGAAGCATATAGATAGCAATATGCCCTCCCAGGATTTTGTGGGCTTTCTTCCCATTTGCCCATTCCCCAAAACATTCAAACATGCACTCCTCTTTTCTCAGATCCCTGCCATTCCTTCCTGTAAGACTGTACTACCAGTACTACTCCTCAACATATCTGCTCAGTTTCCACCCAGAAAATCTTTTTTGTCCTCACCGTGTACAGGCACAACATGTCTCATCACACACTAATACATATCCCCCAATTACATTGTATGGGTGCCACTATGATGGTACTTGAGCATAACCACAATCAAAAACAACATGTCCTGTCCCAAAACCAATATCATATCCAGTACTAATGACATATAACAAAAGATCCAATATTAATGACATATCATGATAGAAGAAAGGAAAATCAGCAGCAACATTTAATAGCAGGATCTACTATCCTCTGCAGTCTCCCTGCCCCTGAGACACAGCAAGTAAGTTCATCCACCTTTTTGGTATAGTTTTACACAATGTATACCATCTCAGTCGAGCATCTCATAAAGTGGGGTCTGACCTATGAAAGCTCAGGCTCTCATGATAAAGCAAGTGCTACAAAGATCAACTCTTATAATTTCTTTCTTACACGAAAAAACAACAAAAAACTACAGACTACAAAGGCTCTGAACCAGATTGGAAAATGGAATTCTCTATGTACCTTTGTAATGGTATTTCTATGCAAAGCAAATATATGAAAAGCCATGTGTCAAAGAAAAGAATTGGCTGCATCCCTTCCCCAATTCCTTTTGCTTCTTTATGGTAACAAAGGCCAAATTTAAATGTGAATATTTCCTAAATCTTGTGAATTACTGCTAAAAAGACTCTGAAAGTGTAAATGGGACATGAAGAGGATTACTTTCTTGTATAGGCACCACATTACCAGCATTTCTGTGCCTCTCACTTGTATTTTTAAAAATGATATAGAATTGGCATGTATAATATATTTAAAGAGTGAAGGGCGATAGGTAATTTTCTTCATTTTGCTCTTGATCAATTTGATTTCCTTCAAGACCAATTTTATAGGGTAATAATGTGGCATAAACATATAGCAAACTTATCTGGAACATTTATGAAGCTGATTGAGTTAAAGCTTTAAGATGAGTAACAAATATCCAAAATGTTCTTAAGGTGAGTTCTTGTGGTATTGGCGCTGTGACAAATTCTCCTGATCTTTGTTCTGAAAGTTGCCCTTTTGGGCAGAAAGGTAAGAATAATTTCATACCTTACCTTTCACTCTTTGAAGTATTTTAAAAAGGGGGTTTCAAGCTTCTTTCAGATATTATTCCTAGAATATCTGCACTTCACTTCAGCACAGCTTTAAAAAAGACCTTGAAAGGGATGTTCAGATCATAGCTAGCATCCTGCTAGTCATGTGTGATGTAGTATACATATCCAGGGGTAGCTGTGTTGGCCATATAGCAAAGTATATTATCACCCCAAATCCACAAAACAGTGATAGTTTATTGGACCAACCAAAATGCACACACCACTCCTCCATATTCTCCATATTGTGCTGCTATTACTACAACTACAAATGTGTGTGAAACCCACCTTAATAGCCAGTCAGCTGTCTGGAGTGACAGAGGGCTGTGCTGCTGCCAAGTCGGGTACCTGACCAGCCCCTTCCCTCCAACACTAGGAGAAGCAGAAGTAAGGACCTCTAAGAGGACCTGTCACAACTCTTCATTGCAGACCTCCTCATGGTGGTAGTGGCTGGTCACATCATTCTGCCAGACCCTGCTTGGCAGCAGCATGGACCTCTCTTATTGTGGATGTTTGACTGGCTTTTAAGGAGGGTTTCTTGGGTCAGGGGGGAACTGAAGTATAGTTATGACATTGTGGTTACATGTTTGATGTACATCTTGGCTCATGGTCCCAGGAAAATTAAGAACACTTTGCTTTCACTTGTATCTATTTTTTAACATAGTCAAAGAGCCACCATGATTCACAATCTTAGGAGAAAGGCTGGATATTAAACAAAGAAACAAACCAATAAATAGACCCATTTCAGCTTGTTAAAAGTGTGAACACTCACGTCTAATATGTGGCTATGTAAGTGTGTGCCTGTATTTTCACAAACTCACTTGACAAGGAACAGCCAAAGGACTAGAGAACCACATCTGCACACCAAGGGAAAAGGGAGCCCCTCTCAGACAATTTTCAATCAGCAGGCCATTTTTAATATCTTTGGTAATTTGTGAGGAAAGTATCAGACAATCAAGGCTTTCTCTGTAATCCTGGCCTTTATGGGGCTTGACTGAAAAGTCAATTCAGGTACGCAGAAGAATCGAATATGATATCCCCCAGTTTGAAGAATACAAAGTGATCACATTAAGACCTGACCCTACAGCCCTTTTCATACTGAAGTAGACCTTTCCCACAAGAGCTGCTGTATAGATTTTACCTGCAAGGGCAGCCTGTGTTACAGAGAGGCTCAGGTTCCGTTGTGGCAAAGAACTGAAGTGAAATTAGTTTTCCCTTCTCTTTTTTATATAGCTAAATCTCAGGAGAGGTTTATTTCATTCAATTCTCCACCTCCGATTATTTTCTGGGAGAGCCTGGGACTCATTCATCATTAGTACAGAAAAAAACAAAATTACCTGCTATTGATTTGTGTGCATGTACTTCAGACATGCAGATGGGAACGTGTACAGAAGGTTGTGTTATGCTGTCAGCTCTTTTGGCATATAGTGCATGTTGCTCACCATCCATTAACAATCTCCCATGTGCCACATTGGACATTTTTCTTCTTCCTCTGTCTACACTGAGAGGTATTGCATGCTTTTTCTTAATATTTCATGGTTGGCAAAGTGCAAGGGTAATTCTCTTTACAATGAGCAGGCATAGCAGCAGTCCCAAGCAAGCAGATTATGTAAAACAGGCAAAACAAAATCTCTGATTGTTTCTTCCAGAGCAAAGGACATGTTCCTCCTCCCCTCTATTTTATTTCCATTTCTTATACTCTGCCCCTTGCACAAATAACAAACGCTTGGTTATTAGAAATGTGCAGAGGTCCATAGAGTCAAAAACTTGAATTTGTGTGAGATAGAAACCATTTCCCCCCAAATTTAGATGTGTCATGGTGAGCACTGAAGAAATATTTATTTATTTATTAGAATTATTTATTATCCTGCTTTTCTTCCAACAAGGGTGCACAGAACACTTTTTTTTAAGTGCAGCTAAAAACAGTGGCCAAGAACCTCATTGAAAGATATGCAGTTTGGTCTCTGTAGTTAAGTCTCCTGAAGGATGATGCATCCAGCGTAATCCCATCAGTGAGCAGCAGTTTGAGAAGGAGTTGCAACAAGGCCATGCAAGGGTCTCTGATTCTGCTCATCACATCACTTTTTGTTGAATAAATAATCCTACGGAGCCCCATACAGAACTCTGTCCCTTGGTGCAGCTGTCCTGGTAGGTTTTGGAGGCATTTACGATTGTGATAATGGTGCCAGAACTGTAAATATGAATGCAAAACAGTTATGAGGTTGGAGGTCTAGCTTATGACACCACAGTTGCTTAACAGCATGCCAGCCATTATTTTTGCTATAAGAAGCTGACATGGCCACCTGTCTAGAATCTGTAAACATAGGGGTGAAACAGAAGGGGCAAAATAAAGTGGTTTCCAGGCCCTTTGAAGGCAGGACATTTAGATGACACATGCCTTGAAAGTGGCTGGAAACTGGACTGAAGCTGCACTCTGGAGCTAAAAACCAGAGCAAAAAGAAACCGGGTTATTCTGACTCAAAGCGGAAAATGTGCAACTTTGTGTCTCCATATAAACACCCTGACACAAGTATGAGGCTGTGGCAAAGCAAAGAAATGAAAGTGTGATAACTCCAATATAATTAAAACATACAAAAACCAGACAGTCCAACAGGGGCATTGGGGTGAAAGGGGAATGTATGGGGGGCCCTCAATAATTGTGCTTTGTCAATGTATCACTCACAGACTGATAGGCCAGTGCCCTGAATATCGTACATGACACTGTGTGGCCAGTCAAAGGGGCGGCCATGCAATAAAATGACATATGGGTGAATGTGAGAGGCACTTGGAGGTCTCAGGTGAGGTGTTTGTGCGACAGTGCGGATATATGGTGGGGAGACAACCAAAAATTAATCCAGTGGCATGGCTTGACACCATGCTGTATGTGTGGGCCATGTGTATTTGGCTCGCCTTGGGAGTTGGCCATGTGAGCAGCGGGGTTTTGAACCACTTTTAGAGAAAGGAGGATCGAGCCACTTTTTACCACCCATCTGTTCTGGCAATGAGAAACATGCAGATAAGCCGCTCTGATAGCCTTTAGGGCTGAAGAGTGGGTTATAAATACCATAATAAATAAATAAATAATCATTCAGACTTTTTTGGGGAGTGGGGGGGCACAATATGATCCAAAGCATAATGCATATGACATTTGTCCTTGGCAAAGACTTTGCAAAAACCATGCATATTTTCTTATGAATAGAATGACTGACAGGGCAAATCTCTGAGGTTTAAAGCAAGAGGTCAGTCAAGTGAGTCATCATAAAAGAGAAGAGGATAAATGTGCCACCAAAGAAGGAAGAATGCATTCACATTCCCATTTTGGATGCAATATATGTAACAAGACAGTTGTCTTGTTCCTGAGCTATGTGTTACCTTACAGTACATGACATGTTAACACAGCCTATTTCGTCTTAAAGGAGTAAAATCAGATTCACAGATATTAACAAAAATAGTAAGTGCTCATACTCCTGGGAGTTGTTCTTGGAAAGCCACATAGATGTTTTATCTGACCTAATTTGAACAACGTCATGAATTGAAATAGATTGCTATCAACTCTTGTCATGCTTGTCATAGCATGGCACTTGAAGAGCAGACTGTCCTTCCCAAGGGAAATTCCTGCTAAGAAACTGTATGATTTAACAGAATTTAAAGTTTTCCCCCTTCAAAGTTCCAGAAAACTGGTGATTTGAAACTTGTTGTGTGGCAGGAAAGAGTCTATTGGACTTGTTATAATTTTACACAGCACACTGTTAAACTAAGGGATAAACCAGGAGATTCTCTACCACAACTTTAAGTGATCACCACCCATTTAGATGGATTTAAAAGGAGTTTGAAAAATTCAGGGAGCATAACACTGTCAGTTTCTACTAGCCATGATGGCTGTATGCTGCCAAATGTAATATGCAACTGAATACTGGTTGCTTGGATACAACAGTTGAAAAGGCTGTTGCCCTCACATCCTGCTTCTGAGCCTTCCTTCAACTTTTGCTTGGCTACTGGAGAAATTGTAGGCCTTGATTTGTTTCAGGACTTGGAAAATTAATAGAATCATAGAGTTGGAAAGGACCACAAAAGCCATCTGTTCCATGACCTTAAAAAGAACTTCTGAAAGATGGACATCCAATCTCCATTTATAGACCAGCAAAGAATAAGAACCCCTGTTCTTATCCAAGCTAAACACACTCAGCTCCCTAAGTTGTTCTCTTATCTAAGCTAAACATACCTAACTCCATAAGATGTTCCTCATAAGGCTTTTCCAAACTTGATTAGCCTCCTCTGGATAAATTCCAACTTGTCAATATCTTTGTGATACGTGGCCTTGTTGGCTGGGAAGTACTGTGAGTTATAGCCTGAAACTGTAATTTTTCCAGGCTTTAGTCTGATCTAGACAGGATCTTCTGATTTATTAAGAACTTTGTAAACTCAAGGTAATGGCTGAATTCATAAAAAAAAACAGAGGGGTGCCATACACACACTTTTTGGTATAAGACAGTGACCCAGAGTGCAGGCAAATGATTATTTGGATGTGGCAACATTGGTACTAAGGTTGATTTTTTTTTTGTCTGCAAAGTCCATCCTTCTCCCAATCATCTCATAGTTACTCTATCTGTTGACCTCCCTCCCTCCCTCAGATGCATTCAGCATGGGTCTAAATACAGTAGTTTGCTAGTGGTAGCAATGGAACCTTCCTTCCTACCTCACCATGCTTCTGTCTGAAAATCAGTTCTAGAGGGGTTTCTAACTATCTAGATACAATTTTGGGTTCAAAGGTGGTTGCAGTGCAGATGGGAGATCATCCTCCAGCTAGTTCTCCTAATTCTCAACATTTTACCAACAGAACACTGCCATCATATATTGTCCATTTGGTGTCAAAATGCAGTAAATAATTTAAAAAAGAGTATATACACAGCTTGCCTCCCATCTCTTTCAGAAACTGGTCCCTTCCACACTAGACAATTGTCATTATGATTCTATTTTAACTGGGATTTGCAGTTTAGGGAGGGGCCTTTAGAATTCTCAGCCAGAGAGTTCTAGTGCCTCCAAAATCCCAGGATTCCATAGGATGTTGCCTTGGCATATTAAGTGGAATCATGGTACTATACCTGTGCAGAGAGAAAAGACCCCTATACCTTTGTAGCTTCTACAAAATTTCATCACCATCGTCATCGTCATCATCACCACCACCATCATCATCATGTCTAATTTTTGTTTGTGTTTTAAATAATTGTTAAGAGGAGTGCGGGCAATGGAAATGCTTCATTGTGCAGAGAGTAAAATCTGTTTGACATTACACTGTAGGAATTCAGTTTAAATACAAAATGGGTGATGATTAATTTGAACCAAAAGCAGTTTCAAATATCTTGAAAATTAATCTATCAGCCTAAACATCCTACAGTCACCTAAACCTACAGTATAATTTAAGAGATACACACACACACACACACACACACACACACACAAAAGACATTCCACTCATCTTCCTTTGAGGATTCTAGAAGTGTCTCTGGCTTGACATGAATTCAGATTTTGGTTTATTACATTATTTTGCTTATCAGTGTTGAATGAAAAGAGATAAAGAGGATGAAGTTTAAAATGACTTTAGGACAGGAATCACAAATCATCACACCTCAGCTAGCTTGTGTTGTCACACATTTTGATCCTTGTATTTTTGGAATTTACGTTGGTGTTTATGTCAGAGCCACCTTTTGGGAGTTCTTCACACCAACTGGGCTTTTGTGTCAGAGGCAAATGTGGGCTGCTGCTTCATTTTGCAGGGGCTGACTGCTAACTGAAGGTTTGCAATTGCTCCAGTAACACCTCACTGCGCTTCAAGATCTGCCTCTCTGCCTCTATGAATAGAAAGCCAATGAATCATGTGACATTTATGTGATAAATAAAAAATGAAAGTTAACTTTGTTGTATTGAATGGTTTGAGAAATCTGTGAGGGAAACAGAATTAATATTGCTTCTGTCAAGCTAGAAATTAGCAAGTGGTGTTTTATATAGGTTTCTTTCCTTATACATTTTTGTCTTTATTATTTAGTTCAGTGTAGTCTTTTCAGGTGAATATGGATGGATAAAGCACACTAGAAATGTGTGAGTGGGCGGGCGTGCATGAACAACTGAAGGCTGGCTCCAAATGATAACAATGATTTCAAAGCCAGTTTACATGCCTCGGAATATGTTTTAATATTTTTTTTTGGGGGGGGGGGCGACAAAATGGCCATGAATTCCTGGTGAGTGTGTGTGTACCAGAAAATCTTCCCAGGATTCTGAAAAAACCACAATATAGGATCAATAAAATGTCTCTCCTTTAAATAATTTCCTTTCTGGTCTAAATCTCTTTTTCTGCCTTTCTCAGTTTTACTGTGAATGTCCTCCTTTTTCTTCTGTACTCTTGAAGCTGAAGTTTAATGTACAACTGCAACCGTTCCTTCACATATCCCCATCTTTTTCTCCTTCTTTTATGAGACGACTTCAGTTGTTAATAATTTCACTCTTTTGGGGGTAGCGGTTATATTTTCTCAATAAAAGAACCAGTCTCTAGAAATCAACTGATTTTATCTCCATTGCACTTTTGGGTATCTTACATGGGCATTATCCTGGCAACATGGTTCCATTTGTTCACTCTTGGCTCTCTTTTGTTTTGGTTAAAAAGATGCTAGTTCTGAATCAGTTCTGGACAGACAATAGATTTTCTTCTGGAACACAGTCAGAGGTGCAGTGACCAATAGTTCTTCTCCTACCAGACTGGCATAGGCTTATATTCTGAATATGGAAAAACAGAAGACGAAAAAGTATCATTATTTCCTATTAACAAATGAAACTGTGGCATGCTCTCTAGTTATGTGAACTTGGTGCATTTTAGATGTATAAAGTTGTCTGATTTTTAAAACTTGTATTAGCAGTCTCTTAGTTTTTAATTTGCTTTATTGTGAGATAACTATTTCCTATGATGCTGCAGTTGAATATCATTTAAAATAGTCTGTGGACATGTTTACTATAAGAACTTAAATAATTAATTTCTCTTTTGCATTCAAGCAAAGTTTTCTCCCTGTTAGGCAAGATTCTATGAGTCTGGGGGCATTCTCCAGTTATTATTCTTTTCACTACCCAAGGTGCTGTGTTGGGTGAAAAATTTATTTTGGCTAAAATCTTGTGCAATAGTGTTTTGGGGGTAAAACACATGGGCTGAGGTCTTACATGAGAAATGTAGCTGTGATGATGGAGCTCCATTGTTACCCTTAAAACCTACCTTTGAAGCAAGACAGAAGGATTTCTGAGGTACTGGAGAGTGGGAGCACTGAGCAATGTCATATCCATTCTCTTCAGCAATGAGGTGTGATGCAAACAAGCTGTTTGTCAGGATCCAGCAGGGATCACTGTCACTGGCCATTGCATGGTGCCCACTACTAGGAGAAAGCTGGATCTGCCATTACTCAGTGCTCTGCCCTCCAGTGCCTCAAAAATCCTTCTGAGGATCCCATGCATAAACGGGGTCTAAATTCTGGGAAAACCCCGCAAAAGCAGGATTGTTTTCACATATGTCGGCCTCATTGAGCATTGACATTAAAGTGGGCAAAATTACACCACTTTTTACTTTCGTTATCTTCCAGTCACTATATTGTGACTTTCTGCAAGGGTTAATGTTGTGTTAATACTCAATGTGCCCGACGTCATCTGAAAACACTCCTGAATTTGCAGGATTTTCCTGGATTTAAACCCCATTTTTGCATGGGATTTTGCTAACTTCCCTCCCATGTGATAAACTCCATAGTCAAGAGCAGCAATGAAAAAGGCTTTTCCTTCAGAAGCAGGATCCTGGAAAAGAATACTTTAGTGAAACTCAGGGGGACATTTTATGGAGGTATATAAAGAGTTTCTGCTATTCAGGGGGGCTTTCAGCAACATTGGTGGCTAAGGCCTTAACATATAAAGAGTGAAATTTATACTTTTTAATTTCAGTTATTCTTTTATTCATTGTGATTTTCTTTGTGTTTTTAAACATTCAGCATTCAACAAATAAAAAATATTATAATATAAAGACATTATTATAAAGTCTTTATATTATAACACTCTTTTATTTGTATTTTTATTTGCTCTGCTGTTCTTTTGTTTGACTTATATCCTTCCTACAAAAATGATGTTGTGTGCTGCTAGGATGGATATAACTGAAATCAATCAATCAATCAATCAATCAAGTCTTGTGAGCTTAGTTATGGTCATGATCACAGATTTCTGGAATGAGGCATCCTGTTCCTTAATGCCTGTCTGCCTGTTTTGCTTGATAGAAAATGTAGTTTGCCCCAGACTACCTTAAAGTTTAGGACCAAATTGCAGGTATTGTTTTCTCCCATCGAAATAGCTGGATAGAAGGGAAAGGGGATGGAATTATCAGGTTATAAATCTTATGGGGGGTGGGGTGAGAGGATACTTTCTCCAATGCATATGAAGTGGGGAAATAAATATCCATGACAATTGAAGAAAATCCATTGTGAGAGTTCAGTGTAATCAAATTGTTTAAAACAAACTACAACACTGCACTATTTAGAAGGGTGATGGAAAAGAAAATCCCACATGTTACCCAAAAAGCAACCTGTTTCACTTAGTATGACCTCAAAACATCTTTAGAGGTTAAAGGCAGTATTAGGACGGACAGATATCACAGAGAAAACATTACAGTTGGCCCTCCAAATTTGCAGCTTTGATTTTTGTGGAGTTGATTATTTGTGGTTTGATTTGATAGTGGGATTTATTTTTATATTGTATAAATTTTATTATTGCTGTAAGCCACCTCAATCTTATTGGAGAGGCGAGATAGAAATAAGATTCTATTGTTGTTGTTGTTGTTGTTGTTATAATTATTGATCCATATATTCTCTCTAGGAATCTCTAGGTCCTCCAGCACAACTCTGCCAGAGGTTGACCATAGAGTTGTGCTGGAGAACCTAAAAAACACTACTCTAGGAATTTGTAGGTTGTCCAGCATGGTTCTATGATCAGCTTCTGGCAGATGTTGACCACAGAGTTTCATTGGAGGACCTGGAGATTCCTAGAGAGGTGTTCTCTCATGTAAAAAGAACAATGTTCTTTTCTTTACAGTTTTTCCACATTCATGGGGGTTCTGTGCCCCTAATCCCAGTGAATGTGCAGGGACCACTGTATGTTACAGACTGAATGACTGCAAAAGCCTCAGGAACAATGGATTCAAACTATAAGAAAAGAGAATCCACCTAAATCTCAGGAGGAACTTTCTGACAGTCAGAGCTGTTCAACAGTGGAATATGCTGCTTTGGAATGTGGTGAATCATCTTCTTTGGAGGTTTTCAATGAGAGGCTGGATGGCCATCTGTTGGGGGTGCTTTGATTGGATGGCCCCTGTGGTCTCTTCCAACTCTATGGACCCTATCACATGGGGTTAAAAGAGTGGCTTATCTTTCCTGAATACAGTGCTAATTTGGGAGGCAGAAGGTTTCTATCACACATAAATCACTGCCAAATCGCCACCTGGGTCCATCCCGGATGCAGCCCAGGTTGTCTAAGCCGCTTTGGTGGCCCCTTTTTGAAAACAGAAGCTTTTGACTTCTAAAAATGGCTGCCAAAGAAGCTTAGATGACCCAGGCTTTGTGAGGGATGGACTGGGACAGTGATTCAGTGGCAATTTATGTGTGATAGGAACTGGCTGCTTCCCGAATTAGCACTGAATTCCGGAAAGGTAAGCCGCTCTTTTAACCCCATGCAAATGATCCTATGATTCTATAATCATAAGACCAATGTATGGTTAGTCAATAGTTGTTGAAGCATTACACGACAACAAAAGCACACTGATCGCATTCTTACATACACCCATCTTCCATCTAGAACATGCTACCAAATCTGTTGTTTACAATCACATCTGCTCAGATCCAGAAGACAGAAACCCAGAATGTATGGATCTGAGGTAGGCATTTCTCAAACTAAGTATGCACCCATACTGTGCTTGTTTGCACAGCCCCCAAGTCTACAAGTTAATCCACCTTGAATCCTATTGTGGGAGAAAGGTGGGATATGAATCCTTGAAATAAATAAGAAATAAATCTACGAAAGCTTTTACTACAACTTCTTTCACACAGTTAGTCTCAAAGGTGCGGCAAGATCCTTTTGAATACTGTTTCCATTGCTTTAACTGTACTATTTTAAATTGCTTTTTATTTTTTTCAATTGTATGTTTTAAATTGCTTTAAATGCTAAATTTCATTTTAATATTGATGTTCAAATTTACTTGTTCACATTTTGACTTGCTGGATATGGGATCTACAGTACATTCCATCTTACTCTTCAAATCAAGTATCTAGAAATATCAAGAGGAAACTTGCTCCTTTTGATTTGTGTAGATGTCAAGGGCTACTTTTCTCAATTTGACTGACCCCTTTTCTTGCACCAGTTATTGCTGCAAATCTCAATAGGCAATGCTAGTTGGTGCACTGCAGTGTTTCTTCAATGTAATCTTCCACATGAATCTGACAAGCAAAGACATATTGTGCTCTTACTGTTAAAGACTGATTCGTAAAGAAGTTAGGACGCCCCACTCCCGCAGATGCCTATTAAAAACTGTCTGCTTCCTTCCACCCCAGTTCACCAGTCAGTTCCAATACAAAAATCTTAGCCTGCAGGCTAGTTAGAATAATCCAGTTTCTTATATACAAAGATCAGTCTGGATTTATTTGGAGATGAAACTCTCTTGATAGCATAAGGAAAAATACTAATCCATTCAGCACAGGCCTCTCTAATAAGCAAGCCTGTTGCTCTCAATGGATAACAAGAAGAATTTGGTTTGATTAAATCCAGGGTGGGGACAGGAATTTGTTGTATTTCTGTCCTAGTTAATTTTAAAAGACTTAGATATTTAGCTCCAAGGCTTAAAATCCTGTAAGGCAATCCAGTGGTTTATATTTCAAATAATTAAATGTGGACTTAGGACTGCTCAATGAATGTCAGGGATGAGGGAGGTGGTGGGTGTCACATGGGTACAAAACCTGATCCTTTATGTTAAAAGTTGACATGTATTGCATTCTGTACCATCATGACTGCATTTGTACAATCACAATTTAAGCTGTGCATTTCCATGGGAGTGCTCACATCCACACTAGACTGTTATAATGTTACCTTGAGTGTTATGCTTCCAGTCACTAAAAGAGAACTGGATGCTTCTCGGCACCCCACTCTGACTATACTGACCCAGGGGCTGCAGTAGGTTACATGTTGTTTGGGGGGTGGGTGAGAGGGGAGATGTGCTTAATTCTGTCTGATGGGACCTCAACTTGATCCAGGAATTTTTAATGAAGATACTATGGGCAAATCAAGCCTGAACTCCCCCTAGAAGCCAAGACGACTGAACTGAGATTGCCATGCATTGGCCATATCAGGGGAAGACATGACTCATTAGGAAAAGCAATAAAAGAAAGGAGAAGGCAGTAGGAAAAAAGGAAGATTACAATGCAGATGAATCGACTCAATCAAGAAGCCACAGCCCTGAATCTGCAAGACCTGAGTAGGGCTGTTGATGATAGGGTGACTTGGAGGTCTCTCATTCGTAGGATTGCCATAAGTTAAAATCAGCTTGATGGCAGTTGACAACAACAACAGCAAGAGAAGCCTTGTCCTGTATTTAACTCGGCAACACTAAAGCCAGTAGCTTAGTCTCCAACTGCCCTAATTTGCCAGGGACAGTCCTAATTAATCCCTATCATCCCATCTTTTCAGCTGTTTTAAAAATGTATCAGCTTCTCTTTCCTCTTCCCATTTTTCCCCTTTGACACCTGTTTGCTTCCATTGGTGCAAACTCAGTTCAAAGTGCAAAAGAACTAATTTAACCCAGCAGGAGGGAGAGAAGAGGAGGGATGGAGTTTTTCATTTCCCAGTAGGTTCAGGCAAAAGCAGGCTGCTGCACCCTCTCCTAGCTTGTGTATTATTCCTCATTAAAAACTTTTGCTATCTAGACACTCTGATGTCATGTAGACAAACCCAGCTTCCATCTGTGAATGTGGGAGGGCATGCACTTTTACCCAAATATTTACAGCAGGAGAAGTGGGGAGGATTCATTTTGTGTTAACAGCAGAATTGTCACATATGATTTCCCAAAGCCCCCACCCTTGCCATTATGAAGGCAAGTTCTCACAAATAAGTGGAATAATTTGTATCCATGCATAAACAGGCCATGTAAGGGATAATGATAACTCTCTGAAGTTTTGACAGTGTTGCTCGTATGCAGTCTAGTGGATGTCGTTCCACAGCAGTGTATTCATCTTCAAGATAAGAAAAATACAAATATCTTCAGCACAATTTGTATGCTCGGCACAACAAGAAACATGCATAAATGAATGCTGTTGTAACTAGAACAGTTCACAGTCCTTTTAGAGTGGATGTTGAGTCTCATCTTTAGAGGGAGGGCTCCTGCTTTCACACTTGAGTCCAGCAAATGCTTTACAGGAGGCTTACAAGTTAAGGACAGCTTCTTCTTCCCTGGGCCAGTGTGAACTCCTGAAGTCTACAAGAAGCTGCCGGTACATCTGGAAATCTTGTGTCATCTTAAAATGTACAATCTGTACACACACACACACACACACACACACACACACTTCCTATACATAGACTACAATAACCCTAGTATTATGCTGCTTTGCTGTTAAGACCTATGGCAACCCTTCCATTTATTTGCTTTTCCCTTCCCTGCAAAGATGTACTAATATTCTATCTGTATAAGGTAGTTTTCTATATTTTACATCCTTAGAAATCCAGCAGCCCTACGATTCATGTACAGTACTGATGCCAATCTCCCTCTGCCTCTACTGGTGGCATGAATATTCCACCAAAGAGTATTGGGTCTTCTCTCCCAAGCACTAACCTCTTGCTGTTCAGTGGTGATAACATCTTATTGTTTCACCTCCTTCCCCTCTGCCCCAGTACATTGGCTTCTCTGATTATTTGTGGCATCTTAAACCATGACAAATCTAATGTGGAATAAATGTACTTCATCAAATGCTCATTCTCCAGAAAAGCTCCTCCACAACACAATAAGTTGCATCAAGACTGAAGTCTCTGTGTCAGGGAAAAGTCAGTGTATAAATCTCATTCAAAGTACATAGGCCAACCAGATTGGTAACTGAAATTTTCCTCTTCCATTGCACTGAAAGTCTGAAAAATAACTTAGGGCACCAAAAGTGGCACGCATAGCTTTCCAGATTTAGGTCTGAGGGAAGGCTTTTGGTTACACTGTCCAGAAATAGGGAGGTGCCAGCCTGCAGATAGCCCTCCCTACCATCTGAACTAAGTAAAGAAACAGAAAATGCAGGCCTATGACAAATATCTTCATTTTTTTCTCCTGTTTGCCTGATGAAGAAGCCAGTGTGACTTCAAAAGCTTGCAACATGCAATTGTGCATTTTGGTTGTTCCAATAAAGGTATCATTGGCCTGTTACAGACAGCCAAAATAAAGCTGCTTCGAGTCACAGTGGAGGTATGGTGTTTCAATGATGCACCATCCTAAGAGTCCAGAAGCCACACCAAAGCCATGATCCAGTCTTGAGCGTGGCTTTGGTGCGACTTCTGGACTCTTAGGACGCATGCGTCATTGAAACACCATACCTCTACTGTGACTCGAAGCAGCTTTATTTT
>NC_056523.1:34255127-34307740 GCF_019175285.1 Sceloporus undulatus | reverse complement strand
TGGTTGTTCCAATAAAGGTATCATTGGCCTGTTACAGACAGCCAAAACAAAGCTGCTTCGAGTCACAGTGGAGGTATGGTGTTTCAATGATGCACCATCCTAAGAGTCCAGAAGCCACACCAAAGCCATGATCCAGTCTTGAGCGTGGCTTTGGTGCGACTTCTGGACTCTTAGGACGCATGCATCATTGAAACACCATACCTCTACTGTGACTCGAAGCAGCTTTATTTTGGCTGTCTGTAACAGGCCATTGTTTGAATATTATAGGATTTGCTATACAGCCAACACGGCTACCCTTAGACATTTTGTCCAGACATATGTTAGGGTTATTAACAATACATTTTTCACAATGGCATGGTAAGCTTGATAAAGATTGTACCTGGACTCATTCCTTATCAACATTTATATTCTGTCAGTTACTTAAGGCTTTCACAGAGTTTAGGTTGCAAATAATTTAAATCTTGTACCACCAAAGGAAGTGCACAGTTTGCTGTGAGAACATAGGTATTTATTTGGACACACCATGTGTATTATTTATAATTAATTAATTAATTAATTAATTATTGTTTTGATTATTGTATGTGGGTGGGGTTGGGTGGAATAAGAATGTGGTTACATCTATGTACTGAGATAAGAAATGGGGACTGCAGCCAGGAAATAAAAGATTAAGAATGGGGAGGGTGACTATGAAAGAACTAGAAAAGATTCTTAAATGCAAAGATAGATAACTGAGCACAAAAGTTAGAATCATACAAGCCATTGTATTCCCTATTACCATGTATGGATGTGAGAGCTGGACAGTTAAGAAAGATGATAGGAAGAAAATCAATTCATTTGAGATGTGGTGCTGGAGGAGAGTGCTGAGGATCCCATGGATAGCAAAAAGGACAAACAAATGGGTCATAGAGCAGATCAAGCTGGAAACCTCCCTGCAAGCCAAGATGACCAAACTGAGGCTGTCATACTTTGGACACATCATGAGAAGGAAGGACTCATTGGAAAAGACAATAATGCTGGGAAAGATGGACAGAAGTATGAAGAGAGGAAGGCCACATGCCAGATAGATGGACTTTATTAAGGAGGACATAGGTTTTACGGGGTTGTAGGAATTAAGCATAGCAATGAAAGACAAAGGGTCTTGGAGATGTCTCATCTATATGAACACCATGAGTTGAGATTGACTCGAGGGTAGTTATCAATAACAACTGAGATAAAATTAAGCAAAATGTTGCGACCAAACTATGGATAATTGGGTTTTTTGCTGTTGTTGTTGTTACAGATGTGGTATCATTTGTCATACATGTAAGGATATGTGAATGTGATTTTTTTTACAAAACATCTGTTATTGATTGAATTCAACTGACTCATGGGTAACAATTATAGCTGAAGTGGATTCTAACTATGATATTTTAATTTTGATTTTAATCATGATTGTTTTATAATACTTGATAGTTTATTCACATACAGTCATCCCTCCATATTTGTGGCTTTGACTTTTGCAGGTTTGATTATTTGCGGGTTTGATCAATATGTTCTCTCTAGGAATCTCTAGGTCCTCCAGCATGACTCTGCCTGAAACTGACCATAGAGTTGGGCTGGAGAACCCAGAGGTTCCTAGAAAAACACCTCTCTAGGCATTTGTAGGTCCTCCTGCATGATTCTATTATCAGCTTCTGGCAATTATTGACCATAGAATGGCACTGGAGAACCTGGAGATTCCTAGACAGGTGTTCTCTCAGGTAAAAATAACAGTGGTTTTTTATTTGCAGTTTTTCCACATTCACAGGGGTTCTGTTTTGATATTATTGCAGGGTTGCCCAAGGTCACCCAGAGAGTTTTTGTGCTCAGATTCAAACCCTGGTCTCCAGAGTCATAGTCCAGTGCTCAAGCTGTTTTGTATTCATGATCCCTATGCAGCCTCAGGGGAACACATAGAGACCATGAAAGTTGACCTGTCAATAGGGAAGCAGCTAGCAAATAGTCCTACCCACTCTTGCATGGGAGTGCTAGTGATCTCAGGCATGTGGAAGAATTGTGACAGAGATCTTGCTTCTGCCTGTCACAATGGGGATTCCTCATGGGAGGTACAAAGCTAGGTAAATTTGACTTGCAAAAAATGCCTACAAGCAGCAGCAACAACAACAAAAACAATACAATTTTAAAACATCACATTAATGTAACAAATCAAAAATGTAGGGACCACCAAACACAGTGTGCAAACAAGAATCAAGGAACACGAGAGGCACTGCAGACTGGGCCAGCCAGAAAAATCAGCAGTAGCAGAACATGCCACTAACCATCCTAGGCATAAAATACTGTTTGAAAACACTGAAGTTCTGGACCATGTCACTACCATGTCAGGATGCACAGGGAAGCCATTGAAATCCACAAACACTTGGACAATTTCAACCGGAAAGAAGAAACCCTTAAAGTGAACAAAATTTGGCTACCAGTCCTGAGGAATAGCAAAATGAGGACTCAGCAAATGCAAATGGGAAACCATTCAGAGTCAGGGGCTTTCCCAGCAGATAATGATCACCAATTAGCAGACATTAATCCTCTTTTGCATTAGCCTCCCAGCCTGAGGCCTGCCACCAACACAGAACAATACACATGCAAATCACTCCTACATTCCCAGGCTCACACAGTATATATACACCCAATTTTTCCAGGCAAAGCATTCTCTGAAGATGCCAGCCACAGATGCTGGCGAAACATCAGGAAGAAACTTTTCTGGAACATGGCCACATAGCCCGAAAAACCCACAAAATCTATGGATGCTGGCCATGAAAGTCTTCGACTTTACTTTAAAATACTGGTTTTTTTTAAAAAAATAAAATAAACATATAAAGCCATTAAAAATATACCAAAATAAAGATCCAAATAAGAACCCTCCCTGGATGCAATTATACATTAAAAGCCTGCTTGAAAAGGAAAGTTTTTGTCTGCTGGCTGTAGAATGTGGCCATTCTAGCCTCCCATAGAAGGGAGTTATAAAGGGTGGGAGCAGCCACCAAGAAGGCTGCTTTTCGTAGCCTTACTGAGCAAGCCTGTGATGGGATCAGGACCAAGAGAAAGTCTTCCCCTGATTATCTTTGAGTTCTGGCAGGTTCATATGGGGAGATACAGTCTTCTGAATAGTCTAGACCTATCCATATAGGGCTTGTTTTGACTTCCAGTATAAGCTATCATAATATTATCTTCTCCCTTAGACTCCAAACCAACTTTCCCCTTATCCTTCTCTTCTTTATTGTTCAAATTTCATGTTAACTATATTTGTTTTCAAAAAAACCCAATCAATATAAAACTATAAAAAGCAAAAACCCTACAATGTAATGTCTAAACATAAAATTTTATGTGGCTGAAATAGTCTTCAAAAACATAGCAGTTAGTCAACCGTATCCTCAGAGATATGGTTGAGCATTTATCAGTTTTGAATTTCCTCAGTCTGCTACATTAATTTAAAAAACAGCAACAGTAAAATAGTCTGAATATACAAACTTTAACAACTTAGAATGTAGATCTGCTGCCCAATTACAGCAGATTTATATCACTTTACAGTGTCAAGACTTCATTCAATGGAATTCTGGGATTTGTAGTTTGGTGGGTTCTCTGCTAGGGCAGTAAACAACAACTCTCTAGTGTTAAAAATCTCATTAAACTACAAATCCAAGCATTCCATAGGATGGAGCCATGACTGCTAAAGTTATAATTGTTTAATATAGATATATTCTGACAGGAAAGACCAGTCCATGCCTATAGTAATGATGACAAATAACCATAACTTAATCAGCAAACTAAAAAGAAGAGTGGTGGTTTACTGATTTAATTCAGAAGATTTATATCCTGTGATTTGGTCAAATGATCCTCAAGGTGACTTGCAACAGACTGTGACTCATGCTCATACAGGTACGCCAAAGTCCCCACTTGCTATCAGCACTCAGTCACTCGGATGATGGATAGTACCAAGGGATGCTCTCATTAAGGGTTGTAGTCCCAGCACAACTCTGGTTGCAACACTGTTGTTTCTTGCAAGAAATGTAAGAAGAGAGCAAGGTTCCTGTAGTTACTACTTCTCTGGTCAATTGATGGATGGATCCAAGCAGGACTTGCTCTTGGAAGATTTCCCCCTTGAGTCCCTATATTGGAAGAAAGGTGTGATATAAGTAAATAATAATAATAATAAGTAGTAATAGTAGTGGTATAGGTTTGTGATTGTTGAAGGCTTTCATGGTTTTTTGTAGGTTTTTTGGGCTGTTGTGGCCACTTTTTCTAGAAGTATCTGACTAGAACATGGCCACACTAGCCCAAAAAAACTCCCAAACAAACTATAGTCAGTAGCGTTTTCTTCCTGGAAGCCTTTGGTCTCCAGGCACAGTTGTTTCCCTCCTACTAATAGGAAGTGATCGAGGACTCAGTGCAAGAAATCTAAGGCTGCATCCACACTGCAGAAATAATCCAGTCTGACAACAATTTAACTGCCATAGCTAAATAGTACGGAAATTCTGGGAATTGTTGTTTTGTGAGATATTTAGCCTTCTCTCTCAGAGAGCTCTGGTGTTACAATAAACTACAGTTCCCAGAATTCCACAGCATTAAGCTATGGCAGTTAGAATAGTGTCAAATTGGATTATTTCTGCAGTGCAGATGCAGCCTTAGAAATATTTGCGTGCATATATATATATATATATATATATATATATATATATTTACATTCACAAGGGATCTCAGTTACATGCACTTAGTTTCCAGTATAAAGACAGAAAAGTTACTAACCACATTAGTCATACATATCCATAAAAGCTAACCAAATGCCCAAATATATGTCAATTTCTAAATTTTGTCTAAACTATCATGCTTTCAAATGTTGGAAGTATTGTTTGATCTTCTATCCATTAGATCACAGGAGAGGAAAAACTATCTATCCAGTAAGGAAGTATCAATCTTTTAGCAATCAAAAGGACACCAAAAATCTACTTTTGTTGGCCATTTGCTAATTTCCAAAAAACAGGTAGATAATTCAAAAGAATATGCATGCCCCTGAATATCAAGGAACTTTCCAAAATCAAATTTGCTGATGTGATTACTTCCTCCCAAAATGTAGCTACTATGAGACAACTCCAAAATATGTGCATTAAGCAAGCATCTTACGTCCTCATACAAATTGCATTCCAGTAAATGACATGGTTTAATTTTGGACATGAAATGTATTCCACTTCTAGACATGAAAGGTGGGAAGCATTTAAGTCACATACCCCTATACAAAGTGCAATCTAGTAAATAACGTGGAAGATCTTCCACAGTCCCCATTAATGTAAAGTATATAACCCAGATTTGTATGGTAGTTTCTTATAATAGCCTTCCAGAACACCATATCTCAGATGCCATTTAGCTTCCTAATGGCAAAATGGCCTGCTCTTTCTCTTTAGGGTGACCATTACAAGCTGTAAAGTCTTGTCCTATTCTAGTTTTATGACATTTCCAGTACTGTTCTGATATAAGTCTCTTGTAAAGTGTGGAGATTTGATTTTATATGTCTTGAGTCAGTAGCACTATACACGGCCCCTTTTCAGAAAGTAACAATTTATAATAGCTGGTTTTCCATCAATATATGTAGTCCATTATTCTCCCAAAGAAGACAGTTGTATATTTTCAGTGTTCCTCTTTTGGAACTGATCTTAGCACTTAGAGAACTTAGCAGGTCTCTTTTAATCTGTTTTCATGCCAAATGTTGATCTGCTTTATTTCTACCTGGTTTCATTTGCCATTTCCGTTCATAACATGAAAGCATCAGTGCAGTATGGGAGAGAGTTTATCTCTTACACTTTAATACTCATTCCAATCATTCTAAATTCTGTTTCAACTCTTTCTCATTTAATTAGTTCTTCTTGACATGATCCTATATTGCATTTGCCTCCCACTTGGGGTTTTCACTTTCCTTTCTCAAATCTATCAATCTCTTTGCTCAGCTATGTATGCCTGCAGGTGACAGGGACAGAAGCAGCACTGGAAAAGCCTTGAAATAACCACACAATATGATGAGTGGATTGTGCTCCAAAAGATGTTTCAGATAGGGGGTGGAAAGAGGTTCACAATTATATGACTGAATTATGCATGGTACATTTATAGGGCAATTCTTGATAGATATTAGACACAATGATCTGTAAAGGACTCCTGTCTTTATTGTGTTTCTTCCTGTAGTTTCCATTTTGTACTAGGCTGCATGCAAAGATCCTTCCAAACCAGCAACATATAATGCTCAATGCCCTTGCATTATCTCTTGCTTGGTCTTCAAGGATGCTCAAAGGCTGCCTCATTAGTGAGAGAATGATCTCTCTCATGTGGACCTATTTGAGTGGAAGGTTATTAAAATATTTGGGAATTTATTATTCCTGACTGATCAGTTGGGTTTACCTAAGCTCTAGGTGGGTTTATCTAGAAAACTTAAGTATAGCTTTTCTTTTCCTTTTCATTCCTTGTAATGTTGCCATGATCTTGCATCTTACTTTGCAGTGACGTACATGCTTAGGATATGTACACTAGGCCAAACTGCCAGCTGCCATTCGCCCAGGTCCTAGCTGGGTCCAAGCAGCACTCCACCAGCACTTTTTAGAAATTGGAAAGCTTTCCGACTTCTAAAAAGTGCTGGTGGAGTGTTGTTGGGACCCAGGGTGATGGCGGCCAGCAATTCAGCAGTGATTTAGTGTGTGATAATCCCCGAATCCCTGCTGCAGCCCGGGAGGCTGGAACCAGTTTAAAACACCAAGTGATAAGCTCCTACTACTATTGAGACAGCCTGGAATCACATTAGCTTTTTTAGCTACTACATCACTCTGTTCTGCTAGATCCCTTTTACATTTACTATTGTCAAGCCAGGTGTCATTCATCCTACACCTGTGTATTTGACTTATTTTCTCTGCCCACCTGTAGTATATTATGTTTCTCCCTGTTGAAATTTTTGATGTTAGCTCAGCTGAGTTACAAGCAGCCCCTTGGATCTTCCCACCTGTATACTGAGGTGCTGAGACAAAGAATTACAGAAGCAGAATTCTTTTCTATGAATTGTGTTTATTAAGGGGGGAAACTCTTGTATTATTATTAGTAGTAGTAGTAGCAGCAAAAGCAGCAGCAGCAGTAGTATTTTAGTGTCGGACTGCGACTCTGGAGATCAGGGTTTGATTCCAAGCTCAGCCATGAAACTTTATTGATGTATTTGTCCCTTTCAACATACACTTGCTGAACTGGGCGACCTTGGGCAAGTCATAATCTCTCAGCCTCAGAGGATGGCAATGGCAACCCCCTCTGCTAAAACTTGCCAAGAAAACCCAATCTTAGGTTCACCATAAGTCAGAAGTGACTTGAAATACACACACACTGTATTTTTACTGCCAAAGAAGGGAAGAGGCATTTATGGGATTTTCTCCTGGCTTGTACTGGAGAAATATTGGGGTGGAGTAGGGGTGGGAAGAGAGGAAGCTCTATTTGTTGCTAGGTCTCAAGCAGCACAATGTCTTTTGGCCAGTTCTGTCTTCAGTAATGTCTCTCTCTCTCTCTCTCCGTGTGTTTCTGTTTATAGGTTGCAATGGGCAGCTAAAAAAACAAACAAATGGGAAGTCAAGGTGATAGTTCAGGTTGTTGTACTTTGGCCACATCATGAGAAGGGATGAATCGCTAGAAAGGATAATAATGCTAGGAGAGGTTGAGGGATGTAGAAAGAGAAGACAGTCACATGCTTGACAGATGGACTCTGTTTAGGAGGTCACGGGTATGAATTTGCAAGATCTAAGCATTGAAGTTGAAGATAGGGAATCTTGGAGATATCTCATCCAGAGGATTGCTATGAGTTGTGATCAATTCAAAGGTGATTAACAACAACAACAAAAAGTGATAGAAGCAGGAAAATGTGTATCTGACCCCAGAAGGTAGAGGGACAGTGCTAGGAAGGGGCTATGTGCCAAGACCCTACCTCCTTGATCATGCTATACATATAAAGTGTTACACTGGGCATCAAATTGTCTCTTTAAAGTAATGAGGAGGAAATATAAGATTGGAGCCATAATACAGAAAACTGTGGATGTTTGGGGAGATTTATGTCTAGTATTGTGGGTGTCTCATGTATGCCTCGATGCTTCCCAGACAATATGTATTTAAAACTGTGCAGTGCAGTGTAAAAGAGCAACCTCTTGTGTGTGTGTCAGAGAGAAAGAGAGAGAGAGGGAGGTTTTCAGGATCACAGCTTTTGAATGTGTTTGTTTTCCAGCAAACAGGCACAAGGCAATCTGTCAAACTGGGGTGCCGGCATTGCTTTCACGAGACAAAGTTGTGCACAGCACGAAGCTCAAGGAATAAGCATATATACACACAATCTTTCATTATTCAAGCTAATGGTAATGTTGATGTCATTGCTGAAGAAGAGACATTTTAAAGAATAAGGGCCAAACATATCAAAGGCATCTGAGACTTGTGCCTCACAATCATGCTTTATTGAAATGCAGTATATAACTCAGAAATGTACTAGATGCCTCTGCTCTTCGTCTAACTAGCTCAAATATATAATAAATTTTGGGCAAGGGTGGAATGAAAAAGATGCATTAACTTGTGGTTTGTGACTGCCATAAATTATACCAGGAGAGCATGGGGTGGGGGGGGGGGAGTAGAGGGAACTGATGGAAATGATATAACTTACTGTATGGGCTCTTAGAACTATGCATGCAGAACTTGCTCCTGAGAGAGATGAATCTTTAATACACTCTCCTTCCAACTGCTGGATGCACATTAATGTCCAGGCAGTGGGAAGGGAGTAATGAACTGGGGCAAACATGCTCCAGTCCATTCAATTATTGCTGAAAAGGTGGAATATCCTGGACCCATTCAAAAGTACATTGCACCCCTAGGATTTTACAGACTGGTTCAGATGTTTCCACCTTCAAAGGGAAATGTATAATACCCAAGTGGCAACAGCAGGATTCAATATTTCTCAAGGATGTGTATTGTGGACTGCAGCTCCCCTCACCATTGGCTACACTAGTGATTCCCAAAATGGACAGGATGGCTTCCCTGGGGGTGGTGGGAAGACCCAGGGGGCAGTGAAGGAAAGGTGGGTAGTGGGGGTGAGGGGAAAGGGATCAGCAGGGGAACCTTCAGAAAGACAAGGAATGCATCCAGCACTCACCTGTCCCAGGTGAAGGCTGAAGTACTAGGCTAGACTAGTTTCCTGCTGCCACCATACAGCAGGAAAACAACAACAAGCAGCCACAACTGCAACAACTGAAACAGCATATCTTCTCTTGGTCCATTCCCAACTCCTCCTGAGCAATCGAGTTAATGTAAGAATTAAGTCTTGTTTTCTGAGTCATCTGGGGTTATGCAGGTGATGGACTAATGCTTAGATGCTGTAAAGGACTACATAAGGACCACTAACTGAAGCTGGTATCTGATGAATCAGAGGTTCTGTGGCTTGATATTTCCCAGGTCTAGCAACTGTGTAAGCAACTTCTCCTGGATGGGGCTGAACATAGCTTGGGAGTATTCCTAGATCCATCTTTGTTGCTGGAGGCTCAGGCTCAGAGTGCTTGAGATCACCTTTGAGTGGTCTGCTTCCTGAAACGAAGCATGCTGCCTGTAGGGCAGTCTGGTCTGTGTCATTTTCAAGAGCAGCCCCACATAGAGCGTATTACAGTAGTCTCATCAGGAAGTTACCAGTGCATGAACTACATATCCTACAGAATTCTGGGATTCACAGTTTGGTGAAGTATTCAACCAGGGCTGTCAGAGAGCTCTGGTGCCTCACCAAACTACAGATCTCAGGATTCTGCAGGATAGAGTCATGGCAGTTAAAGTGGTGTCAAACTGCTTTAATTCCACAGTGTGGATATACCCAAAGGCATATCTTTGTCACCAAACTTTTTCTAAGAATTACAAGTGGTGTTTTGTTTAACCAATGCAGGCCTCAATGTGGTTGTTTAATGTTAGAATTTGTTTAAATGGACACTAAATTTATATCTTTATTGCTCTGAAGTTGTAAGCTGGTGTAAGCTTGCAGCCAAAAGATTCCATATTAAAGATCTAAATATAAACCAGAATCAGAAATTATGGTGAGTCCGAAGTGGATCACCTGTAAATTAAGATGCCAAGATTTCACAGAGGGTAGGAGTTGTGCCTTCAGCTGGAATCCAGGTTATATGCTCTTGCCAAGAAGCATTTGTTTAAATGGGAAGGGCACATTTTAATAGACTGCTTCAAGGATGCTATGCCAATAAATCAGAAGAATGTCTTTAAAAGAAGATGGGGAGAGCAGGAGATAGAACACAGTGGGTTCTGACACATTCATATTAAGTTATATTTTAGTTATATTCACCAGAGTTAACTTTCAGGTATAATCATTCTTGCACAGAATAGGACAAAAGAAATGGTTCTTCACATATAAGATTTGCAAGTCTGAGGAAGTGTAAGATGGTGAAATACTTGGGAAAGACTTTGATAAAGGTAAGCAGCAACCTTATTTCACATGAGAAAAGATTCCTACTGAGTTCTCAGATATTAGATAGAAGTCTTTGCACCTTTCGTGAGACTTGGGAATGAAAGTCTTCGAAGCACAATCAAAGCACTCCTGACAGATGGCCAGATATGTAGAAAGGAATATTCTTCCCATTCTGAAATAGGGAAATGGGCTCTTGCTCTCACTCCACTCCCCCAAAGAGGTGACCTTACCATGTAGGCAGCTTATATCTCCTTGCAGGAACAGTACAGCTATTGGTTTGGCTGATTAGTCAGGCAGCCAGCTCAGCTCCTTGGGCCTTGTTCTGCAGGCAGTGGTGGTCTGTCAGGCAGGCAGCAGTCTTCAGGAGAAATAAGGCAGCTCCTGGAATCAGCAGGTAGGTAGACAGAGACAAGAGCCAATGGATTCAAATGACAAGAAAAAAGATTCCACATAAACATCAAGAAGAACTTCTTTACTGTAAGACAGTGGAATGGACTGCCTCGGGTGCTAGTAGATTCTTCTTCTTTGGAGCTCTTTAATCATATTTTGGATGGGCATCTTTCTAGAGTGCTTCAGATGTGCATTTCTCCATGGTAGTGTGTTGAACTGGGTGGCCCTAGATGTCCCTTCCAGTTCTAAGATTCTGTGATCCTTTCAGGCCCTCGGGGAACCTCCAGAGGGTGCTTCCATTGTCATGAATTCAGCTATCAGATCAATTTACAGAATTAGTCCACTGATCATTTCAAACAATTACAAATAATAAAATCATACAGTGGTAAATACTAAAATTGTTGTTGTGTACCTTCAAGTAGTTTCTGACTTATGACAACCCAAAGACAACACCTATCATGGGTTTTTCTGAGGCTGAGAGAGTGTGATGCACCAAGGTGCACTGGCTTTCTGTGGCCAAGCAGGGAATCAAACTCTGATCTCCAGAAACAGTGGAGATTATTGCATTGTATTTAAAGTGATTTATCCTTGATGGGATTTAATTTTAATTTAAAAACCCGGTTTTACTGCACAGAGCCTTGGCTGGGCGAGTGCAACCTGTATGCAGCCCGGATCTTAGCTGTGTTTATCCAGTGGCTTTTCAAAAACAGGGGCCCCATTCCCACTGGCTTATAACGCGGATCAGGATGCGAATCATGGGTACATCATTCCCATTTGAGCGCGCATTCAATCCGCATTGCTCCGATATCGTTCCCATTGGAATTTGAATCTGACTCCCATGTGATCGAATTATCCTGAAAAAACCCGAATCAGTGGTTGATAAAGCAGTTTAATTTAACAGCACATTTTTAGTGAGTTTTCCTGTGCCTCCTGAGTCTAATTTGGGGCAAATGAATGGGAATGAAAGGGTGTCTGATTCAGGAACTTGGGGATGGGAAGAGCAGTGCTCAAGGGGCTGGCCTGGGGGTGTCAGCTGCTTGTTCTCTTTCCTGCATTACTGGTGCCATTTTCTTCCATTTGGATAGCCTTTCCCCTGGTGGATAGGGAAGCAGGGTAAGGCGATCGCGCTACATTGACCCCCGAATGCAGTAAACACATTACGCCCCCCTGCAACCTCCCTCCTGCTCCACATTCATAGACCAATGTGTAAGGAGACCCATTGAACACCATTTTTAAACTATTCTTTTTTTCTTTTTTCTTTTTTTGCCTCCACCTGAGCGCCTGAGCAGCAGATAGGCTTTGCAGTAT
The DNA here is from genome assembly GCF_019175285.1 of Sceloporus undulatus. Lineage (NCBI taxonomy): Eukaryota > Metazoa > Chordata > Lepidosauria > Squamata > Phrynosomatidae > Sceloporus > Sceloporus undulatus. The sequence goes on along the minus strand of NC_056523.1, from coordinate 34,295,562 downwards.
ATGCCTGCTCGATTGCCCCCCAGACAGCCCAGGGAGCAATGGGGGAGGCAAAAGGATTTGGGGGGAATAGAGGCTCCTCTTCTCTCTTTCCCAGAGGGAGTCTGGGAAGACACAGAAGAGCCTGGACACAAAGCGATTTGCGGCAAATAGAGGCTCCTCCTTCCTTTCCCAGAGGGGAAAAGCGCCTAAGTGACAGCACTTGATTGACAGCTACTTTAAAAAAAGAAGTTCCGGAAGGGCAATGGGAACGAAGAGCAAAATAACCTGCTTCAAATTACCACAGGGATAATACCAATGGGAATGAAAATAGGGGTAAAAAACCCCGGGTCTGTTTGCACCCGTTTTTAATGGGAATGATGGGTCAGAATCCGAGTCAGAATCGCAGTGAAATAAGCCCAGTGGGAATGGGGCCAGGACTTAGTATGGAACTGATCCTCTCTCATGAAGAGAGGGCACATTTGAATGAGGGCTTTGGTGCTGTATTATGTATACAGGTTGTGTTGAGGGCAGGGGAAAACTGGTGTAATTGGCCTGTGTAGACATACCCACTCCCCTCCAGGTCCAGGTACATCTGATAGGAAGACTGTAGAGGGCCTACTCCATGGCTGCTCTAGGTTCTGGAACTCCCTTTCTAGGCAGGCTGGAATGGCATCCTTTATGGCATCCTTCTGGTGGAAGATGAAGACTAGTTTGTTTCAACGAGACTTCGAGAAGTGTTTATAGGAAAGGGGCTTTTAATAATGTACTGTGTTGTCCACAACTGTTGCCTTTTAATGGCTATGCTTTTAAATAGGTTTTAGCTGTATTGATAGTTCGATTATATACTAACTTCTACGTATTTAGTGATGTAAACTTTTATCTGTATCTGTTTTAATTTTTTGTGCTATCTTGAGTTCCTGTACTGGGGAAAATACAGAATATATAGAACACTGCCACCATATCTTGCATGTACATTTCTTGTTTGTCAGTAAAGTGATGGGACCATTATTATCTCTCCAGCAGTGTAATTTAGTTATTGATATTTCTACACTCTCCAAGTTCATTTCGAAATTCCTTGCTGGCCTCAGTGTGCCAGAATGTACCACTGATGAATTCAATGACCAAGATCATGAATGAATGCTGGTAGAACATTCTTCTGCCAGGCTTCCCTTTCCATTCCTGCGTGCACCAGCTGATGGCATTAGTTTGCATCCCTGTGGCCAAACAATGACTGGCAGAGGTGGGGAGAATCCTGGACTTGATCCAGCTTAATTTATGCAACTTGGAAAAAAGAACAGCTGTTTGCCTTCCTAGACCTCTACTTTCATGGCAAAATTGTAGTTGGATTGGATCTAGAATTTCCTCTCCTACACTGACTACCTATTCACCACAGGGATCCCACTGGCTGGAGTTGCAAATGGGTTTGTATGTGTCGTGGAGCAAGGAGGTACTAGATATTTCCTTCCACAGTGTTCTTAAAAGGATGTATACTGTCATGACAAGAGCTCGTTAGCTTATATCACTAGCAGGATACCAGCCAAAGTGTGTGCATTGTACAAAATAAGCAATCCATACATGTGGTTTATTTTCTGATGGTCAGGTTTTGATTGCTATTGGTTATCTAGCCAAAGCTTCCCCACTCACCACTATGCCCCAAAGGGACCCCAAAGTTTCCAAAAAGGGGGGGGGGGATGCATAGGGTGGGAACTGGAAGGATGGATCTCTCCAGAGTGCCCAAGTTATGAATGTACTTTCTTGTTAGCCACGGAAATGCTATTTGATGTGTTGTGGAAATGTACAGAAAACCGAGTGAGGAAGGGGAATAATGGATGTAGAATATCCTGCACAACAGCAATAAATACTCCAACATTTGCTGTTCCTGTCTTCTGATTCTGTAAGGAAGAGATATTGGGTATAGCTTGCAATCAGAAGCATATAATAAAGATGAAGATGCATGTAACATTCATATTAAAGAAGGGCTGCCCTGAAAGCATCCTTAAAACTTTCATTGCAATACTGCTTTCCAGGACTATTTTCTTTAAGTCCTTTGTAAGTTTCAAGCAGATACCAGCCACCTGCAATCTTGCTAGGTTTTCCCCACTAAGCTTGACATCAACAAGAACTCTTTTCATCCAAAATAAAGTTCTCTTTAAAGAACTTTTCTTTTCTGACTCAGAATGTGATAAATGAGTGAATAAATCCAGAAAACATTCATACTACACTTTTAAAAATAAAAAAGTGGACAGCATGGCTGAAGTGTGGTGGAGCAATAAGACTGATGGGTCAGCCAGCGTTCACTTTCTTGAAGTTCGTGCCTGTCATTTTCCTTGTGATGTTAGTGCACACCATAGCTGAAGGATTCAGTGTGAGCTCTGTTTTTATATTCTGTCAGTATATTTTAGGATGTCCATCAGTGATGGTACAGATTGTCACAGCTTGAGAATGATAGCTTTACATAAGATTCCTGTTCCTGTCAGAAGGACAGATGTGATGCTCTATGAAGTCCATTGCAACTTGTATAATCTATGTTCCTATTATTGTACAAAATCACTGCTCAATACGGTCTATTGCTCTCAGGTCCCATGAGACACACCACATTTTCCTCCGTCAGAATGTGCTAGACTTTTCAATAGTTAATTTGTTCATTTCAGTGCATAATGTATCTATGAAGTTTCTAAATTTCACGCAGAAAATATGAAAAGTGGGTTATATTATCCATTGAAGGAGCAGTAATGGAAAAACACTTTTGTATCATCAATTTTGTATTAGCTGAATGCAAAATGATATTAATATATGAATCAATGAAAACAGCAGTGTGCTGAGGTCCTCTTGGGAACCTGGGCTGATATTTATTAAAGTTATGGAGATTACTTTAGTTTTATGCCTATATAATTTGATGCGTAACTCTACTTTTCTTCTCAGAGTGTGATTATTTTGTTCTATATTTACAAATAAATCCCACTGTTTCCCTTTTATCATTAGTATTAATGGTGGTGGTATGCATCATTTCTGCTACTGAAAGATGCTTTACAATCTGGATCTCATTTATTAAGCAGTCTAAAGCCTTGTCTGCCCTGTTACCTTGGCCTTCATTTCTGTGCCATGGTGGCTGTCTGTACATTTGCCACTGCCATGGGTCACTAGCTTTAAAGTTCAGAATGAGGTGCCCAGTGATGGTCACATGCTGGGCACCCCGTTTTGATCTCAGGATGAATGATCCATGGTGATAGCAGATGTGTTAGTTGGCCCAGTGGGATGCTTGTGCAGTCAGCTTTCCTGGCATGGACATAGAAGGCTCCACACCTTCCTGGAAGATCCAGAGCAACAGGTAGGTTATTTTACTCTGCGTCAACCCTACTATGCCTCAGTTCTCATGCAGGATGTGTTAGATGTCATTTGGACTGCCCATACCAGGACCAGGGTATGGGCTGTGTGTCAATTGAACAGGATAGGGGGAGGACTTTTGTTCCATGCAGACAAGGCGTTAGAGAATTTAGGGTTCACTATCAGTTAGGTATCCCACAGACTTCAACTGGATTTATGCATGTATAATTGCATGCAGGATCCCATCCTTAATGAATATTTAACATAGTAACAATCAGACAGCCTTGTATTTAACAACATACCCAGTGTCCATAGAAAACAAGGACTTCTGTACAGGTGAGTACCTGGAATTCAATGCAGGAGAGTGAGGCAGGGATCTCCTCACCTCCCCTTGCCACTCTACATGATCTCCATGCTGGCCGTAGACTGATCGCTCTTCCGCAAAAGGCTTTAAAAATAAAATAAATATATCCTGCATTTTGTGCCTACTTGCAGAGCACATTGTTTAAAATTGCAAAGAAGTTGCAGGTGAGTGTCTTTTGTGGGCATATTTATATAACTAAATATTTACAAGGCTGTAAGAGACAGTACACATGGGTCATGGCTAGTTGCATTGTTGCTAAAATCTTGTTGAATAGTCTAGAAAATATTTGATTCAACAGACCTACTGGTTAATGAAACTATGTCCCATACCTGGGTCCAATACTTAAATTGTGTAGATGAGGGAGTTCTGGTAGGTGCTCATTATTAATTGTTTATGAAGCAAGCAGCACCAACTGAAATTCAATTTTCTATACAATTATTAATGGTACAGGAGCCCTCTCCAGCTGTCATTTTGGCACCCCAGTCCTTCGTGTTTTCTTAAGCATTTTATTATGGGCATAACATTCAATTTTTGACACCAGTCCAGTGATTCAGAAAATTGAAACTGATGCTGCCCAGGGTCAAAACCAAATCTTCATTTTGAAAATCCCACTGACCAACGTTGTAAACAAATCTAGGCTATTGTTTCTCAGAAATGGATGAAATGTACTGACATGTTAATCTCTTGGGGAATTAATCTCATCTAACACTTACATAAAAATAGTTGCAGTGGCTTCACATTTTTTAAGAGAACTGTCAATAATTTTATTAAGACTTTTTAGCACATCACATGCTAAAAACATGAATGGGTGAAATTTTCAGGGATAATTGAGGAGATCAAGCCTTCAGAAATTAGACATAAAGACGTTTGTTGGAGCAGCCATTACGGTAGAGGTATGTAAAAATTGGCCCACAGGTCTTTTGCAGTTCCCAGGGTCATTTATGAGACTCTAGGGCCCCCAAACCATGAACTTTGAGGGCATGGGGACAGTTTGAGTTAATTTTTTCAACAACAACAACAATTTTAATGGAGCTCCCAGTGCATAAGAGGGAGATGTTCTGACTTATAAGGTCATGTTAGGCTGGCATCCTGTTAGGAATATATGCTGGACTAATTGTGGTATGTATGCAGGGCAAATGATTTGTCATAATGCAACAAAGTATTCTGTGATAGTTGTAGAAGTGGAGCTGCACAGACAGCAATTCTGTACATTGTTGATTGTGCAGTGCACATTGTAGAGCTGCATTGTGGACTCACATTCTACATCACAGTTTCAAAATGCACATTATACAACATGACCCAGTCATGTTATTCAATGTTGGTGTTCTGAGTGGGATTTTCATAGCACTGGCATAACATATCTCTGCATGCAGGAATTTACTCTGCACTGGAGGATTTTAGATCATGGCCCCTCTGTATCTGTGGGGGAAGTCCTTTAACAGTTGTCCATCCCAGCTATACAGTCTGGAAGTCCCTTCCCAATACTGTATAGACTTTCAGAGGTCATTAAAATGAATACCCAGTTTGTTGAGGTCAATTGGCTTACACATTGTAAACCATATAGAGAGTGCTTAGTTCACTATGAAGTGGTACAGAAATGTAAAGTGCATATGGAATACAGGTGGATCTAGTTATGGACGCACTAAAATTGGCGAAGGAATTTGCAGGGGTGGAAGCTGCTTTGATTCACCTCCATAATTTTTTTGGGGGGTAGTGGTGAGATTTTTTGGGCAATTGCTTTGAAAATAACATGTATTAAAAAGTGTCCCTAGGCATGACTTCTGCAAGATTTCAGGAGGATAGGGAATAGGAGTTATGATAAATGAAAAGCAATTCAGTACTTCTTTTGTACTGGCCACCACTGCAATGAGGCTTTCTCCCTATTTCCTGCCCATGAAAGATACAAGTAAATTATAATCAAATGATGCATTTGCATCCAAATAGCCTTGGGCTATTTCTTTTCTTTTTTAAAAATATTTGTGTTTAAATTTACATGAATAAAAGAGAGAGAATGTCTTAAGTGAGTTGGATGTGTTGGTTGCTCCACAGCAGTGGCATGGTTGAGCTTGAAAACTGTGTCTGCATAGGATTTTAAAAAAGAAATTAAAGATTTGCTTAATTAAGATGACACTGGAAGCAATTTTTTTTATTTTACCTCTCACTCTAGGAACTTTTAACTAGCAAACAGAAAAATCTGAGATCTAAATGAAACCATAAATGATGTCGTAAAGAATGACTTCACTGCTATTACTATATCACATTTCTTGACTTGAAGGCTGTATTTGACCTGAAGATCACGTCCTTTCCCAGATACAGTACTCCAAAATTTAGACATTTGTAATATTAAATACTGAATTTAATCACTCATATTCAGCATTTTCCAACTTCAATCATTCTCTTTGGGGATGGGGCATGCCTTTGAACTGTGAGGACCCTGTTTCCACACTAGCTGGTCATTATGAATTGAGGCACAGTCCTAGCTGGCAAAGATGATCAAGGGCCCATTGAGCTGAAACTACACTAGTGGAAACTGTGCTGAATCCAAACTCATCTCAAGGTAAGGGTGTTGGAAATTATTTAGGACTCCTCTTACTCTAATTTTTGTGCCAGCATTAGGGATGTATTTCTGGACAGGGGGAGGTTTTCATCTGACATAGTTTCTCCTCAGTCCCATCTTTTTCTATCCCCTTCTGGAAACCTCTGTTAGCAGATCTTAGCAGAACAGATCTGTTGGCTGATTCCTGGGTGAGCTCATCTCTTGAAATCAGCCAGCAGAAGGTTGCTTCCAATGGTTGATAGGGGATTTCTGCAGGTGGGAAGGCCTTGTGCCTAATCCCACTGCCAGTTCATTTTAGAATTAAGGTTGCACTGCCCATAACATTAAGAACTGGTGCTGTATTGCCTTGATTTTTATTTTCTTCTTCTTGCTTTTTTCTCCTTTGTGTCATATCTGTTTGATTGTAAGCCTGAGGGCAGCAGCTGTCTTGGTCCCCCCCTCTTTTCTTTTAAAAATTGATCCATAAACTGTTCTGGAAACTCTTTAAATGAAGAAAGGAATAAAAATGCTTTCAATAAATAAAATAATAATAAACAATTTTTGTACTGAAGTTCTGTTAGACCTCCTGAATCTCAGCAGAATAATGGCAGACAGAGCTGAATAATAAGTCCTATTCAGCCATTCTGATGTCCATCCATATTCAGTACATGAAAGGGGCAATGAGGTGGTGCCTGCTGTGTGTTTGGGAATCTTGTACAAAAGAAGCTAGGATGGCTCCCTCCTTGCTATCCTTCTGCTGGCAAGTAAAAACATTTCTATTTTGGCAGGTAAAAACATTACTTTCCAACAGGCTTTTAAGAACTAATCATAAAGGCTTTTAAATAACATGCTGTTTTTCCTTTTGCACATTTAAAGATTTTTTAAAAATGGTTTAAATTCTAGATGGTTTAATTGCACTGGACAATGATATTTTATATACTTTTATTTCTGTTTTTACTTGTGTCATTGTACGTGCATTTATCTGTGTGGATTTATTTTAGGGCCCTAACACACTACACTGAACTAGCACTATATTCTACTGAAATTTCCAGAGCAACATCCTATGGGATCCTGGGATATGCAGCTTAGGGAGAGACATTTAGAATTCACTAGAAAGCTCTAGGTCTCTGCAAACTACAAACTCCTGGATTCTACAGGATGTTGCCATGGCAATTACAGTGGAATATTGCACCAGAACAGTGTGATAGTACTGTGATAATGATCTTAAATTTTGTAAGCTGCTTTGAATCATAGGATCACAGGAGCTTATTGCTTGGGCAAATATCTATATTGGATCCTGCTGCCTGGATGCATCCTGGGTCGAAGCCTCACTCAACCAACCCTTTTTTTGAAGTCGTGATGTTTCTGACTTTAAAAATTGGCCAGCTGAGCAATGCTTAGACCTGAGATGCACCCAGACAGTGGCATCCTTGGTAGATTGGTGGCAATTTAGGTATGATGACATCTGGGGGCATCCCGGATCCAGAATTGAAGCTGGAAGAGGTAGGCCAGCTTACCTGCCCAAACGATAAGCTCTACAGAGTTGAAAGACACCCCAAGGGCCACCCAGTCCAACACCCTTCCATGCAGAAACACACAATCAAAGTACCCCTCACAGATGGCTATCCAGCCTGTTGAAAAATCTCCAAAGAAGGAGACTCTGGACCTTACTGCATTGTCCCCTGGGAGGTGATGGGGGCGTGATAAAAGGGAGTGGAATGAGAACAGAATGGGTGCTATCACCCATTCTACCACACAGCAGAATGCCTTTGCCGGAAGTTCCCATTGCGTTCTGGATCCGTCCCAGAGAAGGCGATTTTCAGGAACTGTTTATAAGTATTCCTGAAAATCGCCTCCTCTGGGACAGGTCAGGAATGCAATGGTAACTTCCGGTGGTGGTGGCGGTGTTCTGCTGTGCAGTAGAACGGGTGATAGCGCCCATTCTATTCTCATCCTGCTCCCTTTCATCACGCCCCCATCACGTCCCTGGGGGCAATGCAGTAAGGTCCTCTACCAATTTCTGAGGGAGTGTGTTCCACTATCAAACAGCTCTTACCATCAGGAAATTCTTCTTATGGTTCAGATGGAATCTCTTCTTCTGTAGCTTGTATCCATTGCTCCATATCCTACTAAACATACCCAGCTCCCTAAGTCTCTTCTCATAGGCCATAGTTTCCAGGCCTTTCACCATTTTGGTCACTCTCCTCTGGACACCCTCCAACTTGTCAACATCCTTGAACATCCTTCTTGGAATTTTGGTGCCCAGAATTGGACACAGCATTCCAGATAAAGTCTGGGCAATAATAATTTGCATGAATGAGTGAGTGAATGATCGGGGGGGGGGGGAGTAAAAGAAATAAACATTAACTTGACATTCAAGGGTAGAGGGAAGGGAGGAAGATGATGGGGTGCTCAAATGTAACCCCTAACCACTGATCTAATGGCTGGACATTTTCAGAGTTTTTCCCTCTCTGTCCTGTGTTCTTCCACATGTGTATACATTTTAAATTCTCTTCCTAACTCATTGGAGTAGCAAGGGGTTTGGATGGGGAAGCATCCGTTCAGAATGGATCCAATAGATTAACAGGCAAACCATGTTGATGCATGCTGTGTGAAAGGCAAAAGAAGCAAGTTAACCAGGGGAAATGTGTGGCCAGTTGTGCTGGTGTCACTTCGAAATGCTTTGTATGTGTGTGGACTCAATGAGGTCACTGCACCATCCCTGCATATCATAGGCCTGTTACTGCCAAAATAAAGCTGCTTCGGGTCTCTTTGGAGGTATGCTGTTTAAATGATGCATGCATCCTAAGAATCCGGAAGCTGCACCAAAGCTGCACTCCAGTGCTTAGGAATGGAGTGTGGCTTTGGCGTGACCTTCGGACTCTTAGGACCTATGCATCATTTAAACAGCATACCTCCAAAGAGACCCGAAGCAGCTTTATTTTGGCAGTCTGTAACAGGCCATAGAAATGCAAAATGAGGCCAATATTTATTGTCAGTGTAGATGTGCCCTTAGATTAACCTACTTTACAGCATCAATTAATAAATAAAATTTAACCAATAACTGTTTAGAGGGATATTATAAGGGATAATATATCATGGCAGAAACATGAGCTGTGTCCTGAACTTCTTAGAACAAAGAGAAATACAAAGGTATAAAGACAGAAATGCCACATTTTCTGAACAAACTGTTTAGGTGGCATCTGGGCAGAGGCTTTATAGAAGGAATCACAAGTTAAAATACTTCCTTATGGTTAAGTAAATAAATCCTGTACTGAGGTAAACTGGCATATGTGTGGAGAAAGTTCTAATTTAGGATATAATTATATGCATGACTTCTAAAAATAAACCAAAAAACAAACAAACAAACAAAAAAAAACCTCAGTGACTTCAATGGAGGTTATTCCCAGGAAAATATTATTGTAATAGCACTGCTATGTTGTTGTGTGACTTCAAGTTATTTTCAACTTATGGTGACCCTAAGGTGAACCTATCACAGGATTTTCTTGGCAAAATTTGTTCAGAACAGGTGTGCAATTGCCTTTTTCTGAGGCTGAGAGAATGCGACTTGCTCTTGGCCACCCAGTGGGTTTCCAAGGCCAAGTGGAGATTCAACCCTGGCCTCCCAGAGACCTCATCCAGTATTCAAACCACTACACCACAGTGCTTCTCTGTACTAAGGTCATATAACTAATAATGTTAGTATTTTCATTTGTATCCTGGTTTTCTATGTACAAAAGGTTTGTTTTTATTTTTTTAAAAAAAACATTGCATTTCATGTTGTGACTACTCTAGTGCAAGAAGCCCTATCATGTCAGCAAGTGAGCATATCTGGACCTAAATCTAATTGCTTGTCCCAATTAGAGCAGACTCATTGAATCAATAGAACTACCTATTGATTCAGTTGAATTGGTAGCAGCTCTTCCACACTACCAAAATAAAGCAGTTTGATGCACTTGCCATGGCTCCATCCTGTGGAATCCTGGGATTTGTACTTTGGTGAGTTGTTTAGCCTGATCTGTCGATGAGGTCTGTCTCACCAAACTACATATCCCAAGAGGATAGAGTCACGGATAGAGTCATGACAGTTAAAGCGGTGTCAAACTGCTTTATTTCTACATTATGGAAACACTCTTGGAACCAGTTATGCTTTAGCTTTGCAAAACATTTTGGGTAAACGTGTAATTCAGCACAAATGAACTTTATAGGATGTAATTCTTTACTTATATTTTCAAGTAGGTGAGTTCCAAGAAGGCTGTACCGCATCCTCTTTCCATACACCATATGGAGAGATAGATATAAATACTCTGCAGTTTAATGTTCCACTTCCCTGTCATTTATATATCTGAAGGTCTGAGTATGTGATCCATGATATTAGGTCACATTGATCTTATTATTTAGCTCAACTACCTAGGAGGCAATGGAGACATGGAATGAAAATGACTGACAGTAACCTTGATGCAGAGGCTGAAGCTGTTTGTCATTAGATTTATTACTACTGTTATTTGTAAAAATGTTCAAACTAGGGATGTAACATTTCACTGACTTTATTTCTGAATTCAAGAATGGTTAATTGCTGTGATTTTTGCTCTGCTCCATGGGAGTATGAGGGTTTCTGTACAATTCTTGTGACCTTTTCATGCTTTGGGATTTCATGTGAGAAAATCCATTTCTGAAAACTTAAGTGTTGTTTTTCCTCACAGTTTTTTTTTTTTGGGGGGGGGGGGTTAGAAATATGCTTTCTATATGAAAACCAATGTGCTTTTTATACAAAAACCAATGTACTTTCTATTGCTGCTGTTATTGTTGTGGGACTTCAACTTATTTCCAATGTATGGCAACCCTATGGTGGACCTATCCCAGGGTTTTATTGGCAAGGTTTGTTCAGCGTGCCTTTCCCTTCCTCTGAGACTGAGAAAATGTGACTTACCCAAGGTCATAAAGTAGGTTTCCACTCCCAAGTGAGGATTTGAATTCTGGTCTCCAGAGTCATCATCCAGTGTTCAAACGACTGCACCACACTGGCTTTTGTGCTTTCTAAACAAAAAACAATATTTTTTGTGCAGCAGTTTATTTTGTATTTTGCAAAATTCACTAATTCTTATACAAAACTCTCACTTTTTCTGCAGAAACATTTCCTTCGTAAGCAATTTACAGAACTACACTATTTGCTGCACAAAAATATCATCTTTCTTTGGGGAAAGCATTTCTGTGCAAAACCACTTTTTGTTGTTGCATAGCAAACAGCAAAATATATCACATCCTTCACAAAATACTGCTTTTTGCACAGAAAATGCATCCTTTTCAGCTATCAGGCTATCATATGTGGGACATGATATCGTAACTGCTGGGGATTTATGTTTACGGCCATGAAAGACCAAAATTGATTACCAAAACCCTGATTTTGCAGCTTGATTGTTCTGACTGAAACATTTCTGAAGTGCTGGAGACTTCTTGAGTTTCAGGATACCTTTTTTCACTGAAGAAAAGAATATTATTAATTATCAGTTCCTTGAGGATGTGAGTATAGTTCCCATGTCTCATTCATGTGCCAGCCTAAGGCGTATGTGGGCTACTGGTTGTCTGTTGCCACGATAGCAAGAAACCATACAAGTTCTCCATCCTCTACCATTTCCTGCCTGGTTTGCTTCTGCCCATCCATCAGGGACCTGTAAATGCTCTTGATTCAATCGAGGGCTCTCCTGACAGACTCTTTTTCATAATAACAAGTAGCCACTATATCCTTCCTACTCCTATCTATCCGATCTGCCAATAATCAGGAGTGCTTGGAGTACCCTTCATTAATATGGACAATGAAAAGCCTGTTGGCATAAGTCTCCTTGATTGGCTTTTCACATAAGCCTATTGAATGACCTATATCTCAGGATTTATGAACATTTATGGCTCTATGCAGGCATTTAGTTGGCGCTTGCAAAGGGAGAAAGTGAAAGATGGCTTACAGCCATGCCCCATCTCTAGCATTTCCATGGGCCCAACTCTTCTAAATACTTCTCTGTGTTTAGCAAAGGCCGTATCTGAAGGCTGAACACAAAACCCTGGTAAGGCAGGGTTACTGATAGGGCTACCCAAGATATTTTTTGGCCTGAAACAGAGCACATGATGTCATGTTGCAGCCAAGATATATAGTTCCTAAAACCCAGCCCTGTTATTTTTGTGTATGGGGCATAAGCTACCTCCAGGTATCTCTTTTCCCTCATTACAGCAATAAAAATAAAATCAGCATAATTTTTAAAAAACTCCATATACAGTAGTTTGCTTCCCTTTCATGACAACCATGATGTCAAGGCCAGTTCTGCTGATAGCTCTTGATGATCACAGGAAAGTTTTATGTGTTGATAGTCCTTATAAATCCCATTCAGATCTTAGCACTAAATCTAGTGTGGTCATTAAAAGAACCCCTGACCCAGGGACTTTGGGGTGTGATTTAAATGTGCCCCATACGTTCTTGCATAGTTTTATCCTCACAAGTTCAAACTGATGGAGCGTGCATGTGTGCAGCAGCTAGCAATCTCTGATTAAGGAGTAAAGACACCAGTGGCTAAAGAAACAAGCTCAGGCTTTATTGTAAGAAGTCCATTAATGATAGGAAAGCTCTCTAAGCTATCTGAGCTAACATTGAACTAAGCTAGTTTTACTTACAGTAGAAATGAGAGAGCAAGAAGCGGGGGGGGGGGGATGCTGGAAAGATTTCTAAGAGTCCATCTCTCAGAGAATTTAGGATAGGATGATAAGTAGACTTTGGGCCACTCAAAAGTGCTTAACCATATCACTCCTGCTCTCTCTAAAACATCTTGAATTCTTAAAATAATAATAATAATAATATAGTTTATTTGTATTTCCCACCTCTCCCTACAGATCGAGGCGGGCTTACAATTAGAACAATAAAAATACAATTTCGTATAAAATACTGCATAAAATCATGACATCACATTAAAAGCAATATATCATCATCTAGTCCATTTAACATACTCTGAGTGGGATGTCCCTTTATATTTATTTACAGGAGATCTGCGGGATAAGCCTGCTGGAAGTGATCCATCTTAATCACTTTCCTAAAGGCTTCTAAGGTAGTGATAAGTCGGATCTCTTCTGATAGGCTATTCCACAGTTTAGGGGCCATGACAGTAAATGCTTTGTGGGAAGTTGATATCAGTCTGGTATTTGGATAATCCAATAGATTCTTCCCAGATGTTCTGAGAGTGTGGGGCGGATTATATAGGAAGAGGCATTCGTTCAAGTAACTCGGGCCCAAGTCATGTAGGGCTTTAAAGGTAATAACCAACACTTTGTACTGCACTCGGAAGCTAACTGGTAACCAGTGAAGAGATTTTAGTACAGGTGTAATGTGGTCAGTCCTAGGTATTCCTGTGACCAATCTGGCTGCCGCATTTTGCACCAATTGAAGCTTTCGAACTTGGTACAGAGATAGCCCCATGTAGAGCACATTACAGAAATCAAGATGAGAGATTACCAGTGCAAGTACTACTGCTTCAAGATCCTTTCAGTCCAGGTAGGGATGCAGTTGGCATATCAGCCGAAGTTGATACCAGGCACTTCTGGCCATCGCATCTACTTGAGATGATAACTGTAGGGATGGATCCAGTAGTACCCCCAAACTGCGTACTTCGTCCTTTAGGGGAAGTGTGACCCAGTTGACAAATCTCCATCCCTGGACTTGGGGAACCTATCGTTAGTACCTCCATTTTTCCTGGATTCAATTTGAGTTTGTTTTCCCTCATCCAGCCCATTACCGACCCAAGGCAGGCATCCAGAGGAGAGATGCCATCCCTAGTCACTGCGTCAGTCGGAGACATAGAGAAATAGACTTGAGTGTCATCAGCGTATTGATAACACCGCGCCCCATGTCTCCAGATGATCTCTCCCAGTGGTTTCATTTCCAACACAGATAAGGTCTATGTAGGGTGTATTTGCATGTGTCTATGCATACACAGAGCTAGTGTGGTGTAGTGGCTTGGGTGCTGGACCAAGCCAGTGTAATGTAGTGGTTGGGTGATTGACTCTGGAGATAAAGGTTCAAATGTCTGTTCAGCAGTGGAAACCCACTAGGTGACCTTGGACAAGTCACACTGTCTCATCCCAGAGAAAAGCAAAGGCAAGCCCCCCTTGAACAAATCTTGCCAAGAAAACCCTGTGATATATTCGCTTTAGAGTCATCATAAATTGGAAAGGATTTGAAGGTGCATAACAACAATGTATACACTCTTTCTAGTCCTAAATGTTTTACCCATTAAGACTCCAATCCCCAAGATAACCTAGTTTCCCATTGCCTTCTTTCCTCTTGAAGCCAGTAGAAGCCACTTTTGTTTGAAACATATTAAATTACCTTTGCAACCAGGTAGAATTGAAATTGAGGCTGATACATTCTGAGGGTAGTGTCTAGGAAGGAAAATGGAGAAAGGTGTTGTGTTTAGAATCCAGTCTCCCTTGGAAATTAAAATTCAGATTCAAACCATGCTTAGAAGATATGTACGTTATTATTTTATAGTGTTTTCCCCCTCTGCCTATGGCCAGAAGGCAAATAAGCTTGCCCTTCCAGAAAACCTGGAGTGGACTGTCTATACTTAGTAAATTGTATAGTTAGTACTGTATGCTTTTACTCTATTTAAGTTGGTTGTTTTAAAATTTTACAATATTTTAAACTGTTGAATTGACTTTATCTGTACACCATCTTGAGAGCATAGTACATAGGTTGGCATTAATTAATTAGTCCAAAACATTCTAACAAATGTAGCCTAGACTGAGAGTCAAATCTTTTACAAACATTACATGTTGGCTCAGTTAGATTTAAGGGAAGTTTTCTTAAATCATTTTCACACATGAGAATCATGGGGTTAATGATTTTTTACATTCCAGTACCTTTTCAAATAAATAAATAAAGTTGTACTAAAAACATTGCATTTTTGTGTGCGCATAAAATAACACTCTTCAGAAATACAATGTACATTGTGAAATTGAAGGCTTTCATGTCTGGCATCCATTGTTTTTTTGTGGGTTTTTCAGGCAATGTGGCCATGTTCTAGAAGAGTTTCTTCTTGACATTTCGCCAGCTTCTGTGGCTGGCATCTTCAGAGAATGCTTGCCTGGAAAGGAGTTGAGTATGTATATACTGTGTGAACTGAGAAGGCAGGAGTGATTTGCATGTGTATTGTTCTGTTGCTAATGGCAGGCCTTTACATACCCAAGTCCTTTCCAGGCAAGCATTCTCTGAAGATGCCAGCCACAGATGCTAGTGAAACGTCAGGAATAAACTCTTCTAGAACATGGCCACGTAGCTCGAAACTCCCCCCCCAAACAATGTACATTGCTTAAAAGATAAATGCTATTTCCTATAACTGATTTTTTTTTTGCAAAACAAAAGGGTCCCCTAATGCAAAGAATCACCAGAATTTTCAGAAACACCTGTTATGTGCTAAGATCTGTTGCAATGGCCTTTATAACAGAGAATGAAAAAAACCTGCACATGTTGTGTTCCAAGTACTTACTGTCCTATAAAGACCAGATTGACTGTGACCTCCCAGAGGGCTTTTTCTGCAATCGCACCCAGACTATGGCATGGCCTGCTGGATGAGATTCGTCAAATCACCAATCTAGATAGCTTCAAGAAAGCTGTTAAGGCCTTCCCAGAATAAAATACTTGGCTATGTAGTGACCCTCACATATATCTGATGACTCTGCCTACCGCTATTATTTTAATTGTTTACTTAATTTTAACTTTAAACTGTTTAATTCTTTTTTAAGTGGGGGGATATTTTGTATATATGGTGCATTCTTTTAATATTGTAAACCGCTTTGATTGTTTTTAGAAAAAGCGGGGTAGAAATAAAAGTTTTATTTATTTATTTATTTGTTTGTTTATTTATTTATTACAGAACATGTGCATGTGGATCATGTCCTGAATTTCAACTAGAGAAGCTAAGCCATGGTTTCTGAAAGATGATCCCACAAAGAGAAAGAGAAGGCATGCATTTTTGAACCATGTTTCCTAATGCTGATTGCATTGTATTCAAATTGAGAATAAGAATTTGCCAATTTTCACCAGCGAAGATTTAATGATTCACTGCATTGACAAGTTATGTGGAGCAAGGGTAAAAATTGTCAAAAGTAACTTCAAAAAGCAAAATTTGCAAACTATTTGCTTGAATAACTTTTTTTTAATGATGAAAGAGAGGTTCTGCTTATTTTGAAAATTATGTGTCTTTTCCATGAATCTACATTTATCACCCCTAAATAGTGATAGATTGCAAGGCATCTGAAGTTGTCATTAAAATTCACTGCAACATGACTGCGTAATTATTACAATGTTGAATCTTCACTTTTAAAGACAAGGAGTGTAGAGTTATTAGTAAATGTTGCTTAGGACTGTTAGTCTCAAACAATGTTGCTGATATTAAAAAAGTTGTTTGGATGAGAAAGGAGAAGAAAGTCAAGGATAAGATTTTCTGCAAATACCTGTGTATCAGTAAATGAATGTCCTTTTGTGCATTGGTCCTTAAAAACATGAATCACAGGCTGATAGAGATGCAAGTAATATGTACAGTCAATCCTCCATATCCATAAATTCTTAATATCTTAAGAATGCATGAAATCAACCATCCATGCCTTGAAAATATTCAAAATGAAATTCCAAAAAGCAAACCTTGATTTTCCCATTTTCTATAAAAAGACACCATTTTACTTTGCCACTGTATATAATGGAATGTGGGCATTTGAAAATTTTGGTATCAACAGAAGGTCCTGAAATTAACCCCATCAGGACTAATTTTAAGCATAATAAATATGCAGTGTACTTTTAATAATCTCTAATCAATTTGACTGCATTTTGTACAGTCAGATTGCTCATTCTCCATATTGGTTGCATTTCCTTTACCCAGCATTGACTATATCAGATCAGGGGTGGTTCCCCTCTGTGCTTGGAAAAGCCAGTCTAGTCTTTTTACTGATGTGATATTTTAACCACTTAATTCTGAAAGAAGCCAAGGTTCAAGTATAACTTGGGTATGTTTGCAGGAGGGAGAAGATGTTTTCTGATTAAAACTTTTAAAAACAGTTAGTCTTCTGCCTCCCTGTCCCCCCATCTCCCAAAGAGAAAATAACAGTAAAGGGAGAGATCAGCTTGATTCCATCTGATGCCTAAAGAATGAGATACCACAGCTTTTTTCACTCCTTTCCTGCCAACTTGGCAAAGTTGCTTTTTAAGACTACAGCCCCAGGACTCCCTAGTTGAAACAGCCATTGAGGTGGGAGACCAGAAAGTAATGGCTCCAACTTGGTGCTGCAATTGATTTAATGGCATGGGTGTGTTGCTTTTTCAGACCACAATTTACAAACCATCAGGCTATTATATAGAAAACTAAATTCCTAGTATTTCTGTGCCGTTACTCAGTCTCAAAGTCCTTGTGTATGCAGATTGCATATGATGCTGAAACATAAAATATAAATAAAATGACTTCATATTATAAAGCTAAAAACAAGAGCCAGTGTTGGATTGGGGGATCTAGTGTGATGTTCTCGTTAAAATGTTGGTTTGACATTTGGAAAGCATGAAATTCATTGGACAAGTTGGTCACTGTCATTCTCTCTTCGCTGAAATATTTCACAATATTGTTGACAGGATGTGATGTGGAGGAAAGATGTGTATGTTGCCTGAAAGGCAGCATATACATGCAACCAATAAATAAGTAATTCAAATAAATAAAAACATTCTACATTCCAACACAAAAAGTCTGGACTGCAGATCAGTTAAATGCAAATCAATTTAAACCCAAGAGAGAAACGTTATAAACAACAACATCTGTGAAACAACACCTCTGACTAAATACAAATTAAAGACAAAGAAACAAAAATTATGAAGAATGGGAAGAATATTAAAATATTCAAAAATATTTGAATATTAAAAATATTGATTTTTTAAAAAATTGTCAAAAAACATTTTTCTTTATGTTGAAAAACTGATAAAATGAATCCTGGACTGCTGAGAATCTTCATAGTGCCGAACTTATTCTATGCAAAATTTGCACATAGTGCAGGAAAGAGCATTTTTCTGCAGACATTTTGCCAGATAGATATATGCAAAGGTCAGAAAAGTTACTTAATTCCCTCATCAGCTCTTCCAAGCTCTGCTTAATTTGGCTATCTGTAAGTTACTCTGGGAGCCTTTAGGGTGAAAGAGTAAATTTGGCATGGTACAGACATGCCAAATGCGCCATGCTTGCAGCGTACTAGGGTTAAGGGACCGTGCGGCAACTGCATGGTCCCTAACCCTACTATAGCACGGCGCTATAGCAATGGCGGCACCACCGTTTATACAAGCGCCGCCATTGTTACATGACAGATGAATAGCGTCCGCACATCGCACCACACTTGTGATGTCATGAGTGCGCCATTGGTGCAATTGGACATCACAATGGCAGTGCAAAAAGAACCCGCTTTTCACGGGTTCTTTTTCCTCTGCAGGGAAGCACAGTTTGGCAGCTGTGGCTTCGCTGTGGGGGGGAAAAGGCGTCGGCAGGCCTTCATTTTGGGGAGGTCTGTACAGCGCCAATGCTTCCAAACTGTGTAGCACACAATACATCCCTGGGGCTGCATTTTGTCCTAAGGTTGTTTTGGGGGCCCCTCGGCCCCCCCCCCCCAACCCACAGACTGCCCTTCTCCTGGCACAAAAGGGTGAATTGCTTTTCCTGAATCCCTCATCTCTGGTGCCAGCACTGTGCCAGGGATCCTGGAAACTGTGATTCAAAATAAGTAGCATTTTGACACTCGGAATATGCAGGCCACACTGAATTTCTGAAAGGAGATCCATTTAGCTTGCAACAACTCCTTAGCAGAATGCACAAACACACACACTCTCTCACCCACCCACCTGGATCTGTACTACATGAAACAAGCCCCAGGAGAGGTTATGATAGGCAGATCCATGGCCAATTATGGCTTTCTGGGTGCATTTCATCTCTCCTGTCCTCTGCGGAGGAGTCTGTCCGAGGGGGTATGTAACTCAGGACACATGCTGCAGGGTAATGCATGACATTTGGAAGCAAGCAGGCTTTTCATTAATGCTGTTCTATAATAGAGGTCTTTACACAAGCTCATCACACTTAAAGCTTTGAAAAATGGAGCAGATAGATTTTTGAATACTCAAATGAGAAAAGACTAAGTGGGTCATTCTCTACAAGGCTGATGCAAGCACTGAATAATTTGCCCGTACTGCATTTTAATGCCGACATAGCAAGGATGTGCAGAACATTACATGCTTCTGGGCTTTAAAAAAATGGGCAAAATATCCAATTTGCTTTCTGAGATAAGCTCATGAGCTTATAGTTTCATATAAATCTGTGGATGCTAATAATTGATGATAATAACAATAAGGTGAGTGGATTAAATTATGTTCCTTCTAATGCTGCTTTGTGTTCCCTATTTAGATTGGCTGAATCATATTATTGCTCCATTCACCTTTGTAAAGTAAACTTCTATATACCTGTTGCTATGACAGATTGATGCACAGTTCTGTTCTTTGTATTTACATGGTTTATCACATTAGATATAAATCCAAAAATAATCTGGTGTCTATGGGCATATTTTAACGAATTTATGGTATGTTGTTATATGGCATCAGTGCAGTATGGTGGACCATGATAAGGGAGACCCAGATTCAAGTCCTTGATCACCCGGGTCAGAGCTTTTACATGGTGGCATTGACTTTCTGGAGCTGTCCCCCTCTGGGACGTGCACTCACAATTCATGCTACTGATATTGGTTTGCTGTTGGCTGATATCCCACATCACCCAGGTCAAGTGTAACACTCCATCCACACACTTCCATGTCCTCTCTCCACTCTGGTAGCTTTTAGCCCAAAGAAAGGCTGCTGTTGCTGCTGCTCGCCAGTGGGAAGCAGATGGAAGGAGGACAATTTCGATGATAAAATCATGGCTGGTTTAGTCTTCAGAAGGAAGGATAAGGAAAGTACTCTAGCAGAGGAAAGACAAGCTGCATCATCTTTGTTGGAAGTGACTCCTGTCTCTGTCCCCTTCCATCTGTAAGAAGCAACAGCAGTTCCTCCTGGGGTTTGAAAGCTTCCTGAGGCAGGAGGGCTTGTCACTAATAGGATTGTGACCATGGTGACTGTATCAAAATCAGTACTCTTTTTTTTTTTTTTTTTACTTATTGGCCTTTATCACACAGGGAAAATCGGGGATTTAAACAGCCGATTATCCTGTGCAAAACACAATATCACATTTAAGATTTCCAGACACGTTCCTATTAAAGAGGCAATAAACAGCAACAAATCATTTTTGAGATTTACTCATAAATGATTTGTTGATGTTTAGTGCCTCTTTAGAGCCTCTTTACTGCCTCTTTAAAAGTGATGTGTCTGAAAATCTTAAATGTGATATTGCATTTTGCATGCAATATTTGGTTGTTGAAACCTCAATTTTGCTCTATTCTACCCGTGTGATAAAGTCCATTGATTAGTTGGTTTTATCCTTTTGGCCAAGCCCAATGGTAGCTGAAGGTCTGATTGAACAGCTGCTGATGGTGGGCAGAGGTGCATCTTCAGCACCTCTGCCCTTCAACTTCTACTGGCAGGATTTTTACTGGTTCTAGTTCTTCCAACAATGGTAGTGTCACATCCTAATCCTTGCTGTTACAGCCAGCCCTCCATATCCATTTTATTCATGGATTCAAGCATCCATGGCTTCAAAGACGATATATATATATATTCCAAAAAGCAAAGCTTGATTTTGCCATTTGATATAAAGGACACCGTTTTACTGTGTCACTGTATTTAATGGGACTTGTGGATTTTGGTATCCACGGGGTGGGGTGGGGGTGTCCTAAAATCAAACCCTGGTAGATACAGTAACAAGGACTCACTGTAGAATGGTGATTCTGGGTGTGGATAGTGGACTTTTATAAGACAGAGAGGCAGAAAGACGAAAGAGAATTTGGGGCTGCCCATCACCTACACTATAATGGCATGAAGAGCGTATGCCTGAGGGGCCATGCAACTCTGGAGCCCAGCCTGGTGATGATGGTGGTGATAGTGATGTTACTTCTGCCACTAATAGTTTTTGATTTATTGTTGTGAGCCACCTTGAAGTGTCTTGGAACAAAAGCTGAGATATAAATATTTTAATGAACACTAACTCCTTCATGCCAGCATTGAAACTCTAATAGAGTATTGCAGGCAACATGTAAAAATCTCTGTTCCACAACAGTATATTGCATGCAGGAGTGAAATGTGGAATGTCCAACAACTATTCCATGTATTTGTTAGGATCATAGTTCCTGCCATGCTTACTAACAATATATTCTGTATAATATGTATTTGCAATACTGGATAATGGGTTATGCTGTGTGGAAAGATTGTTTGCCTTCCCTGGAGTTGGCTAATAAGCCGATGTGGAGGGAGGAAATGGCCATCCCACCCCCTTCCTTGCCGGAGGCTGTGGAGCTGGGATGGGCTTTTTGCTGCCCTCCTACTGGTGGAGACTAGGGAAGTTAAAATCATGCCATGGCTTGTTGCCATGGCATGAAGCTTTAGGGGGTGTGGTTAAGGGCATGCTTTGCCTGTCATCCCCTAAGTGTCTCATTCCTGGATTAACCGTTGACCCACCCACCCACCGCTGGTATAGTGCGAAGTTTCACTTGGTCGCCTAGGGGCCATGTAGGAATTTTCCCCCTTTTCCATGGGGGTTTTCGCCTACATCACAATGTTTCCAGTGGCATAAGGGAGATTGGCTGAGGTGGTGTCACAATAATACATGATTTGGATTGAAATTTGTTGATTCTAATTGGATGTATTTATTTATATTTTGCATAAATCTTTGGATTTGATCTTGGCGAGCACCTTGGACACCCTACTGGGTGTTAGGAAAATTTCTGGAAGCACCTCTATGGGCCTTGTGACCTGGGGGGTGGATGAAAGGAATGGACCTTGAATCTGGCTGGAAGGTATACCTCGACTTTAATCTTTGCAAATTGGGAAGGGGGACTCCTTGCTGGGCTTCCTTATGCAGGCTCTTTAACGGCAACCCAACTTATGGACTGTCGTTGAGGGCCCAGGTGTTATCGTCCTTGAGAAGCTGCAGAGGTAGTCTGTGGTAAGACACTGGTATGCAGCTTTCCCTGTCTACCACATTTGTTTTGGTTATGATACTAGTTGCAGTTCCGTTAAGAACTTAATAAATAGGTCAATAAATGGCCCTGTTTTTAACCCATACATCTTGTGTCTGGTCTCTTTATTCCAGTGGTAGGGTAGCAATGCAAGCTGTGAGCTGTCAAGGTTGGTTACATGGGAATGCTTGGTATGGAGAGGAAAGGGAAGGTTTTGGTTTGAAAACAATTGGGAAGTAAGCACATGAAAATGTTTGAATTGCTAAATGCTTTTAATATATGATACAACTGAAAATGCTTCAGTCTTGACAACATTGTTATGCTGTGATCATCTCAGCTTTCTGAATAAAGCTTTCTAACTTTTCTGAGCTTGTGTTTCTAAGTTAGCCAGTACATGATAGTATTTCTTATTACCTCACAACAAACCACTCTCAATAATATTGATGTCTAAGTCACATTCACAGCCATTTTTCTCCTCACCTTCCCACCAGGGCCCTCCGTTCTGGTAGTCAAGGGTTCCTGTCCCAGCCCAGGATTTCCTCTGCCCCATCCCGTATTTGCCCCTTTTCACTTGCTGCCCCTCACTCCTGGAACCTTCTTCCTCCACAAGCAAGAGCCATCACTTCTTTAACCAGCTTCAAAACGGAGTTGAAAACCATTCTGTTCAGAGAAGCCTTCCCAGGCATTGCATAATTGTCGCTTACTATCTGATGTTCTTTTGTTGCCTGTTTATCGATCCATTTCCTGTATTGCTATGTACTGTATATGTATTATCCTACTTGTGAGTATGTATTTTCCCTGGATAATGATTAACCTTCCATTTTGAAGCCAAGCCCTCCCTCCAGTCCATCTGCCTTGGTCCAGGCCTCGGAGGTAGAGAGGAACTGCTGGACCTCTTACCCTTTCCTGCCACCACTCCCTTCTCCTCCTGTGTCATGTCTTTTTAGATTGTAAGCCCGAGGGCAGGGAACCATCTAACTAAAAAGATTGCATGTACAGCGCTGTGTAAATTTACAGCGCTTCATAAATAAAGGTTAATAATAATAATAATAAGTCTTTTTCAACATGGAAGCTTCCGACTTCTAAAAATGGCCATGGACATGGTTTAGACGATGCACGCTGTATCCAGGATGGACCCAGGTAGTGATTTGGCAGCAATTTCTGTGTGATAGGACCCAGCTGCCTCCTGAGTTAGCACTGAATTTGGGAAAGGTAAGCCACTGTTTTAACTCCATGCAATAGGGTCCTTCAAAGTCTAATCAGCAAAACTACTTTTTCTGACCTCTGTGTTTAAAAATGAATAACCATAAGGAGCAGAAGAAAGCATCAGGCTGGAAATTGGACAGCAGAATCAGCAGGTCTGCAGATTGCCTGGACACAGGCTTCCCCTCAGTGTTGAGATTTTTGGATTTCTATTTAAAATCATAGTAATTATTTCTAAAGTTCTCCCATACATATGAACATATGTATACATTTTGAACACAATGTTGCATTCTTTTTTCTTTAAAGACCTTTGGGGTGTCTCATTTCTCTTTTTCTGGACAGTGCATAACTGGCCACCCTGGTGGTGTACCACAATGCACCCTACTTTCTCCAAAATCACTTGCACTCATTTTGTACAGGCTACTTATGCTCTATAATGAGGTTTCAGGAACTACACATTTAAACTGAAAGTGGTAGACTGTTGTAAAGGAAGCCTTTTTCTCCTGGACCTCTCTAATTGTGGCATCCATTCTTGTTTCCCAGTTCTTTAATGCATAGGTAGGAAAGGCAAATTATAGGGTTGAAAAATGATGCTTTCCCACCTATTCACACACTACACACTATTGTATGAAAGAACTTGTCAAAGTAGCACAAAACCTGAATTATTTATAAAGAGCTGCAGCAGGACTCGAGTTAAGGGTCTGTCAGCATTTCCAGAACACCCAGATTTACAAGAAATTAGAACTTCGGCACCTGAGCATTTCATCATGTGCAAAATGCAGCATGGGAAATAGCAATTTTTTTCTTTAGTTTTTATATTATATTACATATGTCATGATCTATGCATATAAGCTCATGTCCCCCCCCCCCCCCCCCCCCCCGCAACAACCTGGTGATAAAGGCTGGACTGAGAAATAGTAGCTGGCCAAATGTCAACCAGTGGATGTCATGACATAATAAGGAACTAAATACATGTTCATGCTTTACTGTAAGTCCAAGATACTCCAACCACTACATTACATAGGCATTTTACATCAGTGGGCCAATGCCCTTTTATTATTTACATTAATAAAATTCTTTTGTATTAATGTAATGTATTAATGTAATGTTCCATATTCCATATTACTGAGAAATTCCATGTTTTGATGCTTTTTTTTTTTTTTTTGGTGGAGCTTAACTTAGGCGTTTGGGGCGGCCTGCACCCTCCCCTTTCCCTGCTGTATCGGGGCCTCAGCTGCCAGACTGGCAGACTCCGAGGCCCTGATCTGCCACTTTGCAGGCCGAGGGGAAGTGGCAAAAGGCCGCTTCCCCGTGGCCTGGAAAGGGGTGTCCTTGGGGCTTCAAGCCCCAAGGACACCCGGCGACGGCGGGGAGGAGGAGAAAGGGGCCGCTTGGCCCCTTTCTCCTCTGCGTCGCTGGGTGCAGCCACGTAAAGGCTGCGCCCAGCAACACAAACCCCAGAAGGAGCTCCGTTTTGGAGCTCCTTCTTGCACTGTGGAAAGGGCGCTCTAGGCACCCTTGCGTGATGCAAAGACGTCACATCCGCACCGCCTCATTTGGAGGCGGCGCGGTCGTGAAGTCTTAATGGCGTTGGCCATGTGGAACGGCCGCTGCCATTTTGTACGGACTGGGTCCGTATTAGGGTTAGGGGCGTCAGGAAGTGACGCCCCTTTCTAACCCTAATATGAACCTAGTCTGTATTTTCAGGCCCGTCTGTAACGGGCCATAATTTGATTATCTTTTGAGAATGCTTATATGATGTTAAGCATGTACTAAGGGCTGTTGAACTTTACAGCACAGACTAAATACAGTGTTTGGATGAAACTGGGAGTTCCACAGCCCAGGAACAGCCACAGGGAAGACTTTCTCCTGAGTCCTCACCAGCTCCACCTGAGAAGGTGCTGTGAGTGTGACTGAAAAAAAAAAAGCCCTCTTCTGCAGATCTTAAGGCAGACGCTGGTTTATATAAGATTTATATATCTTTCCGATAACCTAGACCTATTCTCAAACCCAAGCCAACCTAAGCTGCCAATTGCAAAAACTAACAAAACAAAAACAAAAATAAAAACAAAAAACAAAGGAGGGAGGCATGATGAATGTATAGGGTGGACAATAGAGGGTAAGGGGAAAAGGAAGGATAAGAGGTGCAGCATGATTGTACAGAAAGTAAGGCCTGTTACAGACTGGCAAAATAAAGCTGCTTCGGGTCTCTTTGGAGGTATGCTATTTAAATGATGCATGGGTCCTAAGAGCCCGGAGGTTGCACCAAAGCCACACTCCATTCCTAAGCACTGGAGTGCAGCTTTGGTGCAGCTTCTGGATTCTTCGGATGCATGCATCATTTAAACAGCATGCCTCCAAAGAGACCCAAAGCAGCTTTATTTTGGCAGTCTGTAACAAGCCTAAGTAAGTAAGGGTTTGTCCAGGCACCAGGGGAAGCCAGGCATGAGAAGGGAGAAGAGCGAGGATGGGAAGTATAGTGGCAAGGTGGAAGGAATAATAGAGCATGAAGCTAATGTAAAGGAATGAGGTGTGGCTGCATGAGATGATGCAAAGAAGAAAGGGAGGGTGGTAATTGGACTTGAGGGTAAGAAGTGAAGGGGGGAGACAGCAGAACTGGGGTGAGGCAAGGGTGGAAGAAGAAACATGTGGAGCAAGGGAAGAGTACAATGAGGGAAGAAGGCAAGGAAGCAGCCCCAGATGTTCTCCAGAAGAAAGAGAGTGCTTCAGTTCACCACTCTTGGTACTCCAGTGCCTGAGGTAGCCACCTTGATGAAGAAAGGAAGAGCTGGAAAAAGAAAAGAAGACAGATAAAAGATTATTGATGTAAATCTTAAGATTTGAGGAAAATAAATTCTAGCAATGCTAATTAAAAGATGATGATTATTTTATTTTATTTTTGGAAAAGCCTAACTCCACATTTATATGTATTGTTACTGAGATTTGGGCATTTGACCTGTTTATTTACACATATATTGTTTTAAATTAAATGGGTTTAACACCTATGTAAATGTTAAAAGGAAATTGATTTATTTATGTGCGTTTATTAGGAATATCATTTTCTTCTGCAATGTTTACCCAGCACGTCTGAGGGTGAGGATGTAGAAAGACTTTATATTATGGAGAAGTGGAAGAAAAAATGGGGAGGGTGGTGATAAGAGGGAAACGACTCTCCCATGCTGGAGTTGGGCTTGCTTTAAAATATTTTGGTTCTTCACAGAATAGTTCCCAGATTTTTCGGGGGCAGTTACAATAGCCGTTTGCAGCAAAAACAGCACCAGTAAGCTGTATTTAGCAGTTTACTATATTTGGCATGAACTTTTGTGGACCGCAACCCATTTCATTAGACATATGAAGTACAAGCTAGATGGCAGACTGCAGAGAATGTAGTTAGTGAGGTGGAAATGTACAAACTACAAACAGTTATCATTACCTTAACTAGTCATTAACAAGCAATAGATAAGTAGTAGCACAGAGATCTTTGCATCCATGAACTGATTACCATGGGTATTGTGAAGAAAAGGCAAAAAGGACAAAGAAAGTTAAGAGAGGCCTGAAACAGATGGGCCAAAAGAAGCAGCTTCTGGCTACTTTGGGGGTATGACATTCAGATGATGCATACCTGCAAAGTGGCTGAAAGCTGCTTTGAGGCTGCCAAAGGCGGCCCAAAGCCACTGGAAAAAGGAGCAGGAAAAATTTGCTCCTGTCGTTGGCCAGTTTAGGACCACGGCAGTTGTCCACTTTGAGAGCAGGTCTTGTGGTTTCCACGGTCCCAGGTCAATTGCAGTCCTGGGCCGATCACAGCCTGATCATGGCTGGAGTGTCCACAGGCCACTCCTTGCCACCTATCTGCTTAGGACCATAGACTAGTTGTCGTCATCATTGTTGCTGCACTAAGAATGTACATGGCCACTTTAAATAGTCCCCATCTCCCTGTTAATCCCTGCAATAAAATCATATCCAGTAGTATAGCGATGGCTCAAGATCTTTTAATAAATTCTGTGATCAAGTAACAAATTGAACTTAGGCCTCTGTATTCAGCACTCCAAACTGTTTCTCTCATGTCAGTGGTTAGCATTCCCAAAAATCGGGTAAAAATACTGGGATTAAAAAATGCAACAATTAATTTATGAAATTTGAATATCTGGAATACAAATTAGAACATGCATATATTTACAATTATTTGCAGAATATGTACATCTGCTGTGTAGATTTGAGACACCTGTATATAGCAATTCTAGTGTAATGGGGATGTCCTCGGCCAGATCAGTTCCCTGCTACAATGTTTAACATTGAGAGAAAGGTGTTTTGGTGGGTGTATACCACCCTTCCAAAATTAGACTCTTCAGCGTCCCTGCAAAGAAAATAATAAAAAAGAAAGGCAATGAAAGGCTCAAAAGGAATCATGTTACCAGCGTGGAAAGAAATCATGTTACCAATTTTATCAAGATGCCATTGGGAAGTAACAATCATCAGCCTAAATCAGTTCTATGCTCACAAGTGTTTACAATTGTTTGTTGCCTCCCTGCACCTGAGGTTTCTAGTCTAATAGTTGTTTCTAAAGCATTGGAGGTGACTGTGTTCAGCATCTGAATCAGGGACTGCAGCTTCCTATTGACTTGTTTGTTAGGAAGCCGGTGTTGACTGTCATTGTATCTGACATGTTTGGGGATGTTTTGGATAAGCAGGGGCTGATAAACAGTTAGCTGCCTGACACCTGACAGGTCTGGATTTACAGTGTTCACCACAGTTAGCCAAAGATATTTCGCTGCCTGAGGCAAAGAACAGACAAACCATCTATACACAGAAGCTTACTGAATCTGTACTGGCATAGGGTCCTCTCAGAGCTCTGAAATAATGAGTTATATGTTAAAAGTTATATACAAAATCCACAAAACAGCTATGCCTTTATTGGGCCAACTAAAATGCACAAAATTCATTTTGCAAGCTTTCAAAACTCCAATGGCTTCTTCTTCATCAGGCAAAGCTGATCATACAGGAGAAAAGAGGAAAATGACAATATTAGTCGCAGGCCTGCATTTTCTCAAGATGACATTGGTGTTGTTCTGAGTTAAGATAGTATGGAGGAATATCCATGCAGGCAGGCAACTCCTACTTCTGGTTATGTGTTACTGGGAGACAAAGCATTTTCAAGTCCAGGAAATAAAATTTAAATTCCATTAGCAATACAAAAAGGTACTTCCTTTGGGATCCAGGATGTCTCTGTCCTTTGTGAGGTTACAAGCCCCTTTGTTAGGCAGAAAACCCTGAATTTCTTAAGAAACCTTCATGCTTTTGCATTAGAATTTTTTCGGTGCTGTTAATTAAAACATGCCAAATACAGTACCATTTTTAAAAAACAAACAAACAAAAACAGGTTTTACCTTTGTTGGAGGTAGAAACTACAGATAGTAAAGTCATAGTCCATTGGCTCCCTCTTTAGGATTCACCTATTGCTGTTAATATCTTCACATCCAGGGCTAGCCATGCTGGCCATATAGCAAAGTACAGTAACATCCAAAATCTACCAGACTGATACCTTTATTGTGACAACCAAAATGAACACATTATGTGTGTTGATTAGTTACTCTTTCCCCCAACAAAGCTTAACTAATGTGTTTGATAATAGGCATTCACTAAGAAACAACATCATAAATTTAACTGCTTATGCACTTCTTTCCCCTTTCCCACAAAATGGCAAAACATGTAATGCTTGCTGCTTAATAGCACTCACTATTCCTGTGGTATAAGGAGCAGGTGGTTTTTTCTTGTGATTCACTGTCTGGTGCAGTCTCAAGAGGAAAAGGATGTTTGGAACACACTGGAATTGTTAAAAGATGGATACAACAGTGGAGGAACTTGGAACCACAGGCTGTTGCATGCAAAACATTTGCTGTAGTATTGATCTTTGCAGACCAATGCTTTGTGATTCCAAGTGGGTGGGCAAGTAAAGGATATATTTATTTCTTGGTTCAGAAAATGTTCAGTATGAACTCACAGATGCTCAAAATATTTCAGATTAAGATTTCTGCATGTTGAGAACAGACCTTTGTAGCTCTTTCTTGCAGTTCTCCAGTATCTTTGTGGATCAATGTTCCCTAACTGGAATAAAAACATCTTGGCTTCATTCCATTTTCCAGTCCCATTTTCCAATCAAGACAAACAATTCATAGTGTTTGAAGGGTGACTAAATACAATCTATGGATAGAAAGAGGAGAGATTCAGAAAAGTGATAATACTTCATTTGACAGGTTGTTGGTTCTGATGATTTAGAATATCCTCCCCAAGATGGAAGTTTATTTATGCATTGCACTACAAATCCCAGTATCCCCAACCATATATTGTCCTACGTATCTGGGTGCCAGGGGAAAGCAACCTTAAATGGACAAAAAGAGTACTTTAGATGGAGCTGGTAACAAAACAAACAAACAAACAAAAACACCCACTTTAGGGATCCAGCTTGACAACCCACTTGTCATTTCCTGTAAACCCTGTGGTTTATGGAGTGTTTTAAAAACCAGTGAATAATGGAACAAATGAATTCATGCAATTTGGCAAATTAAGCTGATTCAGTTGTTAATGTTAACAACAATGAATTAAACTGTTTCTTTCTAACATTCACCATTGATGAATGAGTTCCAGGTTCTAAGTCCTCCATCACATCTGTGGGCAGCAGGTCAGTTTAAGGGGTGCAGGATTGTATACAAAGCTCTATCCTTCAAGAGAGGGTAAGTCCAAGGGCTGCTTCTTCTTATAAACATCTGCAACCTGGGGCATATATATATGTGTGTGTGTGTGTGTGTGTGAGAGAGAGAGACAAAGACAGAGAGAGAGAGAATGAATTTCAGACACATGGGAATAGAATTTTAAGACTTATTTTAGTTCACACCCCTGCTGTATCAACACTAATAATGATGATGATAATGCTAAATGTGTTCCATTGTAAAATTGCCTGTGAAAGATATATACATACAATATAGTTCAATGGAAAAAGAAATCAGCCTACTTCTTTTATTTTGTTATTTCTTTTATTATTTGCTTTTATATTTGGCTTTTCAGCAGAGAACATAGCCCCCCAAAGTAGGTGGGTGCCTAGGTAGGTGGTTCATTGCTTTTTGGCACAGTAGTTCTAATGCTAAGTAAACTCTGCCTTCCTTGAGCTGTAAGACTTTCTGATAATTTCAGCTCTGCTTCCAGTGTACTCACTGAGTATTTTATACTGAAGGAGCAACGGAACTTTGTGAAACTAATAATACCAAAGAAAGGCAGGAAATCAAGAGGGCTGCAATCCCTTCCCACTTACCTGGGAGTAAGGCCCTACTAAACGCAATGGGAGTTGCTTCTTGGTAACAGTGCCTAGGCATTACACTGTGGGTGTACAGTGCAGTGCCAGCACAAAAATACACAGCTCATTCCACAGTAACAAACACGTTTCTACATTTTTCTGCCCACACACTGTGAATTATAAATATCTATATGCAGCAGTGAGAAAGGTGCCAGCATAAAAAAATTGCCGGCATCGAGATAGGCTTCTGTGTCACTTTCTACAGCCCAATTGTTGCAGTCAAGAGCTACTTTCCTGCAGAACTAAGAGCTGATCTTGCAAGCACCTTGGAGCTTGAACTCTCTGAGTGAAAGATGTAAAAATGAACAAAAAGCCCTTGACTAAATTGGGCTCTCACTGCTAGGAAACAGATTTGATATTTATTTAGGCAATGCTTTCTTTCTTTACTAAAAGAAAGCAAATACCTAAACCAGGGGGAATGAGGGAACTGCCCCTCCAAATAAGAATTGTATTCTCATACATGAAATGTCTCTAGCATTGCAGAGACATTGAAAATTGTTCCTATCTACAGCTCTTACATTTGTTGTGTTCACATTCTCTTGGTACCTTAGAATCATAGAATCATAGAGCTGGAAGAGACCGCAAGGGCCTCTTTTTTCTTTTCTTTTTTTTCTGGATACCTTTCCCCTTCTAAATGTTGAACTGAAGTTTTATGTTACTACAATGCTAGAAATGAAGAGAGTGTGAAAGAAAATTTTATTTGGGGAAAGAGTTCATATTTGAGGGGCAATGTCCTCATTTTGTCCATTCTGATTCATTCCTCCCCCCATCATGTTAACACACCTTACACAGCCCTGGTGGATATACAGTTTCATAACTAATATCTAGAGTTGGGCATGTTTTGGGGTTGTGATGACCTGTGGAAACTAGAAGTTATACATGTGTAGGAGTCACACTGATCAGAGGATGTGCAAGGCCTAAATAAAACTAAAATAAATGCTAAATGGGTTTGCTAATCACCCCACTCCCCCCCCCCCCGCTCTTTGCATTTCTGCTTACAATGGAAGCAAAGGGAGTTGTATAAAAAAGCAACCAGTGACCATGCTCTTACCCCATCTTATGATGATGTTCCTAAATACCCTTCCTTCCCGATCACTAAGAAATTGTCTCACATCTAATCAATGTATTATGACTTTGGAGCTAAAACCATCAGCCATTCCGGTTCCTTTTGTCAGTCCCTTGGGAAAGCCATTAAGGCCTTTGTCATACCTCGAGGGTGTGAAACGGGATATAAATATCCTCCCCAGCCTTAGCCATGTTGTTCACAGATTCAGGCTCCCTCTGTGTAACCCTCAGATGCAGTCTGAGCAACTGCATTTTTCATGGACCTCTCCTATGGACTGGTAATTATCACCCTCTTTAACTCCCAACTTCTCTCTACCCAACCTTCCACATCTTTCTCTCTGATAGCCTCATATGATTCCAATGGTTGTCTAAGTACCTGTATGTCTGAGTGCACCTTGCACTGTATTTACTGAAACTGGAGCACTCTCTGCAATTCTTACTGGTATACATAGGTGAAAAGATCCCCACAGTTACCCTCCTCTAGCAGGCCTAGTTTGAACTATAATCTCCCCAAATTTCAAGGAGATGCTGCATTTCAGGTGGGGACCCCCGATGTCCCTCAGCTTTAGGATAACAATCAAGATGTTAACCATTTGAAATCCAAAGCATATGGCTACAATTCAGTGGGCCTCATGTTGCTGACAAAAATCTGCCAGTGCATTCTAATCATCCTTGTCTGTTTTAATTGATTTGCTGATCAGTTCATTTAGGTATATTATTAGACAATGACAAAGATGAATCCATAGAAGGCAGCATTAGGACTGTGCAACTGATTTGGCTGAGGCCTGAATAACTTAACAAATCAGAGTGATTTAGACCAATTTCAACCAGTTCCAGCTCAGATCATATTTAGTTTTGGAGTGGAATGGAATACTCTGTAGTGCTTCAGACTGATCTGGAGACCATTAAAAGTAGTGGGGAAAACATACCTTCAACATGAGCATGCAAAGAAAAGACCAAGCAGTGTGATGCAGGATGTAAGGAGGGAGCTGGGTTGTATTGTGTAAACTAGGAGAAGAATCTCACCAGCACTCTTCCATCACAGCCCTTATAAGGAGGGATTATGTGAAGTCCCTGAAGTCATACAGTTAGTTTTGTTCTCTGGCATCTCTTTACCTGGTTGCTCGATTTAGATGTACAAATTGGATCTCCCTTATCCACAATTCTGAATTCTAAATATTCAGAAATTCAGAGTTGTCCGCATGGGTGCCTGAGATAATGACACATTTGCTTTATAATGATTCAAAGTACACAAATGTTGTTTTATGCACAAAAGTATAACAAATATTCTGTATATTCCTGCTATGTGTATAAAGTGCATATGAAGCATAAATGAATTTTCATGTTTAGACTATCTCAAAGGTGTCTCATGTATATGTAAATATTCCAATATCCCAAAAGCTCCAAAATCTAAAACGCTTCTGTTCTCAAGCATTTCAAATAAAAGAGACTCAACCTGTATTAATAAACCGATCATGAAAATCTGTGTTTATAGATATCCACCTGAGCTGACCTCTCTGAGTCACTGTCTTTTAAACATCCTTTTGTCTTGTTGCATAGTCCATCTTAATCATCTGAATTCCTTTCTTGTTATTTGTAAATTTGTCTATTTATGTACTTATGTTTAATTAGCAAAACTGTTCAGTTGAAAATTCAACTCATTTAAAACAATGTAAATCAGTTTCTAAAAGTGTTGATTATGATGTAGTGTCTACAAACATCTCCAAATTTTATCTGGGCATATTTATAATTTTTAGTTATAAATTTGAGGTTACGGGAATGTGCCGCCATGAAAAATAATGGGATTTAACTGTGCACGATTTTCCCCCAAAGTGTGTGTGTGTGTGGGATCCAGAATATAGGAAGGGGCCACTGTATAGTCATTTTTTGGTTACCCAATACAAGTCAATGGGGGACCATTGGGAATCTGGTTTGCCCAATTTCAATTTTGAATTGGGGTTTAGATTGTGTTGTAACTGTTCCAGTTCAATTGGGACTCAATTGTGACTCAATTGGGCACAGATCTGAACCACTGGACTGGACTCCAACTTGAACTGGGAGCTGTGTGCACAGTCCTAGGTTGCATACCAACTGCTTTTGATTTCTATTAGTGGTAGGAACTGCACAGTTGTCCAGATGTTGGTGTACTGCAACACCCAGCATTCCTCACCCTTGGCTATGTTAACAGGACTGATGGAAGTGGCAGTCCAACGACATCCGAAGGATGCACAATTTTCACCCTGGATCTAAATGCTCAGGACATTATATATGGTATAACTTATTTTAAAAACGTTTTTAGCCTGTGCCTGGAAAAATTGTCAGACAAATGCAATTTGTTTCATAAAGATCCAATAGACAGAACATATTATAATGCACATTTTATTGCAAATATTAAGACACAAATAGTGTTCAATTCATAAAATATTGCAGAATGTCATGCCATCAGTGCATTTCAAAGAGGGTCATAACATACAGCTGTTAATCAAATGTTGTAGTATATAAAAAGTCACATGTTAATTTAATACAATATATAGAGGTTTATTGGGATGATTTTACAGTGATTTCACTGTGGAATTTATTTCAACTGGGACAAACATCCAGAGAGTCTTCATTGTAATCCCCCTGTGCAATTCTTCTAGTTCAAATACATACAGAAGATACCAAAATAAATAAAAAAATTGTGGATGGAAAAGACTACAAAGTAGAGGCTGGGACATTTCAATGGTTTGCCTCTCATTAGTGAGACGTGTGTGAATGAACGAACTAAAAGAACCACAGAGAGACTGTCTCACAAGAGGATGTGGGTGGCAACTTCTGGTGTCATTACCATCTATTACTATTTACGATCTGCATACAGTGTCTGTGAAAAGATAGGATTTTGTGTTTAGAAACTGAGGGCTTACGCTATTGTGACGGTCCTAGTGTTAAATTTGGTGTTAACACACCACAGGGCAGCTCTGAAGGAAAACGTAATATGTTGCAGAACTGGCAACAGAGGAAAATTATATGAATTTTTTGGTCATCTATAGATGTGGGAAGGCAATATTGTAAACTATATGGGAGTACAGCCATCCCTCCATATTTGCGGCTTTGATATTTGCGGCTTTGATTATTCACGGATTTCATTAATATGTTCTCTCTAGGACTGTCTAGGTCCTCCAGTGCAACTCTGTGGTCAACTTTAACTAAAGGTTGCACTGAAAGACCATTTGTAGCTACTCCAGTGCCATTCTATGGTCAGTGTATGTTGGACATTGACCACAGAGTTGCACTGAAGGACCTAGAGATTCCTAGAGAGGTGTCCTCTCAGGTAAAAACAGTGTTTTTGTTATTTGTGTTTTTTCCATATTCACGAGGGTCTTGTTCCCCTAACCCTAGCGAATATGGAGGGACAACTGTATATGGTAAACTGTACAGTATCAATAGATATATATGCCAGAACTTGAAAAAGTTAACTTTTCTGAATTGCAACTCTCAGAATCTCTGCCATAGTGCTGGTGCTTGGTCTGAGGTTTCCCTCAAAGCAAACTTACAAGGGATAGAGGATGGATGACAGCACTGAAGTCAGCTGGAGATGGGCATAAAGGATTACTGTTTATGTCTTGAATTTGGCTTGGTAGCATTTTTTTATTTGTGTTGTTTTTATTGTTTCATTTTTCAGAACTGCTCTGGGTGAATGATGGTATATAAACATATCAAATACATACTTATATACACAAAGAGCCAGGGTGGCATAGTGGTTTGAGTGTCGGGCTGTGACTATGGAGACCAGGGTTCGATTCCCTGCTCAGCCATTAAACCCACTGGGTGACTTTGGGCAAGTCACACACTCTCAGCCTTAGATGAAGGCAGTAGCAAACCTTTAAACAAATCTCAACAAGAAAACCCCATGATAGGTTCACTTTAGTGTAACCATAAGTGAGAAATTATTTGAAGGCACACAATAACAAACTCACACAAACCTCTATAACCTTTATTGATCTCAGTAAAGGGAGATATTAAATGCATACAGTCTCTGGGAGATATTCTCTTAACCTCTCATGATGGTCTCTCCAACATAATAAGATAACTTCTCAAGAAGTTTTCTGAGAGCCAGTGTCCATGCTATTACTTCAATGTCTGATGTCTTTCAAACGGCAAAGCTCAGTAAATATGTGTAAGGCAAAAGTGAATCTGACAAGGCAGTCTGTCGACATGAATTTTATTAAAGAAAGCAGGGCCATAGATCTTTGTTATTGCTGATACTTCAAGGGTTGAGACCAAAGGATATGAGATAAGCTGCTGGTCTTGGGACTTTGCCCTATCTGTCTCACTTTTTGAGTATTTCCTCAATATATTTGAGCTGTTGTAATTTAGTAGTATGTTCTATTTCAAGCTGAGATGGGATGGTTCATATTGTTTCTGAGCTCAAATCTCATCTGGGCATCCTAGCATATAAGGAGGGAAGCATGGGAGAAAGTAAGCAACTACTCCTGATGAAAGGGGAGCAGCAGAATAAGATTAACCTAAAGTTAAAAACACAAAATCTTTAGATAGTGAAGGCTATAAATAAATGAATTAAATTATATGCTTTAATTATTATTTTGCAGGAGGTTAACCTTGTCTCAGGTTACTGAAGTAAATACCTTTTTATAGTCTATCTGAGTGATAGTGTGGAACTGTTGCAAATTCCCTGTTATTGATTATCAGAGAAAGGGGCTCCAGTCTTCATGTGTTTTCCAAATGTTTGGAGAAAGATAATTCAAACATCCTTGAATGTTTCATAAATCAAAGTACTGCCAACAATCTGAACTGCAACTAAAATGCATTTGATTTCCAGTGGTTTGTCTTCTATGTTTTTTTTTTTTAAATAAAATGGCCTTTCAGTTTGACCCATTATAATGTAATCCTTTGGGTTCAGTTCTATGGATATCATCATCATCATCATCATCATCATCATCATCATCATCATCATCATCATCATCTTTATTTCTACCCCGCCTTTCCACAGGTGTGATCAAGGCGGCTTACAAAAAAATGAAGAACGATAAAATACAATTAAAATATCAGAGTATAAAAATTTAAAACGACATTACAAGGTGGATTATAAAACCGGACTCTCTACCCAACCTCACATTCATCAGGGGCTGAATAGCAACACTATTTACAATAATCTGGGTGTCAAGAAAAACAAAAAAAACAAGGGGCAGAAAGAAAGAACACTATTAACAAAGTGAAAAGCCAGCTGAAATAAGTATGTTTTTAATTGTTTCTTAAAAGAAACTAGTGATGCAGAGGAGCGGAGCTCTGTGGGAGCATATTCCACATGAGGGGGCAACAACGGTAAAAGCCCTCTGTGAGGTCCTCGCCAGATTGAGTTGGGGACCTCTAACAGATTTGTCCCGGATGATCTGAGTGTGGGGGCGGATATATGGGAGAGAGGCGGTCCTCCACAGTACCCTGGGCCCAAGCCATTTGGGCTTTATGGTCAAAACCAACACCTTGTATTGAGCTCGGAAGTGAACAGGCAGCCAGTGAAGATCTTTTAAAATAGGGGTTATGTGGTCTGTCCTGGAACTACCAGCGACCAATCTGGCTGCCATATTCTGCACCAATTGTAGCTTCTGGGTTTGGTACAAGGGTTGCCCCATGTAGAGCGCATTGCAGAAATCCAACCGAGAGGTTACCAAAGCATGTACAACAGTTTCAAGGTTCTCACGATCCAGGTAGGGGCGCAGCTGGCATATCAGCTGAAGCTGATAACAAGCACTCCTGACCGTCGCTGAAAAATATGAATATGAAAAGTATGAACAACTGCATGGAATTACATCACACACATACCTATAGAGCTTCCTGAATTCACATATAACATTGTTTGTCATAATTGCTTATTCCACAATAGGAGCAGATAATCAGTAGAATTTCCCTTTACCTTGCAAATCT
The DNA here is from genome assembly GCF_019175285.1 of Sceloporus undulatus. Lineage (NCBI taxonomy): Eukaryota > Metazoa > Chordata > Lepidosauria > Squamata > Phrynosomatidae > Sceloporus > Sceloporus undulatus. The sequence continues at coordinate 34,257,672 of NC_056523.1, read as the reverse complement.
GAAAGAGTAAACAGAGATGCCAGTTTTCTTGAAGGTGTGTTTGTCTCTGAGAAAATAAAACAAAACAAAACAAGAAATTGACCTGACACGAAGAACTGTAGGTTTGGCTGAAATACACACAAGTATGAGTGCTCATGAAAAATGGAGTGAAGGCTCAGTAGTTTTAGGCTAGGTTCTCAAGGGCCAGAATACTCTTGGAGCACCAGTCCTCTGGGCCTGAAGCTGCCTGATGTCCCCCCAGTTAACTTGAGCAACTCATTGAGACACAAGGTGTTTGTTTGCATGTGTGGCCCACTGCCATTGGTGTAAACTGCTTGTTCTGAGGTCAGAATGAGGTGCCCAGCATTGATCACATGGCTGGGCATCTTGTTCTGACCTCAGAGCAAGTTACTTTTACCAGCAGCAGTAGTGCAGGCTGGCACAATGGGACACACATGCAAACATCCACCCAGCATCACAGCAGAGGGTTCTGGATTTCCCCCAGAAGATCTAGAGCAAAAGGTGATTTATTTAAAATGATTTTAGTGTGGTATACTTTGGGTTCAGTGCTGAATTGTCTGGATGTCATCTGGACACTTTGCATCAGAACTGGGGATTGGGCCTTGTGTTGTCAGGGCTGATGCCAGGCATGAAAAAGGGAAGGATTTTTTATTTGACCCATGTGGGTAAACCACCAAGAAAGCAATGTACTTTCACTATGCTCTACTTCTCTATTCATAAATGTAGGGTTGCCATGCTTGAGGACCTCCAAACAGGGAAAAATGTAGGACAAGGTGTTAAAATGTAGGACCTTTTTTTAAAAAAATTTCCTGGCCAGGAAATTAAAAAAAAAGATCCTACATTTTAAAACCTTGTCCAAGGCCTCCCTGGGGCCTGGGAGACAGCGTCTCCCAAGCCCCAGCGAGGCCTTGGAGGACTCCGCGATTGCAGAGCCACTTCCAGGGCCTACCTGAGGCCCGGGAGACAGCATCTCCCAAGCCCCAGCGAGGCCTTGGAGGACTCCGTGATTGTGGAGCCGCCTCCAGGGCCTCGCTGGGGGGGGGGAATCCCAGGGGCGGGGCCAAACCGGGGCGGGACTGTGCAGACCCGCCCCAAACCGGGAAAGTCCCGCCCCCAGGTGGGATATGGCAAGCCTACATAAATGTTATATACTAGGTATAGGTAGCCTGGTGAGCCAACATGGTGTAGTAGTTTGAGTTGGACTATGACTCTGGAGACCAGGGTTCAATTCCCAGCTGAGCCATAAAACCCACCTGGTAACCTTGAGCAAATCACATGCTCTCAGCCTCAGAGGAAGGCAATGGAAAACCTCTTCTGAACAAATCTTTCCATGTAAACTTTTGATAGGTTCACCTTAGGGTCACCATATGTCAGAAATGGCTTGAAGGTACACAACAATAATAACAATAATAGGTAACTTGGCATCTCTAGTATTTTGATTACCATGAGCTCCAGACACAATAGCTAACATACCAATAGCAAACATGTATTCCAAGTATGGATCCTTATAGCCCAAAGAACAGCATCCAAATACATGAGGTGAGAAACTAGCAAACTTCTGGAACCCCCCCAAGTTTCAAAATTATATTCTTCTATTCTACCAAGGTAAAATGAATACCATACAAATGAGTTGTGGGTTGAAGATGCTCAGTTGGCATGGATTGTTGACTGACTGTGACAGGGGAGAGCCAATGGGCCTGAAAAGGCTACACCTGCTCAGAAGCCAAAAACAGATCATTTCAGACAGAAGCATGTTGTTTGAGGTCCCACTTACATGACAAGTGTCACAAAACCAATGTTCTCTTATCCAAGGAAAATTTGAGGTCAACTGTAGCATTATCCTGGAAATAATCACTGTTTGAAGGAGTAATATAACAGTACAGGCATACCACAGTAAATGAACCAGATGTGTACCTGGACATGACATCTTTAACAGAAACTTGGTAGGAATAACATGGAAAGAATAGGGATAGGTTCCTACAATAATAATAAGAACAGCTTGAACATGTTTTCATTGAGAACTAACATTATGTGAAATGAAACAACCAGGTCTTGCATAAGCCTTGCATAAGTAAACAAAAACATGAATCTTCCGGAGACCAGTTGAAAATGTTTTCCAAAATGCATCTTTGGGATGATTTTTCCCCCTCTCCTTTCAACAGCATCCCTGTTTCCTATGATTTCTAATTTGGTGTCAAAATCTATTGTTCAATACTTTTTCAAAATGCCATGGTAGTTGGTGAGGCAGCCTAGTCTGCTTTTCCCTTTTCTTTCTGTTATGTTCCTTATGTATGCTCAGTAAGTGATTCTGGAGGAGCTGTTTACTCGCCTGTTATAGATAAATACACAAAGCTACTGTAAAATCACCAAGGCTGCATCTGCACTGCAGAAATAATCCAGTTTGACACCACTTTAACTGGCATGGGTGAAGGCTATGGAATTCTGGTATCTGTAGTATGTTGTGGCACCAGAGCAGAGCATAATAGAATTTTGCTTCATTGTTTCACTTTCAAGCTTATTGTCTCTGTATTTCTTCTGTAGCTCT
>NC_056523.1:34105382-34255117 GCF_019175285.1 Sceloporus undulatus | reverse complement strand
TGATGATGATGATGATGATGATGATGATGATGATGATGATGATGATGATGATACATTTATTTATAAATGCTCTTTCCACCAAAAGGTGGAACATCAAACATATATAATAAAATAAGAGACGATTCTACTTCCTTAGGAAGGAGAACCCCAAGGGAAGGAACATTACAATACCTCCTAACTCAACTTTCCAGCTGCCTTAACTTTCTTCTTCTATTTAAAGTCTTTTTAAAAGCCTCACCTTTCAATGAAAAAAGAGAAGAATTCCAAGGTGGCTTATTTAAAAATAAATCTGAATTTAAACAATCCTCTCTCTGTGTGGAATTCAAACCAAATACTGACTATATCCCTTTCTTTCACATGATTATTGGGACTTTTAAGTGAGTCAGATTTCCTCATGGACGTATTCCCACATAAAATGTGACCTTGGCAATCTGATGGCATTGTTCCACCTGCTGTCTGACCCGTATCTTACCAAGGGGTTGGCAGATTTAATTTATGATGCATTTCCATTTAGAGAGGAAAAATATTACAACTTTATCAGTCCATGGAGTCTGAACAGTTTCAGCTCACCAGATGTTCCTTTCCTGTTTAAATAGTTCATTGAGCACTGCAAAGTACAATTATTTTAAAACACAAAGAGACTGGAGAGGCATAGTGAAGTCATGCAGGTAAGTGACTGCACTGATGAAAATGTAGGAGATGTAGCTCTCACAAACAGCAGATGAGATGGTGCCTATGTGTACTTGGGTATTACCCAGTGGTATAGAGGAGTCAGGACGTGAGGAGCAAAGCACCAGGGGGCCCTTTCATGCTACACAATTATAGCATTATGATTCCACTTTAACTGCCATGGTTCAGTTCTATGGAATTTTAGGATGTACATTGTTTGAATCCCCCTTTAGCCATGGAAGCTTACTGGCATGGAAGCTTGACCTTGGCAAGTTATACAGTGGACCCTTGTTATATGCTGGGGTTTGGTTCCAAGATCCCCCGTGTATAACAAAATCCGTGTATGCTCAAGTCCCATTAAATATAATGACATAGCAAAATAGTGTCCCTTATAAAAAATGGAAAATCATGGTTTGATATATGAAATTTATACTTTTGAAGAACTTTTTCAAACCGTGTATACTTGAATCCCTGTATAAAAAATCCATGTATAAGAAGGGCCAACTGTACTCTCTCAGAGGGAGGCAAAGGCAAAGTCTTGCAAAGAAAACCATGTGATTGGTTTGCCTTAGGCACACAACAACAACTACCAGTTTAGAGAGTGGTATTTAGAATTCACAACCAGCGAGCTTTAGTATCTCACCAGACTACAAACCCCAGGATTCCCAGGAGGTAGCCATGGCTGTTAGTGTGGAATATAGCGCTATAGTTGTGTAGTGTGAATGGGACCCAGGATTTTGCTCAAGATTAAAATGTCATCTGCCACCCTCAGGCTTTTAAATTTACTCCAATTTTAGCTATAATTCTCACAAAGGCTGAATGGGAAAAGAAATGATTTTTGCAGCAACATTGTATCTTCATCATCCCTGTTGTAATCCAAAGTACAGTACAACCACCGTATCTGCTCCCAGACAGTTCCCAGACAACCATGGATAGTGAAAATTGTGGATAATAGTTAATGCTATATTCCTGGTGGAAGTTGATCATAGAATTATGCTGGAGGATCTCCAGATGCCTTGTTGGTACTGGTCCTGTAGATGTGGAAGCGAGGGGGGGGGGGGAGGGATTGATGCTGTTTTACAGATGGATTGGTTTTGTATGGGCAGTTAAGACCCATTAGATTTATAAAATACTTTCTCCTAACTGAGATGGAAACTGCTAGAATGGTTTGGTTGGTATGGATCAACACAGCTACCTTCATTTTTTAACTCTTGTTGGAAGCATCACTAGGGACAATATCATGCTGACCAGATGCACTTCAGCATTTACCATTGGTTGTAAAACAGAAAAAAGGAGGTCAGGGGAAAGAGCTCTACCTACCTAACATGCTAGTTTTCCACATGTAGACAAGTATTTTCATGTGAGAACATTCTATCAAACGAATTTTGACATCTCTTCTGAAGTGGCAAATTCAAGATGTATATTTACTATTTCATCCACTGTTTGTGGGAACTAAGGTATCTAAAGCCATTTCATTGTCTCTGTAGCAGTTGGATTGCTGAGAAAAGCACATGAGATTTTTGGGGAAAATGCTCTATTCTGGAGCCCAAGAAAACATAGTCAAAAGATGGATATAATCTAGAACTCAAAGTGGGGGAAATGGACCAATGCTGTCCCATGAGCCAGCTGCCATTTCCTGTGGAGCTTACAGGAAAAAGAGAAATTGTAGCTAATGGGTCCAAATATGGTACTGCATACTTTCCAGTATTTCACAGATGAAAATGGGGACAGCTAAGCAAGATCAGAGTGTGGTCAAGATGGCAAAAATTATTACTGAGGAAGAACACATGAGCTGCAGTACTTTGCTTTTGCTCAGGCCTACTTAAAAGGGTGAGAGCCAGGGGTTAAAATGTTCCTGGGTGTGTTCTAATGTGCACGCGCGGGGGCGCGCATGGAGCATGATGGGAAGCCAATGGGGCTCAGAACGCTAGTTTACTGCACACAGGAATGCCGCTGCCGCCGCTGAGCATTCCCATCGAGTTCCAGGGGACACCATTTCTGGGAACTGTTTCAAAGCGTCCCTAGAAATGGCGTCCCCTGGAACTCGATGGGAACGCGATGGGAACGCTCGGCGTTCCAGTGTGGCATAGTGGTTTGAGTATTCGACTCTGGAGACCAGGGTTCAATTCCCTGCTCAGCCATGGAACAAGTCACATGATCTAAGCCTCAAGGGATGGAAATGGCAAACCTCCTCTGAATAAATCTTGCCAAGAAAATTCCATGATAGGTTTACCTTAGGGTCGCCATAGGTTGGAAATGGCCTGAAGGCATGCAACAACAACAACAAACTTAAAAACGATGCTCTCCTCTTCAATCTTCTCTTTTCCTGTGCAAAGTTCTTCTGCATTATGAATTCCATGTACATGAACTGAAGAAAGCCGAGGACAAGGGAGGAAAGTAGTAGTAGTAGGAGGAGGAGGAGGAGGAGAAACTGGGACATTTTAAAATCAGCTGAAACAGAGGGATGACAGAGGAAGCTGCTTTGTACTATGTTTATGATTTGGTCCATCTACGTTATCCTTTCATGCAGGAAAAGGCCATCAGTGGCTTGAAGTCATGATGATGATGATTATTGTCAAAGCATGGAAAATTGCTTTTTTGAACAATACCTCCCCAATCTGCCAGTCAGCATGGCCATTCTTCTGCATTGGGAGAATCTTTCCTTGCACCCGAAGGCAATACATTAATTTAAGAGATATAAAGCAAGTGGCGTGGAACAACACTTTCTCCTTTAAGACCTTGCTATCACTTCCTGGTATCTGCTGCCTGAGGCAAATGCCTCAATCTACCTAATGATGATGCTGGCCCTAATATAGAGATATCATTTTTGTGGAACTCCTTCCACAAAAAATGATGTGTCCAGGGGCTCAGGACAATGTGTAGCCAAGAGTAGGCAACATACAGGCATAGTGGTTTGAGTTGTGAAGTCTGGATTTGAATTCTGGCTCAGTCATGGAAACCTACTGGGGTATCTTTGGGCAAGTCACACTTTGTCAACTTTAGCAACCTCTCTGAACAAACTTTGCCAAGTAATTCCTGTGATATCTTTGCCTTAGGGTAAGTTTCCAACCATAAGCTGGAAATGACCTGGAGACACACACCACCACCACAAGGTATTCCATTCTATTTCTCATGCTGGTTAATATCTATATGAAGCCACTGGGTGAAATCATTAGCAGTTTAAGGTTTGGGACAGAAAGGAAAAGGAAAGTAATGATTCAACTTTTTTCAGGGTCAATGAAACAACGTGAAGCATTTTCCTAGGAGTTGTGTTAAGGGTTTTCCAATGTGCTGCTGAGTCTCAAGACTGGGTGACCAAGCCAGGAGATGGGAGTGATCATCTTTGGAAGCGGATACAGAAATACAGCATTCATTATTCAGGTACTGGATGGACAAAGTTTACTGAGTACTATTCAAGAAAAGATGTTGAAGTTGTCCTTTTGCTGGAAGGCAATTAACACAAGCCTCTGTTTGCACGGCACATATCTCACTAGAGAGGTTTGTATCACAATGAAAACCATAGTAATAAGTTAAAGTAGTTAATACATAGAGCTGGAGAGATGTGAGTGCTGGACTAGGACTCCAGAGGACCAGGGTCTGAATCCCCACTTATAAATATATCACATGGGACAAATCCCATGCAGCAACTAGATCTAAAGTGAAAACAACCCACAAAGCAGGTTTTTTACATAACGTTTGGGGTTAAACTGAACACAAAGTAGAAAAACCCCCCACAAATGTGGGTTGTTTTTCAGAAAAGATTTGCTGTGTAAGAGAAATAAGTAAAAAATAACCTGAACAGAAAGCTGTCAAAACCAGCTCCTTTTTACTTTCTGTAAATTCTGAAAGTAGAAAGGAGTGGGTTTTGTTGGCTTTCCATTAGGGTTATTTTCACATTATTTCTCTTTCTGTCAACATGTCTGAAAAACAACCCACATTTGCGGGTGTTTAGCAGATTTTAAAATCCCATTTCTGCATGGGATTTGCCTCTGTGTGATAAACTCCTTAGTCATAGAAACCCACTGGGTGACCTTGGACAAGTCTGCTGAAGAGGAAGACAATGGCAAACCCTCCTCTGAATTAATCTTGCCAAGAAAACCCTATGACAGGGTCACTGTAAGTCAGAGTCAACTTGAAGGCACATAAGAATAACAAAGGCAACCTAGAGAGTGCAGCTGAATTCCAAAAGGCATTTGCAAGCCATTAGTCAAGACTTTGGGAAGAGCAACATGCCTCTCATCTGGTGGTCCACTGGGAAGAGGAAAGGCGGGAGATGGGTGTTTTGTGTGTCACAAAAAGTCTCAGCAAAAATGTAATTTTTCCAAGCTCTGGCTATCGATTACCTCCAGTATAATGAGATACAATATGTCTCCCTCAATTCAAGCTGTCGGGGAGCACAAGTGGGAGGATGCTGTTCCAATAACTGGGAAAAAATACATTTCATTTATTTGTCTCTTTCTGTTTTTAACTTGCCTATGATTCATATACAGTCTCGTCAGGCTGTGCTCTAATGCCACTCCCCTGTTCCAAGGGTACAAAAATTGAGGTGGGTTGATTCTCCTTCTTCCTTCCTTCCATTCCTTCCCAGTGGTGACATTACAAATGCATTAAAATTTCTTTTGAACTGAGCTTTTCCTAACTGGAACATGATGTTCATCATCTATTTGTGCCCATGTTTCCTTCTGTTGCACTGTGGCCCATGTCTTCCTTCCAGACCTCTTGCCAAATAAACACAGTTCCATTTTAATCCCCAATTTTGTTTCAAATAATTCATTTGGATAGAGATTTAAAAAATAATAATCAGGAGGACATTTTCTGCTTTAGCAATAACCTTTTCTATCCAAATTCTAAGTTCCAGGAAATAATGATATTTAATGAGGACTTGGCAACATCTTCCTAGCATTTGAAATATCCTTCTACAATATGCACAGTGCTAAATGTTTCCTTATCATGCTATAAAGTGTGAATGAAATTAGAATATGATGGGAGAAAAGTTGCAGTTTGTAGTAATTCCAAATGTGGCGAATCTTCACTAGTGCATAAAATTATTCAGTGAACTGTGGAAAACATCAGAGCAATTCAAGCCTTGAAGCCTTTCCTCCAACAACCAAAAAAGTGCCAAAAACAAGCAGGCATAGCTAAGCATTTCATCTTGGAAGCAGCTTATTGAATTAATAAGACAAGTCAATTAATGTAATGCTCTGTTGCTTCAGGATAAAACATGAAAAGGAAAAAATATGGAGCTGTTTACGGTAGTGAGATCAAGCAACCATGAAACTTAGAAAACGAAAGTTGCTTGCTTCCTTAAATCTTAAAGAAAGGATCAGCTCCAACTGTATATATTGTAGATATTCAGCAGGCATTAATGAAACCTGGCAGCCAGATTTTAGACTAGGATACAGGACCATGAAAAGGCTGGCATTATTAATGGGCACTTTTCCAAGTCCAGTGCCTCCACAGGGTCCCACAGCTGACCACTCTGGCTCCCAACCCTCCTGGTGGTTCTCTTGCCTTTTCTGTCTGCTTGCCTGCACTTTCTTTTTGTCATAGGGAGTGAGGTTAAGTGTATCATGAGAACAAGGAGAAGGAGTTGCAGTAGTAGTTGCTGCTAGTGACCTCCAAATCAAATATAATCAAATATACTGTATATACTCGACTATAAGTTGGCCTCATGTATAAGTCGATGGCAAGTTTTGGAGCTGAAATTATGGATTTTGATATGACCCATGGGTAAGTTGAGGGTAAAACTTAGGGGATATAGCAAAGTATCTAAAGGATGAAGAAAAGTAAAACAATGTCAAAGAACGTACAAAATTCCAGCAAACATAGATGTTTGTGTTCATTCTTAAGGCTGGGTGGATGAGAGAGTAGAGGGGTTTGGTGCTTCCAGGGTAGATTATGTTCTTGCCTTTCACCAATTTCTTCTTTTAAATAAGAGTTAAGATGCAGTACTTATATTGGCCCATCGATAAGTCAACTCAGGTTTTTTGGGTCATTTTTTTTACTCTTTTTGTGGTTCATGTTAGTGGATTTGGTGCAGAAGATCATATGCAAAATAATATGTACTTTCTACAAAACACTGTTACATGTTTTCTGAAGCTACTCAAGAACAGCAGTTAAATTCTGAGTCACTTCACACTTTTGAATGTCACAGGCTAAAGAAACAACTGAAAAAGAGCAGGAAATGCTTTGGCTAGCCTTAAAAGGAACAAACAGGGATGATAAGGGCAGTTCTATTGATTTGCAGCTAGCTATAAATTTTAATGACCAAGGCCACTCCTTTCCTGCAAGCAATAGTGGTAAAATCTGTGTGATGTTGTTTGTTTTTAAGTCATTTTTGCATTCTTGATTTCTGGACTTTGGTTACTTCTGTTTGGTTGATTTTGGACCCTGCTCAGACTGTCATCCATGCTTACACCCAGCCTGCCTCAACCATGTTTCTGTTCTTGCTCATATTCTGTGTATGACCCTGAGCTAGCTTTGCTTCTTCTCTAGCTGTTGTTTTAGATTATAGCTGCACTCACTGGCACTGCTACCCTTAAATGGGATAGATGTGCATGTACAAAGTCACTTATATGTATTTGTACATACAAAACTATGCCTCTTCTCCCCTCTTTTTACATGCATCACTTTCATCATCATCCATTACAGTATTTTCATTTACTGTATATATACTACAAATGGCTGGATAAATTCTGAGACCACAGAGTTCTTCCCACCCAACCGCAAGTTCCAGCAGTCCAGTTTTCACAGGGGTGTCACATCTTTGAAACAAGAGAAAATCAAGATTCTGTGGTGCATATTCTGTGGTGCATATCTGGTACTCAATGCTTGTTCACTGCACCTCCTCCACAGAAAGAAATGGAATTATATCAGTGGGAGAAGAAGAAAGAGAATATAAGAATGGAGGAAGAGGAGGGACAAGAGGTTCCATTGAAGATACCTTTTTCATGAGGTCATCCAGTTCTTGGAATTGGCACAGTTGGGATTTACGGGCATTTTTGTCCCAAATTATATGAGATTCATGTTGGAATTATGATTTTGACAGGCCAAAGGTTGAGCTCATTCAACATGCTGCCTCTTGCAGTAGCCAATATTTCATGGGAAGCTGACAATCATACATAATGGAGCTTATTGCTCAGCATTTTAAACCAGCTCCAGCTTCCCAGGTTGGAGCCGGGATGCGGGATGGAGGTGGCGATTATCATACACTAAATCACCACCGAATCTCCAGCCACCATCAACCTGGGTCCCAGCTGCATTCCAACAGTCCTTTTTAGAAGTCAGAAAGTTTTCCAACTTTTAAAAAATGCTGGTGGAGCATGGCTTGGACCTGGCTGGGACCCAGGCTGATGGCGGCTGGCAGTTTGGTGACGATTTAGTGTGCACCTCCATTCTGCATCCTGGCTGGGAGGCTGGAGCAGGTTTAAAATGCTGAGCTATAAGCTCCATAGCCATCTGCTACCTTTAACTGGCAACATTGCAGTTTATTTTAATGCAGACCATCCCTAAGTTTCAGCTGCTTTTACTGCCATAGTACCAGTCTATTGATCCAAAAACAATGGACAACACTCAAAAGCATTTGGTTAAATAGATATTTCATGTGCACAGATTATACCTATATTTTGTAAACTATTGCTATTCAGGCTGACCCTGAAGTTCTTTGTACTTTGAATAAGAGTGAGGCAAATGTTTACTTTGCCAAATTCTCCCTAGCACTTAGAATGGTGTTTCCTCTTTCTTGCAAGAGTGCAATTATCAAAAAGTTTATTGCAAATTATGAGCTTCCTTCTCTTGTATCAACTCAACAAGAATATCTCTTTTGAACTCTGATTTTATGTTTAGTCTTTTCATGAACTGGATTCACAGAGTAGCCAGCATAACAAAGTTGTTCATTATTTTGGCTGTAGAACTGGAACTTTCATAGTTTTCCTTATCCATTGGCCGAAACTTACCGTTTGTAAACTATTGCTATTAAGAGCCAGCATAGTGGTTTGAATGTTGGATTACGACTCTGGAGACCATGATTTGATTCCCCACTTGGCCATGAAACTCACTGGTGACCTTGGGCAAGTCACATGCTCTTAGGGGAAGGCAATGGCAAACCTCCTCTCAATAAAGCATGCCAAAACCCCCCATAATAGGTTTGCCGTAGGTTCGCCATAAGTTGGAAATGACTTGAAGGAAGACAACAACAAAAATCACAGTAGCTTGTTCGCATGAAAAGGATATTGCAGGGGTAGTGTTTGGGTATCATGGAGATGTGATGCAATCCAATTGTGAATGTGCATCCACTTTAATATGCTTCATGTGCTCACACCCAAGCCCTAAAGAAGCCTTTGCTGAGTTGAAAAATGTTTCTATACACAGGCACATCTACAGTGTGATTCTAGTGGGTTTTGGACTACAGCCTTTATCAAAGACCTCTGCAGGTTAGAGAGCAAGACCAGTTACATGGGGTTCATTATTCAGTAAGAGATTTTGCAGTGTGGGCTTGCACAATCACAAACTGCAGTCTAATACATAAGTAAATATAGGAAGCTCCCGCTTCCTGTATTCACTTTCCTGATGGGATAGGGACTGGAGGACTATCAGAAAGTGGAATTGGTTGAAAAGTGGAAGTCAGATTTCTTTCTCTCTCTTTTTAGGTTGCAAATGGATTATAGCCACTGAAAACATAAATAGCACACTATACTGTATATCACTTTTGAATGCATACAAAAGCTAAATTAACATGTTATACATGCACACAGACACACAAAAGTGTGGGTGGGTGGTCCCAAGTGATTCTTGTTGGCAAGAAGAATTGATGAAAAAGTGGAACCCCTATTGAATTAATGGAATTTGTCTGTACTGTAATTTGCAAGTGCTGAAACAGCAAGTCACCAGAAAGTGAGATGTCAAAAGGCAGGCAAAGCCTATCCACAGAGGTAACGTGTTTCACATGTTCACACCCAAAATATAATTAAATCATTGCCAGGATGAAAGTGTCCAACCAAGTGAGATCATTAGCAGTCACAAATTCAAGGTAAGAATACCTGTTCAATGCTTTAGTGGGGGAATATAAAAGGATCTTGGTATCATATCCACTGATCTGAACTAATCCTGAGCTTGGTACAGTTCTGTCAGTGAAGTCTGTACTGCAGTCTGAGTATTCCACTAATTTGCAAATAAATTGAATTAAAGGGGATGTTAAATCTATTTTATCAAGAATGATTCTAAGCTTGAAAGGTGATGGAATGAGGGAGAGACAAGAATACAGAAGCCTGTAGATACTATGTAGCCCTATAAGCTATTAATAATAAGTAAACACTGACAAAGCCTTAACCTTATACAAAACTAATGAGCTACCTTAGGGTATCTTTGCCCATTAAGTTCTTCATTGAACTTTAAAATAATATCTATTTGAGCTTCATTATGATAGACCTGAACAGCTCTGAAACCTTAGGGGGTAAAACAAAACAAGCTTACCAAGTTGAAAGAAAAGAATACAAATAATCTCTTAGTGTGATACATTTTCAAAGGATGAAGATGTTGGGTGTTTGGACTTGATCCATTAGATATCTGCAGTTGTTCCATAAATATGCAGATAGTGACATTGTCAATCGGGATCTCCTTTGTGTGTGAACATAGAGGAAAGTGGGAAAGGAAGAGTCTCGCAAAAGGAGGGAAGGTCTTCACAGCATCATTTCTACCTCACCGTATCACATATAATTTATTGAGAGAAAGGGAGATGTCTGAATTCCCTGACCAGTAGTCAGCTCATGAGACTGTTGTGGCTGTTGTTGGTTCCCTGTCCAGAGTGATCAAGATGGATGCACTTCTATTCTTTTGACTCTGTCTGATGGCAATAAAAAGGAATGCTTCTTGAGGATGCACATGCTACTGTCATAACTGTCCATTCACTCCACAACCCCCCCCCCCATTTGCAGTACTGTTTAGCATGAGGCAGCATGATGCCATGGTCTGAGTGTTAGACTAGGACACTGGAGACCAGGGTTCAAATCTCTGGTTGGTCATGGAAACCCACTTGGTGATCTTGGGCAAGTCACACACTCTCAGGCTCACAAGATGGCAAAGGGACCCTTCCACCCCAACAAATCTGCCCAAAAAACCCTGTGAAAAGTTTGTCTTAGGCACAAAACAACTTGAAGGCATGCAACAACAATTAAGGGTGCATCGACCCTGTAGAAATAATGCAGTTTCACACCACTTTAACTGCCGTGGCTCCATCCTACAGAATCCTGAGAGGCACCAGTGCTCTTTGGCAGAGAAAGCTAAAGACCCTGTAAAACTACAAACCCCAAGATTCCATATGATGGCTCTACAGCACTTAAAGTGGTGTTGAACTGCATTATTTCTACAGTGTAGATGCATGCTAGGACAGTGTTTCCCAAATTTGATTCCAAGGATATTGGATATGTGCAGAGGGTCAGTGGCACCAGGAGTATCATGAACAAAGAAAGTATGCAGATATAGGCAGAAAGAAGAAAACCTGCCAGGGAAGTTTTCCTGTATACAGGAAAATATATCTGTAAGGCAAGCAACAGGAAATTCATTTGATCTATTTTGACAAAAGAAAGAGAAAAAAAAGAAAAGAAAAGAAAAGTGCTACAGCAGTTACTTTTTTTGAAACGAGGAAAGAAATGTAGAAAAAAGATAAGGGGTGAGTTAAAAGGAAAAATTAGAGCCCAGGCATGAGCACATTTATACAGAAATAAAGTAGGCAGCTAAAATGGCCAGAAGGCTGCCACCATCAAGGCAGCTTGAAGAAGGTAGGCCTTCTTCAATGACAATTTCCAAATAGAGGAAAAAAAGTGGGATAGAAATAATAATAATAATAATAATAATAATAATAATAATAATAATAATAATAAACTGTTTAAAACCGATCCTCCCTTTACTCTCAAAGTTGGGCAAATCTAGTTCCTTAATCCTTTTACTCACATGTTCATCCCGGGTTAGTACAAAAGAGCAAGGAAGAGGATAAACACTCTATTTCTAAAAATAAGATAGCACCAGAATGTTCTGTTCTTCTTCCCTCCCCAGTTTCTTAACTTATCCTTGGTTCAACTGAAAGATCTATTACAGGCCTTGTCACCATGCAAGTAGGGCACAGTAACACCAGACCTCTGAAAAGTTGTCACCTAGGCATAATGCTGGTCCCTAGAATTCTAGACAAAGTGCTAGTCTCCCCAAATTGTGAGTTTGAAACTGTGGATTGATTGTTTTAATATGTGCTGGTCTTACCTGGGGTTTTTTAAGTTGATGTTATGTGTTGTAACTGGTTTATGTTTTTGACAGATGTTATATGATGCATGTTGATCTGTTGTTGTTCCTTGAAACAATCTGTGGGGAGAATAGGGGTATGAAATACAAATACTAATACTAATAATCAGCATCAGGCCTTGGAAGTGAATGGGGGGTGGATGGAAATAAATAAATTACATAAAAGAGAGGCTCCCTAAGGCTGTTCCAGGTGCACATTTGGGTTGCTCCACTAGCGGCATCTACTTAGTTTTCACACATCCTTAAGTGCCTGAAGGCTGAGGCTAATAAAGTATTCAGAGAAAACGAAGCCTCATGAGTGAAAAGCTAGAAAGCACCTCAGCTAGAGTACTAATCCTAAATGACTTTGAAGATATCTCCCTCCAAACCCTGCCTGAAAAGAAGCATAGAAGGAGCTACAAAAATGTTAGAGTCCATTTTGTCTCCACCCATCATGACACTTCCATACCTCTGGCCCTGAAGCAGTGTCATTGAGACCTGCTCTGGAATGGCAAAACTGATTATTTTATCTCACTCAGTGCATACTTTTGTAATGAGGGGCCAAATAGACTAAACACTGCGAAGTTTCAATCGTTTACACAGTGTCTGAAACAATTAGGTCCACACCTTGTGAAAGTTAAATGTGTTGCATAACCTTCTAATGAAGTTGGCAAAAGCTGGACCCTTTGTAAAATGAAGGAGCACCAGGTCCTTCATCTGATCCAATGTGTCTTCTGACATAGCAGCTCTTAAGGAATTCTACCTTTGAAAATGACAATAACAACTGACTTGCATTTTCTTGGTGGGCTGATGCACAAATTGATTTTAAACATCCTTGAATACTGCACCATTTGTCTAAAAACAGATCAAACTGTGTCCCGCCATGTATATTTTGGGTGGGAAATTTTTTAGAAATGTATATGCTGAGAGGATCCTTGTAATGTGAATATTTTTTAATGTTGCAGATTAATGCAGAAGTGGGACAAAACAGATTTAGGAGTGAACTTGTTAAATAGTGAGGTGATCCAATAAAGGACCAATTCAGTTATCTATACTCTTAACAGTTAGGAAAAGATACCTATATAGGCCACAACTGCCAGAATACTACTGGCCATGCTAGCTGGGAGTACCAGTCCAAATAAAATAAAATAAAATAAAAATAACAATGTTTTCAGACTCTGTTCTTGACTGTACTGCAAATCTGGCTATAAAAAAGGGATGCCTTTGTTGGGAAAGAGTTTCATTTACATAAAAATTGGATGGAAAGGTATTAGATGCTACTGTAGATATGACCCAATTGACGCAAATCCTATGTCTGAAACCCTATCATCCACCCTGATCACAAGGAAGGGTATGGCTTGTTTGCCTGCAATGTCATAATATAGTTTCTAACCTTCTTGCAAGTTGCTTGTCTTTGCTTTGAAAATGGAGCTGGTATTTAGAGAGAGACAAAGTTGTGTAGTGGTTTGAGCATTGAACTACAATGCTGGAGACCAGGGTTCAAATCCCTGCCTGACCATGGAAACCCACTGAGTGACCTCGAGTGAGCCACATTCTCTCAACTTCAACGGAAGAAAAAGGCAAATCCCTTTGGAACAAATCTTGCCAAGAAAACCCTGTGATAGGCTTGCCTTATGGTCACCAAAAGTCGGAACCAACTTAAAGGTACACAACAACAAAAAATGAATAAGAGGACTAATGGCAAAGCAGTATGTTGTGCACAAGGGAACCAGTGTGGTACAGTGGTTTGAAATTGGACAAAGGCTCTGGGACATAAGGGTTCAAATCCCCACCCAGCGGAAATCTATTGAGTGGCCTTGTGTAAATCAATATCCAGGAGGCAGTTGGGTGTGGTGGTTTAAATCTTGGACTGGGGCTTTGTGTGACCAGGGTTTGAATTTCCCTCAGCCATGGAAACCCAGTGGTGACCAAGAAGGCAAGTCATACTCTTAGCATGTTGACTCAACCATGGGCAACCCTGGCAGCGATAATCCAAGAATTTCATTAAACCATTCAATTGGCAGCAGCAATGGTGCTTTAACTACACTTAATTAAATTGTGTTTTAATAACATAATGGGTTTAAATGTGTTTTATGTGTACATTGGCTTAAAAAGCTCAGACCTTGTGGTGAGCCACCTTAAATCCCAGTCTGGGAAGAAAGACAGGATATAAAGTATGTCAGTCAAGAAATAAATAAATATTCCTAGATCCTGATCTATAGAAACTTATATGCAAAACTAGGCTTTTGATGTTTTTTTTATGATTTAATTTCCTTTTAAAAATCATTGAATAAAAGAATCATAAAGTGGGAAGGAATTGATGGGCCATCTTATCCAACCCCCCTGCCATGCAGGAATATACAATCAAAGCACTCCTTACAAATGGCCAGCCTATCCATGCCTGGCTCCTCAGAGGGAACTCTGAGTCTTGAGTCCCATTGTTAGAGAAAGCAAAATATAAATCCTTGAATTAAAATAAATAAAAATGAAATAACCCCCTATTGTATTATGCATGGCCAGGGCAATGGGGTATAGGAGTGCAGGCTGTGAGGAAAAAGAGCACAATGGAGAAAGTTAGAATAATAGAATCTTAGGGTTGGAAAAGATCCAAAGGGTCATCCAGTCCAATCCCCTGCCATGCAGGAATATACACTTAAAGCATCTCCAACAGATGACCATCCAGCATCTGTTTAAAAAGCTCCAGAGAAGGTGACTCCGTCACACTCCAGCGGCATGGTCCACTGTCAAACAGTTCTTTCAGTAAGGAAGTTCTTCCTAATGTTGAGATGGAATCTCTTTTCCTATAGTTTGAATTGGCTGCTCGGGGTCTCGTTCTCTGCAGCAGCAGAAAAAAGAACCTTGTTCTAGCTGCAGTACAACATCCCTTCAAATATTTAAACAGGGCTATCATATCACCTCTTAACCTTCTCTTCTTCAGGCTAAACATACCCAGCTTCCTAATCCATTCCTCAAAAGGCATGGTTTCCAGACCTTTCACCATTTTGGTTGTTCTCCTCTGGACATGCTTCAGTGCTACACTGTCTCAAGACTCACAGACTATATTAAAACAGTTTTCATGTTTCTTCTGTTCGAAAAGGAAATAGTTAAAAGCACTGTACTTTTTTGGTAAAGTAATTCATTGTGATCAGAGGCTGGAGCATCTGAATTGTTCTAAATCACAAACTGTTCCATATACAGAGAGATTGGTGAGGAATCTATCACTTGTTGAAGGAACACTGACACTCTTGTTTCATTCCTTCCAAATTTAAATTTCTAACAATTCTTCAGAAGAATTCAGTATTGAGTCTGGTCTATTTTGCACAAATCCAGTCTGTCCAAATCAGCCTGGTATGATTAGTGATTGCTTCGGCTCTGCATTTGTGCCAGCTTACTAATTATAACTTGTTAGTGCCTAGAAATCAGATTATATATTTGGTTCCTTCCAAGTCCCTTTCACATTATTCACTTATAGCACAATGATTCCATTTTAACATCCTATGGAATCCTGGGATTTGCAGTTTAGGGAGGGGTACTTAGAATTTTCTGCCAGGGAACTCTGGTGCCTCATCAAACTTCAAATCCCAGGATTCTATTGGATGCAGCCAAGGTAGTTAAAGTGCTATAATTGTGCAGTGTGAATGAGCCTTACCTTTCTGTCTGAATGTCTATCAGTTTTGATATTTTAAACAAGGAGTAACATAGCTCCCCCCCGAGTGGTTGTTATTCCCACAAACTCTCACCATTGGCAAGGGAAAAGGAGGGAAAGGGAACTGTAGGCTTCAAATACCTGGAGGGCTACAGTTGCCTACCTTGATTTAAATGTTCTAATAACTAAAAGATACCAGTAAGAAAATGTAGCTTCATAAGTTTCCAAGAGCAGAGGCAGATCATTTTGTATACTTTCAGTTTGCAGGGAGAGAATTAGATTTTCTCGGTATGCTTCAAAAATTAATCCTAAAATATCAAATTGACTTGGTGGATGGCCCCAGGTGTTTGAATATTTGAAATAATGGAATCTTCTCCATTTCATACAGTTATTATGTGAATGGAAAGTCTTTTCCATCCCCATTCCACTGCAGAAGTTGATATGTCAATTGTCAATCCCTTCTCTGTTCTTCTTGTTCACTTTCTAATTTATAGAAAAAGATCATTATGGCACCATTGTCAAGGCTGTATGGTAAGGATGAACTGGAGGAATCACATCCCACTATTATAACCACAAATTGTGAGTAATATATCTTATGCCGAGAAAACAGCTCAACAGAACTTTGACAGGGCCAGAGAGGTGGGTTTGATGATGGCTTGTGCTGAATTTCAGAGTTAAAGGGTAATAATTGGCTTTTTTTTTTTTTTACAGGAGTTAAAATTGGGATGTGTGACTTCTGATAGTTTTGACAGTTGGCTGTTTCCCCCTCCATAGACTTTCATGAGGCTAGATTGTTTCAGTTGATTTCTATGTCTATAATACATTTTAGTAGGGAATATGTTGCATTAGGATAAAGGGAATCTCTTGTATGCGCTTTGCCCTAGTATTAGTACAACAAAACAAAATGGGGCCCATTTTTGTCCTAGGGAGGTCTTAAGGTGTCTTAAGGCATCCTGGTTCAGTAGCACCCTGTGTTGCCTAATAACAGCCTAGTACCAAGGGCTACTTGGTGGGGGTAGGAGATAGTATCTCTCTTGTTTAAGAATAACATTTCTCAATCTGTGAACTGGGGACCATCTCTTTCAGACTGGCTATGCTTGGGGAGAGGTTACAGGCTAAGCATGAGAAGAGAAGGTGCAAAGAAATGACAAGAAATGAGTAAGAATTCCTTGAAAGGCATGGAGGGGGGAGACATATCACATAAAACTTCTCAATGTAGAGCTTCTAGACCAGCAAATTTTGCCTGAAAATGGAGAGACTGAGCCATGATAACATCAGAGATTAGAGTCATGTCCACACTGAGGAAAAGAAACATTTCTGCCCTATTCCCACCGTGACCTGTTTGGATGACACACGGGGTCAAAACAGGGTGAAACATGGGTCCCATCCATGCTCCAGGGTGTTTCTCTGGTGTAAAGAGTCCCCATTTGCTCCAAATCAGGCCAAAAACTCTGGAGGGTCTGCTGAGGCTGAGGATTCTGCACTGGTGTGGGGATGGGCAAGGAGTGTTGGCAGACAAGTTGCAGAGGTCTGGAAGTGTCCTGGGCTGAGTGAGCAACTGACCACTTCCCACCCAGCAATTCTAACTCCTGCCACAACACTGCCACTTTGACATTTGTGCAATTCCTCTGGTGCATATTGCATTTTTAACAGGAATGGGACCAAGATGGGAGGGGGGAGTACGTGAACAGTGCTGCTGGTAATGGCCCATTGTAGGTGCTGGATATGCGGACACTTTGTTCTCTACATGAATCTGGAAGCCTTGACAGCAATCCAGGTTTTCTGTTAGCATGGACACAACCAGTCTGTCCTTAAATTGAGAAAAAAATCAGCTATGGAACTCTTGATGGCAAAGTATATAAGGAAAGTTCAGTTCTGGAACTTATGATGGTAATGTATATGATAATTTTCAAAGTAGATTAAGCATCAGTACAAAAGTAGATCAGTAGACATTAGCAAATACCTCTGCCTGCCCTTTTCAGCTACAATTATACAAATGAACTATCAACGAAAGCTTGCCAGCCATGCAGAGTGTCTATCTGCTACTATTGAGACATAAGGATGAAACCTCAGGGAATAGCATGTTACATATTTACGAAGAGAAATTAATGTTATTCATGCCACCAACTTGTGGGGGTATTTTTATATAAAAAAATAAACTGAACAAAATTCTTAATTTATGGCATGGAGAGAAGCATATTGTAACTGTATGCCCTGTTGAATTTTGAGATGAGGAACCTGACAGAAAAAAAGAAGTGACTTTATTTCTACCACACAACCTAGTTGAATATATGGGGATTTAAAGCCAGACATTTCAGAAGTAAGTGCTCAAACCTCTTTGTTTGGACAGGCAAATCTCAGGCCCTCCAACATTTCATATATGGAAACGAGGACACAGGTGGCCCAACAACATCAGTATGTGCTCAAGATGGCAAAAGTTATTAATGAGGAAGATCACACAAGCTAGAAGAGGCTGCAGCAGTTTATTTTTGCCAGAGTGTAGAAGGAAGGGCAAAATTCTGCCCACTTCTGCTGACTTAATTTAGCGTAAACTACTTTTGCACTTTGAATTCAGCATACAGTGACTGATGTAAGCTGAAGACAAAGGGGGAAATTGAGAGGATGAGAGAAAAACTGGAATATTTTAAAGACAGCTAAAAAAGTGGGATAACAGAGGATTAATTGGGACTGTCCTTGTGATATTGGGACAGTTGGAGAGTCTGAGATCTGTAACTTGTGCTTTCCTTCAAATCCCTTTAAAAAAAAAAAAAAAAAACCTCTCAGGTTCTTTCCATCACATTTCTGAACTCATGTGCAAACCTGAGAAAGTCCATATCAAAAAATGAACTGAACAAGATCAACTAAGCCTGCAAAATGGAAACTGTGGTGCAGTTAGAGCTACGATTCCTCTTTACAAGGTGTTTCCTTCTTGAGGTGTTTGAAAGTCTTGGTTATCACCAATGATGGCTGTTTGCACAACCAGGCTCAAATTCTCTGGGAAAGAGTCTTACTAGATGAACCTTTCCAACTTCTCAATAAAGCTTTCTGCTAATCTTGAGGCCTAATTGACTGAGAAGGGTGTTCTGACAATTTGTTGGGTGTATTATGAAATAATCCACTATCTTTGAAAAGTTTTGTGTGCATCAATACTGCTTCACCTTTTTTTTCTTTTGTATTGAAGAACTGTATTTCAGATTACAGTAGTGGAAATTGATGAAAAATATGATGCTTGGTATTACACCATATCAACACTATTGGTTTGGTATAGAAACAATGACAGTGAGAATTTTGTTTTCTCTTGAAGACGTTTGGAAATGGGCAACAAAACTATCTCAGTGAACTTGAGTCAGCAAAGTCAGCTCTCACCTTACACTGGATAAACATATAGGATAGCTGGTACATATGTAAATACTAAAATAGTATGAGAAATAGTTGAAAATATAAAGACTTGAAAACTAGTGTGGTGCAGTGGTTTGAGTGTTAGATTAGGACTTGGGAGACCAGGAGCACTTCCATATGAAAGTAGGTGACTTTGGGCAAGCCATATTCTCTTTCCCTCAGAGGAAGGCAATGAGAAACCCCATCTGAATTAATCTTGCCCAGATAGTTTTGTCTTAGGTTTGCCATAAATCAGAAATAATTTTAGGGCATGCAACAAAGTAATGGACACTTTCCTCACTTTCTTTAATTCTGCTTGGTTTCAGGCAAGCTCATCACATAAGGAAGTGGAAATAAGGATGTCTATGTGTGATGGTCTTCCCTGGAAAAACCTCCACATCAATTTTCAAGCACATTCATATCTTTTTTTCTCTCATTCCCTTTACTACTGTGCAAGCAATGTTGCAGTAGCTACTTCAGTACCAACAAAAGACTTTGTAAGCCATGAAGTCATTCAGATGTCAAACACCCATGAGTTTCTTTTCAGAAGTCAGTCATACTGATCTGCCTAGAACACCCTGCCCCAAAGTATTGCAGACACTCTTCATGACAGTTCAGGTACCCAGCACACCAAAGAGAATCCAAAAATGTAGGTGATTGTGTTAAATCACTTTATCTCTAAATTGACATATCACATCTGCTTTGATATACCATTTCTGCCACTTTTCTTTTTCTACCAGGTTTTTTGTAAAGCCTATAGATCTTAATTGTCTACTCAGGCCCAAGCCACCTGCAAATTTCTGCATGATACCAGGAATAACTCACAAAATAAATTGCTGGAAAAATCCCCTTCCCTCCAGCTACTGTGAGGATTGCACCTAAACTTAAAGAAAACATGAAAGCAATGGTAATGGTGGCGACAGAGGACACCATCATTCTGACTCGTCAAAAATGCTTCAACCCTGTGAGCCCAGATAACACTCTCACACTACCTTCTAGTCCAAAAATACATGCTTTGGGGCATTAATGTGAAGAAATGTTTCTTTAAAAAAGATGGAAAATAGTGCAGACCAAGCAGTTTATCTTGCCTTTCACAAAAGCCATGTGTCAAATGTTCAACCTCCTATTTTAAATTCCTTTGGGAATTTAAAGAGCACTTTGGGAGTTCTGCAGGGTCACCTTCTTAAAAAAAGAAAGAGATGATATTTTGCACAATAATTCTGCCCCAGCGTATTTTTTTTTCAGAGTTAGTTTCAGTACATAGCAGGAACCCTGTGTCTAGTATCAGTGACACATGTATCAGATGTGTCAGATCCTGCCACTGGGCCTCTTTGTTTATCACATGCTGATGTTTCAAGTCTGGTGTAATTAAATTCATAAACAATGTCATACAAGCATTTCTGCTCCAGGTGATGGAAATAATATAGGCTCATGACATTTGCTGAATAATATTTTTTGAGATCACATGGTTGTTCTGCAAGAGAACATGCTATTACAACAAATCAAAAAGCCACTAGTCATCCTTAAAATGCATTACAATGGAAGAATTTGGGCTGCCACCCTCTGCACAAGGGTCAGGGATTATTTGACCCTCCAGATATTTTGGCCTATACTTTCCATCAGTCCCATCCGTTTGGGTAAAGGATAATGAAAATGGTACAAAGTTGCACCTGAAGGGACAAAGATTTTCAACACCTACTTGTTTTCTCAACCTTTACTGGACAGAAACTTCCATTGAACTCAGTAGAACAGCTGATTAGAAATGTATAGGATTGCATTGTTAACCCTCAAAGTAACTAAATAAAGTGTGGTAAATCTTGATGTGATACTGCTGCATCTTTAAATATCTTTTCCCCACCTAGTGATACCTGAAATGCTGAGCCCTCCCAATCAACATGCTTTAGATTTGGAATTTTTAACAATTTTGCTATCTCTGTAGCTGAAAATAGTGGGAAAAGCCCAGTATGATGCAAATCTTAGCCTTTCCTTTAAAAAAAAAATCAAACATGATGAAATTGTTCTTGGGCAAAAAACACAAACCATTGAAGTTAGCAATCAGTTTTTTTTCCTTTTTTTACTAGGGTTGTCTATACCAGCTATACAAAGTCTGTAGACAATGATCTGTACAGTTCTTCTTTAATAAGGTTGCCCACAGTCTACCAAAAGTCTGCGAAATAAATGTCCAAATGGAGACTGTGTCTTTTTCAAATGCTTAGACCGAGTCATCATTTCTTTCTTTCTGGGACAGCTAATTGCCCCCAAAAGATGTCTTTCGAAGAGGGTAGAATTGGTGTTACATATCAATTAAGTATAAAGTATGGTTAATGTAAGCAAAGCCAGCATGCTAGTGTTGCACGAGGAGAAAAAAAGAAAAAAAGGACTCTAGAACACAAGAAAATGGAATTGAATGTCCAGTTGAAATAATCATAATCATATTGTTTAAAAAATAGAACAAACATTTCAGTTCTTTTGTCAGTAGACATCCTGGCCTTTATTCTCTTTCTGTTGCCTCATTGTTTGCTCTTCCTTAATATTTAAAAAAAGGCAAAATAATAATAATAATAAAAACCAAGAAAAAACAAAACCACAAAGCAAACCCAAATAGTTACAAAGCAGTTGCAGTAAAGTGTGGTTCTACTTGGTTTCTCAAAGAGTCAAACTTTATTTCAAAATATCTTATATATTTATATATTTGTAAGTGGTACAAAGAAAAACTGTAAATCCACACTAATACGACTGTTGTTCATGACTCAAAATGATAAAACTTGCTCCTGAACAACTGCTTCTCTTCCTCTTCACATTCTCTCTCTGAAACACTCATCTTTTTCTTTCTTTGTTGTCAGATGTGGTGTGTTATTTTCCTAGGGTATTTAACTCCATGTAAGTAAAGCCACTGTAGTTTCCTCTGGTACCGAGTAAAGTGCAAATAAAAAAAAATCCCATTTGGCTTGTAAAAGCTGGGGATGGTTGAAAGTTTAAATATTCTTTGTCCTCTTGACTGTCAAGGGATCCTTCACTGGCTTCTGTCAGAAGACTTTTTGTTAGGTTCGCGGGTGAATCTGCAAAGACAAAATGCAGAAGTTTTATATGCAGACCCTGGAGAAACATCTCGATTTTCCAGTTTAGCTAGCGCAAACTGTCTTCCTACATTGCTATATAGTCAGGACTCAGGAGAAGAGTAGACAGGAAGCATGCACTGAATAGCAGGCAAGGAAGAAGTGATCCCTAGCCTGATATATCATTATTCTCTTACCATTTGAAAACTAATGGTCTCCTTCCATTGTGGACTACTAAAACCTTACTCTTCCTCTTTTTTAAGTAGCATCCTGAGAAACAATGTTAAAGAATGTCATGTTCAACAAGAATTCTCTATCTCATGTTGCCTCTCTAGACAGTAATAACTGGAACCATTCAACAACATTTCTCTGAATTCGTATCAGATTCTATATCCAGTTCATTAAACTACCAATGGCCCATGGCCCATAATGTCAAAGGTCACCATGAAAACTTCTTTAAAAATTAATGGGATATAATTTCTGAAGCTGAAAGATAGGAAGATGAAATGATATGAAGATATGAATATGAAAATTCACTAGGCCTAGCAGCACACACACTGGGTGTGCCATGGCTTGGCAGGAATGCTGAAAACCAGTTCCATGTATAGATGGTTGATATCCAAGACCAGCCCTACCATGATGCAGAGCAACATGGCTGTCTCAGTGGCTGATTTTGTGTGACATAAAAGGACATTAAATTGTTACTTAATTCTTCACTGGCACATTTTTACTGTTAAGAATAAGGACCAGTATTTGTGAAATTCTCTCATGAATCAAAATAAATTTGTGGAGTCTGGGAATGGGCATTCATTGTTTCCTCAAAGCAGCAAAGTGTCTTGGCCCCATTGCATTGATAATTACAATGCATTAGTCCTACAATTGTTCTCCTGGAGTTGCTATTTGCTATTATAAAAGTAGCTGCCCTATTCTCTGCCTTGACTCTGTAGTGGCATAATTGTATCTATCTAATATCAACCCCGTGTCTTTGTTGTCTATGCAATCGGGAACATGGAGACGGGAATAGATTGTCCTGATAGTTCACCATCATGTAACACCATGGAAATCCCTTTTGACTTTTTTTACTCATTTCCTGAAGTCAGACAAATGTTTTGAAAAAACATACATACACACTCATACTAGGCTTATTCAAGCCTGGAAAATCTTAATTTTTAATAATATGTTTAACTGAAGTGGTAAATTCAGGTATGCAAACATAAAAACCAACTCTATGCATATTTATTTTTAAATAAAATCCCACTGACTTCAAAGAGTTAAACTACTGAACATGTATGCAGTATGTAACACTGCAGTCATGGAAAAGCATGCCAGCAGAATTCTTTATAAGCTTCCCTTTCTCTCTCTCTGTCACACACATACCATTTCTAGGCTGCTTTTCATTTTAAAGCTTTCTAAATATGTTCACAATAAGAAACAGATAAAATAAAACCAGTAAATAAAAGAATAAAATAGTAGAATAGTAAAACCCATCAACACCCATCCATTAAAAAGCATAAAGATCCAGCTATTTTGTTGTATGGTTTTAATGGTATGGTTTTAATGGTTGTAATATAATGGTTTTTAGAGTATTTTGTATAGCTTTTAATTGGTTATGGGTAGTTTGTTTAAACTGTTGGGGATATATGTTGTTATAATTGTATCATTTTATGTTGTAAACCGCTATGATCTATGTAGGAATAGCGGTATATAAATAAATTTTCATTCATTCATTCATTCATTCATAAGTAATTGATAGTATTAACAGTTAGAGAAATGATGTGGAAAACTTTGGGATGAAGACAGACAGACCTAGTAAATATGATGGTAGTTGCATGGACTTTATTGATACCTAGCAGTTTCAAATAACTAACAAGATACCTAAAAAGATGACTAAACTGAGGCTTTCATACTTTTGGATATACCATGAAACAGTGTGACTCATGGGGAAAGACTATCAAGTTTGGTAACATGGCAGGCAGTAGGAAAAGAGGAAGAGCTCATAAAAGTTGGATAGACTCAGTTGAGGAAACCACAAACCTAAGCAGGACTGTTGATGCCTGGAGCTCTTGGAAATCTATTGCTCATAGAATTGCTATAAGTCCAAGTTGATGTAATGTCAAATAATAATAATAACATCTTCCATCACTTTTGCAAAAAACCTTTCTCACCCATGAAAGTAGATGTAGGACAAGGGGAAGCAGTAATGAAATTCTGAGGAATTTTCAGAAGGGATATTCTTCTATTTAGACCTTAGGAAAGGTAGCTGTCCTCATCAGCAGCTGTGTTTGGGTTTTATATAGGTTTTTTTTAAAGGGTTTGTGTGTGGAGAGACCTTTTATTGTATTGTATAATGCCCCTCCACATTTCAAAGTCTTCTCCCCATAATAAGTGCAGAAAAAATTGAGTCAAAAACCTTCATCCTGTTTCATAGTGCCTTGTTTAAAAGAAAAGCAGGGAAAGTGTTAGTCCTCCATAGATTTTGGTCAACAAATCCCAGGAGCCCCAGCCAGCATGAGGCGATGGGAGTTGTCAAACATGGGGAGGGTCAAGGGCTGTCCCACCCACTCTAAGATGTCTATCCTAGTGATGTCTTTATTTCTTAAAGAAAGAAAGAAAAAAACTAACGTAGAGTATCACCATCTTGGCTCTGATTAACTTCCTTCCTCCTGGTGGCCTGCAGTACAGGAGATAACAGCTGCAGAAGCTTTGTTGGGCTGCCTAGTGGTAAAAAGGCACTTGAATGTGAGGCAGAAAAACAGGTCTTTCATTTCAGCTCTCTGCGTCTAACACATAAAAGCCTGAACTCTGACACTGGACTCTTGTAGTACACCTTGTTCTCATGAAAGACTCGAAAGAGGTAAAGTGATGCTTTCTATTGATTCAACTTTTGATGGTGAGAGAGTGAGCTCCAAATAGCATTTCTTTTGTTGGGGAGAAAAAATGAAGTGAAAAGAAAAACGAAATAAAGAAATGAAATAGGTCAACAAGCTTGTGTTCTGGATGGGACCTTAGCTGTGTGTGAGGCTCAGAGGATATTCTGTTCTGCCTTCTGACTCTTTGCTGTTTCATGCAATGAGGATAAAGCTTGGGGCAGGGGTGGGGGAGGAAGGAAAGCCTTGGGGCACAAGGATCAGCTAAAACATTAACAGTTGCTAAAACAATGTTTTGTTTTCATGATGAAAAAAGGAAATATGTTTTCTAGGTAGGTGGAGGGGGAAATAACCAGAGGCTTAGTCAGGGCGCCAGGCCAGAAGAGTGGTATCAACACAGCTTCTTATGGGCTTACTATACAGTGGGGGAAGAAGAAGAAGAAGAAACCACATAAAACAATCTTTCTTCTTTTTTAAACTATAGCACTGAATAAGATTACTGAGAGCAGTGAATAGGAGTAGTAGGAGTAGACCAGGGTTCAAATCCCCAGTATTCTGGGGCCAGGGATGCCCCAATGTCTCCCTGCTAACTAGCCATTCTCATTATGATGCTGGGCAGATGTTTCCACATTCATCCCAGTATGCCACCTGGTGCAGCAGCCACCACAGCAAGTCACTTGCCATGAGGTCAGCTGCCAAGCACTGATCACATGGATGGGTGCCTCATTCTGACTTCGCCATGGTGGTGGCTGCGCTGGGCAGCACAGTGGGAAGCATTATAAACAGCTGCCCAGCATCACAATGGAGAGCTCTAGCTCTTCTGGGAAGGTCTGGAGCAAAAGGTGGGCTATTTTAATTCATTATAAGTATACTCTGAGTTTGATGCTGGCCTGTACTTCCTAAGATGCACTGAGTTTAAATATTGTTAGCCACCTTGGTCTCAAGGTGTCCTTGTTGAGGAAAAATGGAATAGAGGAACTGTGCTTGCCTCATAATCTAAAAGGTTATTTATTTGTTTTTGATAAAACAATAGTAGCATTAACATATTTGTGTGATGCGACAAGTTGCACCCTCTCCTTGTTTTCAATGTATAGCTCATTAGGTTTGCACATTTCCACTGATAGCAAACTCCATGCATGGATTCTGTGTAGACAGTGATTTAAGAGACAGTTCTTGTGCTCATCCCACTAATTTACCACTAGATGTAATATTTCTGTAATGTTTTCACATAACAAAGCAAAACATTATAGGAATTTATACTGCTAAGGTGCTGCATACAGGCTAATTAAAATAATCCCTGTAGGGAAATGATAGAAAAAGTACAGGGTGGGGTGTGGGAGTTGTTTCATTTCTGAACTTTCATGTCCATGGGTATTTAATTGAAATGAGATACAATAATCCATACAGAGTAGATTGAACCATATATCTGAATATTAATGAAGCTTCTAAGAGCCTAACAACAGTTTCTAGACACTGGATATTAGCTCACAGCTGGTATGCAAAATGCTGTCTGAAGCAGAAAAAAATACAAAGCTAATAAATGGAACCTTGCACATATATTTTCCAGTTCTTAGAATCCAAAGGTATAGCCATGTTAGTTTGGTAAATCAGTATGCAAATAGATCTTGTAGCACCTTTGAGACTAACTGAAAGAGAGAAGCTGGTAGCATGATCTTCCTTAGACTTGATCTGAAGAAGTAGGCTCAAGTTTATGAAAGTTCATGCTACCAGATTCTTTCTTTCAGTTAGTCTCATAATACACAGAGGTATTGATCACACAGACAGTGGGAGCCATTTTTTTGTAGGATTTACAGGCCATGAATGTGAGTAAATGAGTACTAAAGAAATATCCTACGTAACTTGCCAAGAGTTTTCCTTGTAAGCACAAACAAACAAACTCTGCTAGCCTACTTTTAGCAGAGGAAAACTGTTATTTTATTACTTTATTATAAAACATTTACTTTATTAAAGGATTTTTAGTGTAGCATCTTAAGGGTCTGCCCAATACACTTTATCACTCTGTGAACTTGAAAGAATACTTGACTCTCAGAAGAGAAAGCATGATTTAGCTGCCTGTAGTATTGTCTGAAGACTAGCCTGATGCAGGATAAGGCAGGTGTATGTGTTTATAGTTACGGCAGAAGACAGATGATAGGTTATTTGATCTGGGCCGTTTCTTTCCTGAAAGTAGCTCTGTCCAGTCCATTTTGGATACACTAAAAATATGTGCTGAGTCCTAAACCAGGATATTAGGACTGGACACTGCCTAAATCCCTGATGTTGCATAGAGTGGTTGGTGGAGCCAAGAGATGCTATGCTACCAAAGAACAGTGAGGAAGGGGGAGGAGGCAGGGGCACAGCAGGAGTCTCCATTTTCCACCAAAATAAGGCTGTGGCTGTTGAATGCATTTCGCTGCCTGAAACTACTATCGTCGAAACTGCTGCTTTAACCATCCAATGATCAGAAATACGGTAAGTGTAATCTTTAACAATCAGACTTAGCCCTGCTGACAGGCTGTTATTTTGTTCCCTGGGGAGAAATTGCTTTTAAGAAAGTGACATGGCAATTCAGTGCAACTCAGCCACCTCATGGAGTTCAGCTAAGGACTCACCTCTGACTCATTTAGGCAGTAGGTAAGGGCTACAAAGAATGAGCAAAGGGGCAGCTTGCTCACCTTTTGCAAAAGTCAGGAACTGGGTGGAGGGTAGAAAAAAATTACCTGTCTGTATATCTTCTAGGGTTTAAATTTATTTACTTATCTATGTCTGACATGCAAGGATGAATGGTTTCCAGAGTTTCCTCTATGCTGGACAAGATTATGACAAGACTGCACATTTTTCAAAAATGTTTTGTTTTGTGAGAAAAATTATGTATGGAAAAATGTGTTTCATGTGCACAAAGAACATTCTACACAGAAAATAGTCCATTTTGCCCAGTCTTCTTGTGCAAAGGAAATATGGTAGAAAGTCCCAAGCTGTGGAAAAAGACCCCGCTCACCCAGAAAAATACCAGGAAAAGGTAAAGGAACTTACTCTGGTGGTCTTGACTTTATTGCCAGTTGCACACATCCATCCTGAATTGTCAGGTAATGTTTTGCATTCTTCACCCTCTAGGCAGGGCTCCATTTCACACCACCATTTCCCAATAACTATGGACGCTAAAAGACAAGAGGCAAATTTTTTGTGAATCTACCCTGCTGTGCAAATAATTTGTTCCAATGTACTTGGCTCCATCAAAAAGGAGCAAACAGCCAGTAAGATTCGTTTGTACCTCACCAAATTCTGCACCTTTAATTAAGAAATATTATTTCTTTCTTTCAGTCCCAGTCTCAGAGGGGCTACAAGATCTCTTTATGTATTTAAAATGTATTCTTTATTATTTATTCGTCTGCTATCTTGACTTCTCCCCAATATGGGACCCAAAGTGGCTTGCAATATAAGTTAAAGCAAAATAGCTAAAATAATAATGTGGTACAACAGTTATTAAAAAGCATCAAACAATAAATCAAATAAAAACATTAATGTGAAACAATAAAATGCATCAAGCACATACAGTCAGCCCTCCTTATCCACAGATTCTTTATCCACGGATTCAAACATCTACAGCTTGAAATGATAAGGGACAACATTTTACTATGCCACTGTATATAATGGGATTTGAGCATCCACAAACTTTGGTATCCACAGGAACTAAACCCCAGTGGATACCAAGCACCCATTTTAATACACACATACGCAGACGAAAACACCCATTGCACATCCTTCTTCTCCAATCAGTTAAAGGTGTAAGACCTGTTTAAGTAAGAAGCTTAGCAAAAAGAGAGCAGAAAGGGGGCCAATTGAGCCTCCTTTGGGAGGGAATTCCACAGGCTAGGAGCAGCTATCAAGTAGGGTCTCTCCTACAACAACCCTATGAGGGTGGTAGCATGGAGAGAAAGACCTCTCCTGAAGATTGTAATACTCGGTCTGGCTCATGTAGAAAGATTCAGAGAGATAAATAATAGCCATATTGTGTTATATATGATCTCATAAATGACACACTGCAGAAGTAACTCAGTTTGATATCATTATAACTGCTGTGGCTCCATCCTATGGAATCCTGGTATTTGCAGTTAGTTGTGGCACCAGAGCTGTCTGACAGAGAAGGCTAAACATCTCAGAAAACTACAATTCCCATAATTGCATAGTATTGAGCCATGGCAGGTAAAGTGGTGTCAAATGACATTAATTGTTGAACTTAAAAGAAGAAAACCCTCTCCCCAGTCAAGCAATGTAATTCAGACCACAAAGTGCCTCAGTTTGGGGAGCAAATACGATGTAGACAAAAGTACGTTGAATTCCCACATCTAGCTTCGGTAAGCAGCTTTTCCACATTGCCTATGAATGTATAAAACAAGTTGCTTTTTAAAATCACTAGTGAAAAGGCTGCTCAGTCCAAATCAAGATAAAGAACCATAAGAAGATAGACTAGCAGGGGCTTTCAAGTTGCCATGAACACTTAACAGCACCTGGACAGCAGACTAAGCAGGCAGGCACAAAGGTCGCCTAGTTAGTTCCATTGTGAAGAGTTGTACTTCAGCAATAGCGATTATTTCTAAATTGACATCTGGTTTGTTCAGTTTCAAGCAATTCCAGACCTATACAGCCCCTGCTCTCACCAGCTGCAACCATTCTTTCTGTGCCACAAATTCCCTCCCCTTTCCATAGGAAATAACAGCGCTTTATCTCACCAATTTGCCAATTGATCACATTATCAATTCACTAGTTTTCCCCAAGCTTAATAAACTGCCTAGTTAACACCAAAGCCAAAAAATATGCTTTGGTGAAGTGGGTCATTAAAATTTGTTAGGATAGGTGTCTCATTCAGAAAAAAAGGAAGCCCTATTTCCCGCAGGAGAAGAATTAGAAATGGAAGAAACAGCAGTGTTCATTTGTTCATATTTATTCATGATGGCAGATGCTTGTTAGTTGATAGGGAACATGTTAAACTATATGTTTAAAACATTAACTTATTTTTTAAAAATATTTTTATGAAAATACAAAAAGTTTCAACTATACAAAACGTATGAATAATATAAAAAGAAAGACTAACAAGGTAACACTACAAAGAAAAGAGAAAGCAAAATATGTGAAAGTATATGGAAACAGTGACTTCCTTCCCCAAAGCATTTGGTTATACTTGAAAATATAGGCGTGATACAGACTGCCAGAAAGTGGTGGTCTGGGGCTGATTTTAGGGCTCGGGAGTGCGGAGCGTCCACACGCTCCCGAGCCCTACCATGCACTGCTGCTGCAATCATGGCTCGGCCCTGTCCACATGGGGCCACCATGATGAAGCAGGTGTGGCACAGCATTCAAACATTGCTGCACCACACTTGCCTAATCTGTGCACATGAGTGCGCCAATGGTGGAACCATGGTGCCTGGTGTGCAGACTAAAAAAAACTGCTTTCAGCAGGTTCTTTTTAATCCTAACAAAGGCTGCACTGCTTGGCTGGTGCAGCCTCCTTCCAGCAGAAAAACGTGCTCCTACACACCACCCTTTCGGGGCAGTCTGTTGAGCTCCATACTTAACCTTCCTATGAGAATCATACAAAACTCCTTCTACTTATACTGAATTTTAACTGTTATTTGAACCCACTTACTATAACATATCCCCATCTATATCTAAAAAAAGCAACCCAATAAATAAATCCCAATCTTTTAAAAATGATTCAAACACATTTTTCTTAGTTAATGTTGCAAATTTATCAATTTCATCATTTAATTTGATTAACCAATCTTCTTGTGTTGGAATTACCAACTCCTTTCACTTTTGAACATATAACACATTACATTGGGGTTGTTTTATTTATAAAAAAGTTAAAAGTGGCTTTCTTAGGAGATTACAGTGCCTTGTGCTTACATAAGAATTATGTAATTCAAAGGTGTTGGCATTCATCCATAAAATAAAAACTGAAGTACTCATTGCATGAATGTATTAGTTGTGATGGTATATTCTGACTCCAAAGTCATATAATTTTCTCTGTATTGCTACATGCATTATAAGTAATTTGGAACAGCAATTCTTCAATATTGTCTCCAAGGATAAAACTGCCCCCACTGCCATTTTAGTGTTTCTGCCCTTTTTTGTAATCTGTTTTCCAATGGAATGCATTAAAAATACATGAGTGTCATCAGGTTTCACTTGCAGTAACTCTGTATTCTTTGGATAGCCACAAAACTAATTCTTTCTTCCTATGAGTGTTCCTTTAACTCTCTGATCCAACTTTCTCAGATCTAGATATAAATATACATACATGCTTTCATGGGCCTCCTGTGGTAAACAGGACACAAAGTTAGAACATGAATATAAACTTTGCCACATTTGAACATCTTTGGAATCCAGTTCCATGTCTACTTAGAAGTAATTTTCACTGAGTTAAGTGGAGGCTATTTCCAATTATGTGCAACTTTTATCTGCTTCACATGGAAATAAGCCTTACTGAGCACAAAGGGACTTACTTTTGGGTAGATACAAATTGAATTGTGTGGTAGATCTAAAATCAAATTGGGGAATTCTTTAAAAATTCAAGGTTTTTTCTACAGCAAAGATGAGGTCAACTATTTCTGAATAAGACATGGTCCTTAAGAAGCGGGCATGGGTTGACACTTTAGCATTTCTGTCTAGAAATCCAGATCCCTCTAGGATGTTTACAACCATGCCAGGCAGGGCTGGAAAAGTATCCACTATTGTTTTGTTTATGCAGAAGTGGATAATGGTTATATAGGTATTACTCTACTGAAAGTATGAACAGCTCCCTTTATAAAGAGCTGTAGTGAAGAGGAACATTTTACTCAACTCCTGGAGTACTCAACTCCTAAGCCAGCATGGCTAGTGGTCAGGGATGATGGGAATTGTATTCCAGCAATACTTAGAGGACTACAGCTTCCTCGCCCTACCTTAATACAGCTAAAGTCCAAACACATTAAGCATAGAAGAGTCTGAGGTCTAATTTTATCTTGGAAATATCAAACTTTTGGGGTAATATTTCAGACTATATGACATCTAATGGAAGGAGGATAACTCACATTTTATTTAAGAAGCCGTCCCTGAATGTAACCAAATACTTTTACCACTGACCTTGAAAGAATCATAGAATCATAGAGTTGGAAGAGACCACAAAGGCCATCTAGTCTAACCCCCTGCCACGCAGGAACTCCCTGACAGATGGCCATCCAGCCTCTGTTTAAAGACCTCCGAGGATGGAGCCTCCACCACTTACTGTCAGGAAGTGCCTCCTAATGTTGAGGTGGAATCTCTTTTCCTGTAGCTTGCGTCCATTGTTCTGTGTCCTGTTCTCTGGAGCAGCAGAAATAAAGCTTGCTCCCTTCTCAACATGACATCCCTTCAAGTATTTAAACAGGGCTATCATATCACTTCTTAACCTTCTCTTCTCCAGGCTAAACATCTCCAGCTCCCTAAGGCATTACTCATAGGACATGGTTTCAAGATCCTTTGTACACACTCGAGTTTCTCAATGTCCTTTGGAATTGAATGAATTTATTATGGCACTTGGCCAGCACAATGTGCTTTTTGAATTATGGTGCCCAGAACTGTACACAGTATTCCAGGTGGGGCGTGACCAAAGCAGAACAGAGTAGCATTATTACTTCCCTTGATCTAGACACTATACCTCTATTGATGCAGCCTAAAATCGCATTGGCCTTTTTAGCTGCCACATCGCACTGTTGACTCATGTTCAACTTGCAGTCTACTTGGGCTCCTAGATCCCTTTCACATGTAGTCTCATTCAGCCAGGTGTCTCCCATCCTATATCTATGCATTTCGTTTTTCCACCCTAAGGACAGTATCTTAATTTTTTCCATGTTGAATTTCATTTTGTTAGCTTTGGCCCAGCTTTCTAGTCTATTCAGGTCATTTTGAATGTTGATCCTGTCCTCTGGGGTATTAGCTACTCCTCCTAATTTGGTGTCATCTGTAAATTTGATAAGTATGCCCCAAATTCTGTCATCCAAGTCATTGATAAAGATGTTGAATAGCACTGGGCCCATTACAGAACCCTGTGGGTCCCCACTGGTCACTTCTCTCCAGGATGAAAAGGAACCATTGTTGAGCACCCTTTGGGTTTGGCCAGTCAACAAATTACTAATCCATGTAACAGTTACCTTGTCTAGCCCACATTTTACAAGCTTGTTTGCAAGAATGTAATGGGAAACTTTGTCAAAGGCCTTACTCCACTGTCCCCTGAAACCATGGTAGATGCCTAACCTTTGACTTAGGACTTTATCACACACTGTTTAAAACATGGGAGACCGAAGGAGGATGCTCGTGTGCACGCGGGTCCTACAGAAATGGATTTATCGCACACTTCAGTCCTCCAACCAGTCCCCGTTCCGTCCCCGTGCACACCGTTGTGTCCAGTCCTGAAAGGGCGCAATTTTTTGCCTGACGAGTCAGCCAAAAATGGCACCCGTCAGGACTGGACGTGAACGGGTGCACGCTGGGGGACTGAACGGGGACTGTTGGAGGACTAAATTGTGTGCGATAAACTCCATTTTCTGCAGGACCCGCACGCACATGAGCGTCCTCCTTCGGTCCCCAGAACATTTTAAAAACAGTGTGCGATAAAGTCCTGAAACACCCTCCTTTGGTAAACATAGAATGCCATTGTAAATGCAAGCACATCACCATAGAAGATGTCTTTAATAAAAAGCTCAGCAATGCCAGATACCACTCTACAAAGCAATGGTATATGTTAACTACATCAATGGATACAAAACCAAAAGGGAATTTTGGAACAGAACACTTTGGGTTTATCCTGTGGATCAGCAGCTTAACTTGATATTTTAGTGCTACATTTCTGTGATGCACTAAATGTATCACTATTCTACTGTAGAATCTACCACCCTCACAAAATGCTTCAGTTGATCTAAACTCCTTGCCCTTGGGAGGAGACACACCAGTAATTGATGCAGAAACTGCTGTAATAGACCTTCCCAGTTGGTTGCTCATGGTGCCACCTTCACCTCCGGTCACAGACTATTGATTCTTGCTCCTTTTCATCACTAGTTGGAGCAAAGTGTCAGCAGGAGTGGGTGGATTACCCCCTCCCCCGGAAACACATAGAACAACACCCCCATCAGTTCTAGAGCACAATGAAATTGTGTGTGGCTATGAAAGGGTTTGGTTACTTCCTGGCATTCCTGGGGAATGCCCCAAGATGAGAACAATATCATTTAAATTTCAGATATAGGTCCAAAACACACAGCAAAAATAATCCAGGTCTCAATCCCACTTACAAATAAATCGCTTCATGATCCGAATCATTGGATCGGTTCGGCAGCGGAGCATGGTTCACAATACATTTGCTCCGACTGCATTTTCTTGCTGTAAAACAAAATAAAATAACCCACTTTGGTTCACATTGACGAATGAATCGATTCAGGTTTAAACCATTTTCTGCAGGAGAGCTCTCAAAATAACCCACTTGTAGTTCACATTGGCAAATGAATTGGTTCATTTTGGAGTGTTTTCAGCAGGATTTTTTTTCTCTGACCATCAATGCAAACACATTTACGTACTTCCGTATGAGGGTCAAAGGGCAGGCTAACACAGGTTGTTAATTTCTGCTTCCCCACCCAGCAACCCTTTATCACATCATAATAAATGAATTCCAATCCGCATCTCGTTCACACTGACACTCAATCAATTCGTGAATTCAATTCTTCACATTGATTTTTGAAATTGATTCTGATCCACATCTGGTTCACACATGCGTGGAATCTATTTATCCAAAAAGATGTGGAAAAAATCGGCATCAAAAAGACGCAAGTTAAATGGGTCTAGTGCATCCGAATCGCTTCAGCAATTTGGTTCAAGTGTGAACCAGGGTCATTTAAAACGCTTCAAATCAATTTGCGAACCGGTTTAAAATGTAGTGGGAATGAGGCCCCAGTCTGAGACCACTGTAACTGCCTTAGCTTAATGTTAGGAAATTCTGGAAACTGTAGTTCTGTGAGACTTTTAGGCCCGATACAGACAGGCAAAAAGCACTGTCATGGGGCTGGTTTTAGGGCTTGGCAATGCAGAGCATCCGCATGCTCCCAAGCCCTACTGCGCACCCCCAGCGCATCATGGCTTGCTCCTGTCCACATGGGGGCTGCCATGATGGTGTACATATGATGCAGCCTTTGAACGACAGCATGCTGCACCTACGTCTGTGGGTTCTTTTTAAGCCTCCCGGAGGCCGCACTATTTGGTAAGTGCAGCCTCCGTGTGGGGCAAAAACAGGCAGCTGCAGGCCACCCTTTCAGGGCTATCTGTACAGCCCCTTAGCCTTCTCTGTCAGAGAGCTCTGGTGCCACAATAATTACAATTCCCAGGATCTCCTAGCACTGTGCCAATCTCAAACTAGATTATTTCTGCAGTGTGTTTTGGACCCTAGTTGTAGCATGTAGAGCTAGATGAACCATGGCTTTCTGACACAAATGGATATGTTCTTGCTACAGTTGCAAAAATTCCTAACATCTTTTCTGCCCCTTTACTACTTCTTCCAGCACCTTTGGGGAGATGCAATATAAGAGAAAGTATGAGGGTTTCTTGGTTACTACTGCTACATGGTCTGGATTTCTAAATATTGGATTTCCTAAAATAATATAGATTAATCTCAAAAGGCTGCAACACAAGTAGTAAATGCATTGATGATATAGTAATCAATATACTGGTCTCTCTGAAAATCTATGTAAGTTATTTCTCCATGAAACACTTTAAAAGGTCAAAGGGATTTATTGTTGATCCCTGTTGTCATTCTTTGGTTTAAATTGTCTGAAGAATTTACAACTGGGAACGTATCTTAAAGGGAAAAAGAAATCTTAACAAGCACTGGCTGGCTGGGTTCAAAATCTCTTGTGTCATTGTGTTTGTTTGCTTGTTTTTTTGTTTTGTTTTTGACAAACAAGCCTTTGGAAATGAGATATCTGGGGTTATATTCCTCTTTCAGATTTTAAATTCTGATTGGGAGACTGATATTTGGTTGGTGTTAATAGCCAATATGCCAGTCATTAAAATGGATGATATCTGTAATGCAATACATCAGTCAGTACATTGAATCTAGAGTTCTCATGATTTTGAGGAGGAGTTAGTACATGCTCTCCCACTTCTCCTTCAATTCTCTGTAGCCTGGGAAAGTGGAATGAGAAAGCTGAATCCCCCTCTCCCAATAAACACATCATGGAAATATTATGGCAGTAATCTGGGGAAGGGGAAAGGCTAGAAAAATTGATTTACTGTACTTCTTTTCTATTGGAAAATTCTGCTGAATCTAGTTTTTTCAAGGAGCTCTTCCATTTGGTGAAGAGCATTACATATCCAACCCCACTCAGAATGGAACATAAGAAATGTCTGAAGTCAGATTGACCTTTGGAATTACAATACTTGAGGATCCTTATTGCCTTCAGCAGTCAAGATTTTCATATCACTCCCTAACATTCTCTCATATCATTCTCTCCTTTTTGAAATTGTTCCCAGTGGACTTAATGTAACCCAGTCTGAGGGACATCTTATATGTAATGCTAGAAAGGTGATGGCTAGCAGCATGAAACTTCTTTTTTTAAAAAATTGGAATCAGTAGTTTCAGAAATGACAAGACTGGGTCTGCTTTCCAGTGGTTAATCTTTCCACCAATGTGGTCTAGCTAATAATACTTCCACCTCTCTTCAACCCAGTATGCTATCTCCCTTTATCCCAGGCCCCTGGTCTTGGTCAGCCTGCTTGATATTTTCATTTTAAAAAGTATGCTACTTGAAGTTATAAATTTAGCACCACAGGTAGTTTGGGCTTTTGAGCTTAGGTTTTTTTTTAAGATCTTCAATTTTATTTTTTTACTTGAAGGTGTCCAAAATCAAGATCTTATTTAATGTTTTTGTGCTGAATCCCTCTCAACAACAGGCTCCTGTGGGAGTGTGTGCCAAAGGAGTCTGCTGATTTCTTCATATACAAATTTCTGCCCCCTCCTTATGAAATTTTCCTTTAGTCCCCAAATTTCTTGCATTGTAAAAAGTGAGAAACTGAGCATCGTTCACACCTAGAATGTTTGTATTTGCTGTGTTGCGGTTCCTAGGTAACGTTGCCTGCCCCTTTTATTTGGATGCCTAAAACCTGTTTCTAAACGCTCAACTGAAATGTTAAATTTCTGCAATGGGAGACATTTAGGTACTGAAAGAAAATATCTTGGAGAGCAGAATTCATATTTGGGGAAAAACAGTTTCATGTTGCCTCTCTTCTGAAGCAGCAATCCTGGTGACATTGCAGACTTGAGCTCATCCAGTACCCAACAGTTATTTAGTTCCCAGCTCTTGAAGGCAAAAGTGTTTGCGTGTGAGAGAACTCTGTGTTTGAATGATTGGTTGTGCTATGAACTTCACTTATGTCACCTTTAATAAGCTGCAACTACTTCTGCCATGTTTTAATGCTACTCTCATGTCCCAAGAGAAGCCCAGAGGTAGTATTTTGCTCTTTATTTTGATAAATGGTGCTCCCCCATTTCCTCCTTCTACCAAAACCACACCAGAAGAAATTTAAAATGCCATTTGATGGTCTCTTGGCAACTGGTGAGGAGTGATGAGAAGCTACAATATACACACAATGCCAGACATGGGTTGAACTGGAATGGCCACAACTTAGGGTACTGCATCCAGTCATTGGCTGGCCTGGTTGTGAACTCATGAGTGTCACCTTTCAGCTCATTTGTTAGGAAACCCTCCAGATGGTATTCTCATGTGCCCCAACACTCTGTCTTTTCCTAGCTCATCTGAGATTGAGGTGTAGCAACCTATACTTCCAAGGTCCTTCAAGGGAACCCCATCCTGAATTGGGGGAGATGGGCTTGCAGGCACTGGCATCTCCCTTAATTGATCTAACTCAGTGCCTAAACTGCCATACACTTACTCAGTGTGCAGACATCTTGGAGAAAAAACAGCCACCTGCTTAAAATGGTAGCTTTGTGCCTACACACACACACCTGGCAAGTATGGATCTGGGTGAACCCAGGACCCATTTAATTAATATATTTTTCCACTGAATTTTGGAAATAGGGAGCTACAGTTATATAAAGGTTCTTGGAATCTCTAACACATAAAACCTCAATTCTTAAAGTCCCTTCTCTTGGAAAGACCATGCTGCCCTAACCATTTTTAAAATGCCTTGTTTTTGTGGCACATTATATTTATCTACTATTTATTTTCAAAGTGTATTTATCCTTCAGCCAAAAGGGCAGCTGGAACAGCTTATGTAAAACAAATAAAAGACAGTTCCCGCTGGTAGACTTACTGTCTAAGAAGACATGGTAGAAAAGGAAAAAAAGAAGAAAAGGAAAGTGGGGAAAAGTAAGTTTGGTGGAATTCAATGGCCACAATTTGGACCAATGCATCCAGTCATCAGCTGGCTTGCATGTCTGGTGGAATGTCTCTGCCTCAATGGTCTCTGCCACAGCTTTCTGGAATGACAGTCTTAGGGCTTTACCACATGAGCCCCATTCTCCCCTCAGTCATGCTTGTCAGTGAAAATGGAATTATACCTGTTTATAATCACTGCATCACCGAACGTCTTTGCAATTGCATGACTGTCACCACTGTGCTCTTTTCCTGACTCCCCCTTAAATCTGCTTCCCTGCCTTATTATTATTATTATTATTATTATTATTATTATTATTATTATTCATGTATAGAGTGCTGTAGATTTACACAGCGCTGTATATACAAACAATAAAATAGATAAAGTAAACCTGCCCATGGCCTACAGTCTAAGAGCACTACTAAGCGTGCCTTCTAGGGTTTTTTAAAATTATTTTTATTTATTTTTGTTTTCATTTTTTCATGCAGTTCCAGAGTGCTGCTGCTGTGATTTAAGTTTTTAAAATAATAATAACAACAACAACAACAACAACAGAAATAGGAATAAAAATAAAATCGGAAGTAATCAGGGTGCTTGGAAATAGTGAGGGGGACAGAGGGTGAGGAGGTGCACTGATACTGTGTGACTGCTAATATCACAGCTGCCCTGGCAGCAACGTTTCGCACCTGGGGAGTAGCAGGGTTTGCAAGCTCATGGATGGGTTTTCCCCATCAATGCAAAAGGATGCCCTAACCACATTTGTGAGTTGCAGCAGCTCCACGTCAAAGGTGACATCGTGCAATAGGTATCACCAATGCAGCTTTTTCCTGGGTCTAATCATGGTATAAAAGCCACATGTTGTAACCTATAAATATATCTTTATATCTATATTTATATAACAACAGATTGTTAGCATTATTGACTATAGTCTTATTGTGAAACACTGCAAGGCTTTCCGAGCTGTTTTTGAATGTATAGTAATAAAAAGCTGATTGAATTGTGTTCTCATGATAAAGACACAATATGCTGTTTTATCTTAAGTAACAATCCAGAAAATATTAAAATCTGAGTGATACAGATTTGCTTCTATAGTTATTAAGAAGTTGTGACAAACGCCAGCAGAAATTGGCTGGCAAAACCAGTACAGCATTCTTTGCAGTAATGGGAAAAGTTGTAGCATTTAGTACAAGGCATTCCATTTTAATCTAGTCCCCACTAGAGAAGATTGAAATAAATAAAATTTAAATAGAGAACACATTTTAGATGCCAAGAGTGAAAAAGGAGTTTGTCGGCTAAATGAAAAGCTATCAATTTTCTCTTCTTTATTCAATAAATTGCGAGCCATTTTCTAAATGCATTAGATTAAAGGAAAATCCAAACTCCCAAGGAGAGCTTTTCACAACTGACAAAGATTTTATACATGGAAAATAGTATCAAGGTGGGTAAATCCTTTTGGAAGGCAGATTTCAGATCTATTTCAAAATGATACAAAGTAACATAGGAATATCTGTAACCAAGGGCTCACCTATTTCTTTAAAAACAAGATTTCAGAGAATTGAATGAGACATACCGTCTCTTGTATTTTTATTACAATGCCATGGGGTGTAGAGTGAATTGCAGTACTGGGAACCTGGAAATTTTAGAAGGAAAAAACAGAGACAAGTATGAAAGAATACAGCACCTCAAGTATTATGCATTTCATAAATAAGTGGAGATATCATTTGCTCTGGGAGCTGTAAAACGGGAGCCCGATAGCATAAGTGGAAAACAAAGGATGGAGGAATTGAGAAGAGCTGCCTTAAAGAAACAGGAGACGTTGGTGGCTGGGGAGTCCATCTATCTCTCTAGTATAATTTAATCTGACTCCACTCAAGATGAATACGTTCAGTGCTCATGCAGCATTAGACTTTGCAAAGTGTGATAACAGATTGCTGAGAATAATGGCAGAAAAATGACATCCAGCTCCTTGTATGTAACATATAAGTATGTTCCAAAAATAAGAACAACTTGGTAAGAAGTGGACTGCTGTGACAATTGTTAAAAAATATGAGAGTTTATATGTAAGATCTTGCAGTATATCTCAGTCACTTTACAATGCTTAACTCTTGTTGTAATGGCTGCTGTATTGTCTCTCCAAAAAGGGAACTGAAATGTTCCTGGTGATACCTTTGACTGGACTAACTAATGGACAGGTGATGTGTGGAGCAACAAGTCTTGGGAAAAAATGGCTGGGTGTTTAAAGTTTAGACTCATCAATTTATTTAGATGAAAAAAGGGAGGGATAATATAAATAGAAATACTTCAGAACATTGTCAAATAATTTGAAAATGTGTTCTGTAAATCTCAAAAGCCTGCTTACCTTATTATGCCTGGATTGAAAAGTGGGCAGAGATTATAGTCAACACACAAAGCCCTCTTACGATACTGTCATGGATGCATCTTGCAGAATCCTGGGCTTTGTAGTTTGGTGAAGCACTGGAGCTCTCTGGCGGAGAAATCTAAATGCCTTGCTCTAAACTGCAAATCCCAGAACTCCATAGGTTGGAACTATGCCAGTTAAAGTAGTCATAGTGCAATAACTGTGTGGTATGAAAGGGCGAGCTGAAAGAGCCCACTGAAATAAATTGAAACAAACTCTGTGAATGACATTATAGTGGTGACATATAACATTGTGTTCTAGGGATCCTAATTCTATTTCAGGAAGAGGTGGCCTATACTTCCCCCAGCCGTTGAAGAAAAACACATCACTACAATGATCACTGCCATCCACAATGATCCTACTGATGTATGCATCAGTATAGATCAGCATGGTATCAATGCATCAATATGGATCAGCATGATATCAGTCTCTGTGTTGAATGGCAAGTCAACCAACACACTATATGTGTATGTACAACCTCTGTTTCTGCAACCTTGAATTGGCTTTCTACTTCAATGGACATTTTACAGCAGACAAAAATGTTTCTACAGGGGAACTTATGGATGCATAATACACCTGCAAGATTTGGGCCATCATATATTGGTTTTGACTAGAAATTCCAAAAGGCCATGGATGTGTGTGAGAGAAACCATAATGCAGTGCCAGTGATGTATGCAGTGAGCTCGCTCTGCAACCTGGTTTCAAAGAAAGCTGTTTTGAATGGCACCTCTGCAGTAATTTTTTATACATACCCCTGTCTAGTTAGAAAGTATACTATAACAAGAGATTGATAGATCTGTGAAGCTAATTTCCACAGACACGTGACCCATTCTATGCCCATTTCCTGCTGAGTACATTTCACTACAGTTCCATGCAGTTAGGGTTTTTTTTTCTACCCAGAAAAAAAATCTGTGTATAATTTTGAAGAATAGATGCTGATGCATTTGAAACATGGTCCCAGTCGCTAAAGCATGTTTATCTAGATTTTAGTAATGATTTCATGCATTTTCCCATTGTGCTTAATGCATTTTTCTTCCTCTACTACAGAGATTCTAGGGTGACTAGGAG
Organism: Sceloporus undulatus; assembly: GCF_019175285.1. Classification (NCBI taxonomy): domain Eukaryota; kingdom Metazoa; phylum Chordata; class Lepidosauria; order Squamata; family Phrynosomatidae; genus Sceloporus; species Sceloporus undulatus. The sequence continues at coordinate 34,213,354 of NC_056523.1, read as the reverse complement.
GTTAAAAAAACACCCTGCAAGGTTACATATTGGGAAAAGAATACTGGGCACTGACTTACTTTGGAAGACTTTCTTTATGAAGAATGAAAGATTATGCCTCCATTTGGGGGAACCTCAATAATACCATTGATAATGGAGTATTTTCCTACAATTGGGTAGGGTGTGGTATCTGGGGGAGAGCACATCAACCAGGCATAGCTCCATCATGTCTTGGCCCCAGTGGCTGGTGAGAGAGGCCTTCCCTCCATATCAACTGTTACTGTGGTGACCTTTAAGGAGGACAAGAGCAGTGAATATCTGGTGGACTTAATCTCCTCTCCCACTGCCACCCCCTTTTTCTTGTGTGTCATTGTAAGCCTGAGGTCAGTTAACAATTTGACCCTAAAGGCACAAGATCCTGTCTGTTCTTGGAAACTAAGCAGGGTCAGCCCTGCTTAGCACTTGGAGGGGAGACTGCCAACAATACTAGATGCTGTATGTTGTATTTCAGAGGAATGAACTTGTCAAACCTCCTCTGAATAGTTCTTACCTAAGAAAACCTTATGAAATTCATGCTGTTGCTGTAAATCAACAGGTGACTTTAAGGCCCCATTCTCACTGGCACTTTTGCGCTGGAGGTAACTGGGAAGCTTCGATTTCCCCCTCCCCAAATCCCTCAGGAAGCAAGTGCTGACTACCAATCAGGGTATTTTAACCCTGAATGCCCTCTTGGAGAAATCAGGTTTAAAATGAAGGTGCCTGGCTGTCAATCAAATTTAGTTCCGCAATCGTCATAGGCGACGTTTCCAGCACTCATTGGGCAATCGGAAGTCTGCTTCCCCCTCCTTTATAAAGACCCAGGTGCCAGAATGCACACATTTTGTCAAATTTAAAAACCTCTTGTGTGTGTGTGTATTGTGTGTATTTGGGTCAGTGCAGGTTATGATCTTCGCTTGGCCCCGTTTTCAACCCCAAAATGCAAGCTAATGCCATCTCTGCATCCAATAATAATAATAATAATAATAATAATAATAATAATAATAATAATAATAAATTCCTCGCCTTGGAATGCCAGAAAAGGATGTGATGCCATGCATTCTTTGCTTTTCCTAGGCTACCCCTGAATTCCTTAGAGACAGTAGCAAAAGCATTTTGTGTATCAATTTGCCAAATTGAAAAGAAAAACGTAACATTTGCATTGTAGCATTCATTCACAAAGGAAAAAAGCCTCTTGCAAAGTGCTCCTCCTATTTCAGCATTTCCCCTTTGCTGGAAGCAAGGAAATGAAAGGGAAAGTGAACAAGCAGCTAGCCATGTTCTATCTAATATATATATACCTGAAGCAAAAACCATGCGCATAGACTGCCAAAAATAATTTTAAAAAATTTTTTTAAAAGGGGAAAGCTGACTGGTGGAGAGCGGAGGCTTGGCTTGCTCTGTCCCTCTGATCTGCCCTGAATTGACTCTTCCTCCTGCCTCTTCCTTCTCCTCCTCCTGCTCCATTACAGAATGCCCTCCATGGCCCCCTTCTTCCCCCTGGCTCCGTCATCCTCCTCCGTTACTTTCTCCAGTTCCACCCTCTGCCCTCTCTCTGACTGCCCTTTGTCAGTCACCCAGATTCCCCCTTTTGCCTCCTGTCACCCTTTACCTCCTGTCAGATTTCCCCTTTTTCCATTCTTCCTCCAGCTCTTTCCTCCTCCTCCTTTGCCCCAATGAGGGGAGGGAATGCCTTGCCCGCTGCCCTCCCGCTGCCCTAAATCCCTCCCCTGAACTTGACCCGATCACGATCGGGGGCAAGTTCATATTTGCAGAACCCGGGTGTTTTAAAAAACACAGCTTTTGCCCCAATTGCAAATGACCTGCACTAAGGGGCATTTGCCACAAAACGCTTGTGCAAGCCTCTGATTCGTTTGTGGGAGATTTGGGGCGAATATGAACTTCACGTGCAAGAATCGATTTCTGATCCGGGGTAATGTGTAGTCTGAATGGCCCCTAAGACACCCTCCCCCAGAGTCTTTTTGGATGAAGGACGGAGTATAAATGCTCTAAATGTATGTATGTATGTATGTATGTATGTATGTATATATGTGTTAAGAATTAGGTGGGCAGTCTCCCATTGCCCAAACTGTAGGGCCACCTCTGATTTGATTTACAAATTAGTTAAACCATCAGCCTTGTATTTAAACTGTTTGCTTCCTTTTAAATGAAAATATGCACTAACAAAGTGATTTTGTGGCCAATGCTTTAAGTTGTTTCCATTTCCAAAGACAAACTACACCTTACTCTCTTCAAGAATGTAACCAACCACACTGGTGGATAAGAAATGGATTTGCCATTATTTTTCTGCCACATCCAGTGACCCTTCTATTGATCAAAATTAAATGATGTGTAGCTGTTTAGCTGGAGATAAAGGGTGCCTTTCTTCTAGCTATCATAAAATAATGGGATTCCACTTTAGGACAATGTTCCTAAAAGTGTCTTTAAAAAAGAACAGCAACCAAAACTATATGTTGGACCTTGTGAAAGTAAATGATGATAAAAACAGTGAAGTAAAAAGGTTGGGTAGGGTTGAGACAGAATGGTGATGGAGATATTATTTCAGACAGTGTTATTTAAGACGTATTTTCTGGGCCCCAAAGAATCCTGCTTATACATTACAACAGTCTCTCAGATATGTAGAATGGCCTAGGTGACATGTAGACTTTCCAGGCTGGTGCATTTGCTTTTTGTATGTGTGTGGGATGGAGTGGGATGGGACAAATAACCAATACTGAAACAAGACCCCTTTGAAATTGCAACATGAAGACAGCTTTAAAATTGGATCAAGACCAAGCTCCAATCTCAAAAACAATTTCCTCCTTGGTCTTGGAAATTGCTCCTTTTATAAATACATTCCCAAGACATATAGCAGATCTTAACTCCAGGCCAGGCTGTGGACTGCTCTGTGCTTACAATGCCACTGGAAAATCAGCTATCATTTCATACCTCGAGCAATGAAACTAGTAGTGAACCAAACTAAAACAAAACAGAGCTTGAAAAAAAAAATAGAGTCACCTTGCTTATAAAACCAAATTGGCTATCATGCAAAACAAGTTGTTATTCAAACTCTAGGCTTAAAAAATGAAATGGGGTTTTGAAAGGAAGGGATCATGATTACTGAGGCTGATTTGAACCTGCCAGTTTTCTGAGTCACAGGTTATAATACTAAACACTTGATTGGCATTGGTTTTGATCAAGTAATATATTAAGAGCCAGAACAGTGTAGTGGTTTGTTTGATTATGACTTTGAGACCAAGGTTCGATTCTCCACTCAGCTGTAGAAACCCACTGGGAAGGTTGCACAATCTCAGCCCCAGAAACCACGATGTCTTACAATCACCATGAGTCAGAAATGACTTCAAAGCACATGACAACAACCACAGCAACAATATATTGAAAATACTGTTTCAAGTTAAATTTATGAAACATTAAAAATTGTATTGGGTTTGAAATAAAAGAAATGTGACATTAGACATGGGGACAGATGGTGTGCCCATTTAGATAGATATTTTGATATGCTCTCAAAGGAACATCTGTCAAGGCTGATTTCCCTGACTCTGTGTTGTCCTACAAACCCCTCCAACTTGCTTTTGGTTCTTGGCTGCAACCCACTTTTGGCTTTTTGGAAATTATATTTTCTCAGGACAGATCCCCAAGGGTGCAGGTGAGTCAAATGCATCTTGCAGGTTGCTTGTAGCCCTAAAACCCACTAATCCCAGATCCCCATAATTTTTAAAATGAAAATCTTGCCCAATTCTTTACCTCCCCCACTCAACAAATGCAAAATGCAGTGGTTTTGCCCCTCCACAGCTCCAACATATCCTGAAAGAGATATAAATTGCTCCTAAATTGATCAAATACCCCAATCACCAAGAGCTAGATATCCTGGCTAGTCCTCTTTTGTTCAAGCTTTTAATTCTTCTTGAAGCAAAGATGGCATTGCAGTCTATCATTAGTCATTGAGCTTGAGAACTTCACTCCTTCTCCTTCCCCAGCCAGTTAACAAAGAGACAGAGAGAGTATGTTTCTTTTCTCTTCATATTTCCTCTGGAATCTTGGCACGTTGCTTCCTGTTCTTTCTCTAAGATCATATCTCTGATCTTAACCCTGGTGGACTGGCTGGTGATGTCTAGACAAAAGATATAATTCCTTTATTTATTTCATTATAACATCAGATTTTACATCTATGGACCAGAATACACCAGGCTGCCCCTGGAGTATTCTAGCCCTAGATCCACCAAAATCCCCCCAAACTTGCTGTAGCAAAATATGGCAACAACCAAGTGGGTGTCTTCCCATGTGGTCCCTGCAAGCTGCTTGGCACCACTGCTGGACACCTTGTTCAGACTTCAGAGTGACTCACACCTGTAGAGCAACTCAGTAGCACCAATCATTGCCATGTTGTTCTGGGTTTTTTAAAAAAGAAAATCCAGAGTAAAAGGTTAGTCTTTTTAATGCAGGACAAGGGGTGGAGACCCTGAATCTGCTCCAGGAGTTGTGCAAACAGCCTGGACCTGATTCAGGGTTTTGGGACTGTGTCCCAACAGCATGTAGCCTGCCAGGGGGAATTTGGGGTATGTAGGTAATGCAAACAAGCCCCAAGTTTCAAATACAGTAGGCAATATGCATTCTGGCAGTGTTATGTCCCAGAGATCAGACCAGGGATAGCTTGGTACAATGAATCTGTCCAAGGTTTGATTCCACTTTAAACAAACTATCCATGGTGAGATAGAATTTAACATCTTTAAACGTTTTTAGTAAAATTCTGTGCAGATTCACCACACCACTGACAAGGAAGCTGGCAGTTGCCTTTAGGTCATGCCCTAATGTTCAGTAGAAGATGAGCATACTAAAGAAGAAGTTTAAGTGGGTGGAAAAACATACAAAATAAATAGAAGAAGACTTCATTTAGAGAACTCTTTGAGAAGAGATCACAAGGGATCACATGCTGTCACTTTCAGCATGCGATAAGGTCAATCGGCTGTGTCTTTTGTTTATATAATCTCCAAACTTTTGACTATATGAGGGATTCCAATTCTGTCAGGGTCAACGGCTGAAGAATATAACAGGTAGAACATGTCTACAGCCTATTTAAGTCCTTACCTGGTTCCAAACATTTACTAGAACTTGCAAGGACAGACTGTAAGGAGCTAGAGTGCATCCTAATTCGCTGACTTTGGGATCTAATATCCACCCAAAACCATCCACCACGTCAAAATGGTGGTGCCCATGAGTACTGGGCACAGCTATTTTGACGTACAGATTATGTACTAGGGTTGTGGGACGTATATAAACAGCACCCCGAGGCAATCCTAGTACGTATGCAGGCCGGAGCTTTCGCCAGTCTGTACAGCACCAAAGACAATGTGGATGCCATAATGAATGAAGATTTACAGAATTTATATCTGACAGGATTTATAACAGATACACCTAATATTGCTATTTAAGTGTGTTACCAGGAAAGGGAAAATTTAATTCCCTCCTCTCTATTTTCTTTGCTTTTAGCGACCATTTCTATAGGGTTGAAAACTAATGATCTGATACAATAGTCATGAAGTATGAGAGTAAAGAGGGTGGTGGTGGTTTTGATGCTGATTTTGTAATATAATACAGTTGCAAAAAAAATGTTGTCAGGAAATGCAAAGTGGTATTGAGGATTTAAGGGCCCCTGTGACTTATAATGAAAAACTCCCTGTTTGCACAAGTTCAGTTTGCCTTATTGTTTCCTTATGAATGTGGGAGATTAGTGTTAAATGGCTCCTTAAACAGAGTCTCTTGATTCCTTGTGTCTATTTCTATTGCAACAGGAAGTAGAGGAGACTTTAATTCCTGGTTTCCTCTCATTAAGAATGCCATTTCCAGATACATGTTCTAGCTTAATGGATCCCATGGACACTACAGAATGATGACTGTATAAACAGTTGTTCTCCTCATCCCTCCTTTCAGTGCTACCTTTCCAATTCAGTTCTAGCTGAGCTTTTAAAAGTTCAGCTATAGAGCAGGGATGGCCAATTGCACTGGAGCTGAGAAGCCAGTTTTTCATCCCTTTTCCTTTCCTGGCAGGCCAGACAACTGACCAATTTGTAATGACCTAAAAGTGTTTGGAAGTAACTCTTTCATGTCTTATAAATTTGTCCTAAGGTCCTTGTGGGTGAGAAAAAAAGAGTCTGGATGTAGCCTGTGGCCCACACTTTCTCCACCATTGCTATACCCTTGCTGACTCTAGCCATCCATGCCGTCACCAGCCCTTTGACTTTTGAAAACCATAATTGTAGAGACCCTTGTACATGATTTCTGGGCACAGTGAAGATTCCCAAATGTTCTGAAAATATTCCTTAAAGGGGTGTGTCAATGGGAGAGAGGGCAAAATGAGGATTCCCCCCCCCCCAAAATAAGAATTCTGTCCTCCCAATGAAATTTTCCTTCAGTTCCCAAGTCCTTCTAGCATGGCAGGGTAAGAAATTGCGTATTGTTCACATCTAAAGCACTTCTATTTGCTTCGTTCTGTTGCTGTTGCTGTGTGCTTTCAAGTCACTTCCAACTTATGGCAATGCTAAGACCAACCTACCATAAAGTTTTCCTAGCAAGATTTATTCAGAGAGGGTTTGCTTTTGCTTTCTTTTGAGGCTGAGAGACTGTGACTTCCCCAAGGTCACCCAGTGAGTTTCCATTGCTGAGTGCAGATTCAAACTCTGGTCTCCAGAGTCGTAGTCCAACACTTAAACCACTGCACTATGTTGGCTCTCCTGCCCCTTTTCTTTGGATGTCTTAAATGCATTTCTATTTGCTCAACTGAAATTTTATGTTATTTCAATGCTAGAAATTATGATGCGGGCAGAATTCTTATTTGGGATCGACAATGTCCTCATTTTGCCTTCCTTGTGTTTCTGGTTTTCCTTTTCTGGGGGAGAGTTACATTGCTGCTGTGCAGAGGAGTCTCAGTAAAGCCACAATACCTCTTATACTAAGTTTGTGGTATAGGAAGGAGCCAGACTGATTCTTTTTAATCTGATCCTTACCCTTCTGATGAAGATAAAGTCATTTATCTTTTGAGCACATCCCTCACAATAAATTGTTATTTCCCAGAAATACAGTGCTGGTTGCATAATAAAATGTACCAGGAAAATGGAAGCACCACTGATATTTAGGAGCTACATTCATTCAAGGCTTGGCCTTTTGTATTCTGTCTTGCTGAGTTAAAGTTGTTGTTGTGATAAACCCATTTAGGTCCCACTGGAATGACTGCAGAAGATTACACTATTAGCTTCCCTGAGTTCCAGGCAGCATTATTCATGAAAAGACAATTTTAACAAGCTAGTTCAATGTTGGCTACATTTTGATCTCAGATAAACAATGCTGCCATAGGCAGGAGTCACTGGCTGGGTGACTGAACTGAACCAGCCTGTACACAAGTGGCCTCAAGTGTACCATCAGAAGAAGGAACTGCCTGGCCTCCTCACAAGTAAGCTGTGTCCAGAGGCCCAGTAGATCCAGAAGTCATTGAGATGTCCATTGAAAATTTAGGATCTGTGAAACTTTGTGAATAGCTCCTGATGCTCAATGAGCATATTTCTTTAATCTGACTTACAGCAACCCTATCACAGAGTTTTCTTGGCAAACTGGAAGTCTGCAGCTTGCACTCCTATCTGCTCCCCTGTAAAACAAAATAATAGGCCCAACAAGATATTTTAAAATCTCTAGGGGTGCATCTACACTGTAGAAATAATGCAGTTACACAAGACTTTTAACTGCCACAGCTCCATCCTACAGAGTCCTGGGATTTGTAGTTTTGTAAAGCACCAGAACTCTTTGGCAGAAAAGTTTAAAGACTTTGTAAAACTACACATCCTATACAAAATCCAGGATTCTGTAGGAAGGAGCTATAGCACTTAAAGTGGTGTCAGACTGCATTGTTTGTACAGTGTAGGTGCACCTTTGATCTCAAGTTCATCAACATGAGAAGAATACTCCTTCTTTGGAGGTCTTTAAATAAAGGCTGAATTGTCATCTTGTGGGAGTGCTTTAGTTGCAGGAAGGTGGATTGGCCCTCTTTTCCAACTCTATGATTCTAGCCAAATATTAGTAATTTCTACACACTCTGCAATACAGATACTAAAAAAACAAATAAAAAAACTGCCACTACAATGTTAAAAACAAACCTTTTATTGAAATGTTAGCTTTTCTTAAATGAAATTTATCTGAGTTCTCAAACTGACTCAAGTCTGGTTTTGAAGGACCACCAAAGGAAGACAGCTCAACAGAAACAGCTCACAGGAATACATTTTGAAAGCCTTGCTCCCCACTCTCAGTTTAAGAGGCTGCTCTTAGCTGACCACAGAGATTTCAACAGGACATAAGAAGGGAGGAGATGGTTTTTAATGCAGTGTTATTGGCAGGACAGATTCTGAGATATTTTCAGAGCAATGTCATGATAAAAATAGATCCACTGAGAGAAACATGATCATGGAGTGGTACACAGTCCACTGCGCATCAAGAAAATGAGTCCTTTAATGTGTCCAAAGAAGAAAAAATAAATATAAATTGATTATTCATGATTTTCTACAAGATTTTCACAACATGATTTCAATCAAGTGGATTTTTTTTAAAAAAGAGATCTAATTATTAGTGTTTCTTTGAGATATATTTGTGCACAGCTTCCACTTTCTCTGTGTTTTTAAAGTGGCTGTTTTCGTCCCTGAAACATGCTGAAATTTCTTATAGGAACACTTGAAACTTCATTGTTGCAGTGACACGTACACAGCTCACATACTGTTTTCTGTGCCCCATCACATTTTTGTTATACTTCTCACTGTTAGGTTACATATTAATTTAATACAGTGGTCCTCAAAATTTCAGGCTGCTGCCCCCTTTCCTCTTGGTGACAGATCTAATGCCCCACAATATCTATTTCTCGATATTAGGTCTACTGTTCTACTGCTCATTCAAAACAGCCAGTCTACATCGCACTATAAAGTTAAACAAGTATATTTATTTTACAAATACACCAAAATCAAGACTCAAGACAAGCAAATGAATGCCACCCAGGCTAAAGGGGTTTCCCCGCATACAATGGATTACCTGTTAAATAGACACAAATCCCTCTCGCATACCTTCCACACAACACACCTCCAGGCTGCACCATTCAATACAATACAACACACAAACTAACTGCACCGTTAACTTATAAAAACAAACATAACTTGTAAAAACCAAACATAAGCTAAATCCATTTTGTTTCAGGGTGACTCTCAATATAAAACATACTATCTGTCACTAGATGATGATGATGATGATGATGATGATTTCTTACCTGCCTGCCCTATAGATCAATGCAGGGAACAGCAATAGATTAAAATGCAACCCATAGCACACACATGTACTGAAAAAGAGACTTTTCATTCATGTTTAGCTGAGGCAATAAATGATATCTGAGATTTACTCCCATAGAACCTTTGAGGCAGACAGAACTGCCACTCATCTAATGTTCTGTTATTCATATCAATAACTTTTTGAACCTTTCCTCTCACCTCCTTTCTGTAAGCATTCCTTTTTTCTCCGTAGCAGACTTGTTAACCTCCCCTTAAAATTGCAAGACTATTGCTTTGTTCACTTACAGTGTTGCTCTCTATTTTTTCTGTGTCACTGGGTATCCATCAGTCTTTTGTAATATTTCCTGAAGGTGTACAACTCCATTCTGGAAGTCTTTGTCCAGCTGTTCCTCAAAAGGTTTGTCTGATATCTTCTAATGATTTTAAATTTTAATGTTATTAGCTTTATTAGTTGTTTTTTTTCCCAAATTTCTACTTTTCATTAAAGAGTTGCAACAGTTTTAATAAATATTGTTTTTAAGTATGCTATTAGCTGCCCTGAGCTTTATTACTTAGAGAAAGTTAGATATAAATGAATAAAATAATACTAAAGAATACAAAGAATAAGTTGAGATTCCCAAAGACTGTCTTTCTAAACCACTGAGATAACCAGGCATCTTGTGGTGAGAGGTCTAAAAAGATGGAGAAGCTTTAGGGATGCAGTTCTTCACCAAGTTTCTTCTCAAACAAAGCCGCAGGTAATTTTAACAAATTGCATTAAAATATTTGAAAATATCACACACATATGAATTTTGCACAGAAGTCTTCAATTCTGCATTTTCTGCGCAGAAAACATCTTTTTCTTCTACATAGAAATATATTTTCCTGCTCAGGAATATGTGAATTCTGCCCAGAAATCTTGAACTGCAGAGATTCTCACTGATACAGGATTCTTCGCATCAGGATTTCTTAACACATAACAATTTTATTGAGCATTTTTCTCCACTAGGAATCATTGTGAAATAATGCAGGTATGATATTTTAAAAAGCAGTGTAATATTTAATTGCATTACTTCTTAGGCTGCATCCACACTGTAGAAATAATCCACTTTGACACTGCTTTAACTGCCATGGCTCATGGAATTCTGGGAGTGGTAGTTTGTTGTGGTACTAGAGCAAAGCTCTAGAGAAAAGAAAAGATTTTGTTTTCCCAGATCTTCACTGGAGTCACTGGACAGTGTGGCTGTTTTCCCACACTGTGTGCATGTGATGTGCACTTTCCTTAATACCATATTAGTTGATATAAATACAGTGGTGCCTCGGGTTACGAAATTAATTCGTTCCGTGGCACCGTTCGTAACCCGAAAAGCCTTCGTAAGCCGAATTGCCATAGGCGCTAATGGGGAAAAGCCGCGATTCCGTGCGAAAAAGCCGAAAAAAGCACCAAAAGTTTTTTCGTAACCCGAAAAAACATTCGTAACCCAGAACAATGTTTCCTATGGGATTTTTTCGTATCCCGAAAATTTCGTAACCTGGGTATTTCGTATCCCGAGGTACCACTGTATTTGGACTCAATGAATGTTTCCACCAACCCAAAAGAAAGATAGCTAAATGAGTGAATAGGTAGCAAGCATAGTTCTGTCTATAAAGCAATGGATAATATCCTGTATCTGCCCATTCACAGATGGGAAAAGGATGGATCAGAAGAAGATGGCTGAAATGAAACTCCAAAGTAAATTGGTGAATTTTTGATTTTGACTAATTTCTAAGGTCCATTCAACTTGAACACATGTACACTCATACGCGCATACTTTATTGACTTGATAATAAAAAGTAGAAACCTACCACACTGCTAAGGTCCTCCACTAAAAACGAATCTTTAGAGCTGGCCATTTCACTTTCAAATGAAAATAAAGGTAGGATGTGATAATTTATGATGTGTGCCTCTTGCATGGAGTTCTCAATTATTTATATTATAATTTAAATGATTAATGCAGCAATTTTAATAAACAGTTTATATGCACAAAAAGAATATAAATTGCAAGGAAGTCTTAAGAGTTGCTTGACGCTGAAGTTAGGGTGCATGAATAAAAGATAAGTAGTCATGGCCAAAATTTATATGACCTTCTCCCAAGTTGCCAGCAATTGTTTTCATGGGAATAGCTGAGCGACCTTGGTTTCTTATGCAGTACACAGGCTGCATCAGAATGGAGCATTCTTGTGCAAACAAGGGCACCTTCTAGATGACCAAAGGGAACATAGTTGGCTCCATTCCTGTCATCTGTGAGCACAGGATGGCAGAAGATATTTGCTTCTGGATCTACAAATGGAGCCAAAAATATTTCTTCCAAACACATCAATCTTAATATTCCACAGGAATATCATGCGGCAATTCTATATAACAATTGTTATTGTTGTTTACCAGTAGGAGGATAGTTTGGATGAGTTTAAAAGACATATGCCTGGAGAATTTATAAGATACACCCATTTGACCAGCTTTAAAAAGTCTTGTGATTGATGTTAGCAGTTCAATTAGACTTGGAATCTAATGATTTAGTAAATTATAGGCATTTACGTCTATGCTAATTTTGTTCTGGAAGGAATTTATGCATCATAAATCTTCCTGCTGCAAAAGAGTCTTTGAACTATTTGCATTTCAGGACTTAATCTATAGAAAGTTCGCACATTTTCTGCACAAGAAGACAGGAGACAGAATTTTCTTCGTAGAAAATATTTCTGTGCAGAAAATGCTGTTTTGTGCAGAAATGTTGCTTTATATGCAGAAAAACTTTCCTATTTCTGCCTTTTTTGCAAAGGTGTTTTCTATTCAAAAAGACCACCATTTAAAGTTTGTTCAGAATATTTCTTGAACTGTTAAGATTCCCATCAGTACTGGCGGCTACTCCTTATCAGTACTAGCTACTCCTTATCAGTGCCTTAAACATCTATAGTGAATCACTAAGAAAGGGTTTAGACTGAGATCAGCAATATATGGGCCAAGGGCCCTAAGTAGACACCATTCATTTTTGTGGACCCTTCATAGAATCATATTTGGAAGAGACCACCAGGGGCCATCCAGTCCAACTGACTGCCACACAGGAATACACAGTCAAAGCACTCCAAAAAATGGCAATCTAGTCTTTTTTAAAAACCTCCAAAGAGAAAGACTATCTCACACTCTAAGACAGTGTATTTCACTGCTGAACAGCTTTTGCTATCAGGAAGTTCTTCTTAACATTTAGGTGCAATCTGTTTTCCTTTAACTTGAATCCATTGCTTCATGTCCTAATCAGCAGAAATTAAACTTGTTCCAACTTCGATATGACATCTTTTCAAATATTTAAGCAAGGCCTCTTCACTTCTTTATGTATCCTTCCTCAGACTAATTTTATCCAGCTGTCTAAGCTGCTTCTCATAGGGCATGGTTCCCAGACTGTTCACCATTTTGGTTGCCCTCCTCTGGATGCACTCCAACTTGACAATATCCCTCTTGAATTGTGGTTCCTAGAAATGGACACGGTATTCCAGGTGAGGTGTGACCAAAGCAGAATAGAAACGCACTGTTATTTCCCCTAGTCTAGGCATTACATCTCTGTTGATGCAGCCTAGCATCATATTGACTTTTTTAGCTGTTGTATCACACTGTTGACTCATGTTTGGCTTGTGGTTTATTATGATTCCTAGATCTCTATTGCATGTACTGTTGTCAAGCCTGGTATCACCCATCCTATGTTTTTTTTTTCTTCCCAAGTGTAGTACTCTACATTTCTCCCTGCTGAAATTAATTTTGTTAGTTCTAGCCCAGCTCTCTAATCTGTTAAAGTCATTTTGAATTTTGATCCTGGCCTCTGGGGCCACACATTTGGTGTCATCTGCAAATTTGATAAGCACATCCCCTATTCTATCATCCAGGTCATTGATAAATGTGTTCAATATTATTGGGCCCAGAACAGAACCCTGTGGTACCCGACTGGTCATTTCATCCAGGATGAAGAGGAGCCATTTGGTTTCAGTCAGTCAACAACTGCAAATCCACCTAACAGTTGCATTGTCTAGCCCACATTTTATTACCTTTTTTGCAAAGTTATCCTGAAAGATATGTAGTAAGCCTTCTTAAAATCAAGACATACTACATCCACAGGATTTCCTTTATCTACCAAGCTGGTAATTTATATTAAAAAAGAGAGATCAGATTAGTTTGGCAAACTTGTTTTTGAGAAACCCATATTGACTTTTAATGATAATAACATCCCTAAGTGCTTGCAGACTGTCTGTTTCATGATCTGCGCTAGAATCTTTTCTGATATTGATGTCAAGCTGATTGGGCAGTCATTATTTGAGCTCTCTCCCCTCCCCATTTTTTAAAGATGGGGACAACATTTGCCCTCCTTCAATCTGCTGGGACATCTCCTGTTCTCCAGGAACCCTTAAAGATTATTGACTGTAGGTCCGAGATTACTTCCTCTAGTTCCTTTAATACTCTTGGATGAAGTTCATCTGGCCCTGGAGACTTAAATTCATTTAGACTATCCAAGTATTCTTGCACTACCTCATTACTTATTCTGTGCTGCATTTCCCCTACTGTGTCCTGTGTTCCAGGTTGAGAACTGTTTTCCTTTTGGACAAAGATAATAAAAGCATTCTGGTTTTTTTGTTTTTGTTTTTTGAGGTGGTTTTCCTGTTAGCACTTCTCCATCTTCTCTGCACAGCAGCCCTACCTTTTTCTTATTCTTTCTTTTGCTATGGACTTGACCCCAAAAGCCCTTTCATTATTTTTAACCAATTTAGCAAACCTGAGTATGTTCTGTTCTAGCTTTAGTTTTTCTGACTTTCTCCCTAGACATGCTGAGTATTTGTTTGAATTTTCCTTTGGTGAATTCCCCCCTTTTCAGTTTCTTGTACATGACCCTTCTAAATCTTAGCTTGGTTGAAAGTTCTTAAGACATCTATCTTGGTTTGTACCACTTTTAACTGATGCCAATTACGTTAAAATACGGGTGGCCCACTACATGAGGTTGGGGACCAATTTCTCCCTGCTCACCCCAATGGGATGAACCCTCCTAATGGCATCCAAACAGATTTTCTCTCTTTGTCATGCTCTGACTAAAATGATGACTGGAAGTGATTTTGTGTCACTTCTGGTTACTATTTTGCTTGGGATATGCCTAGAGAAAGATGTATGAGGGAGTTTCTGGGGGGCTGTTGGGGAATGTTGTTGCCGGCATGTATTTTTATAAAAGGAGTATATTTCAGCATACTGGGGGTAGTTTTCTGGTGCCCCCAAATAGCACCAGAAAAGGGAGGTGGTGATACAGGGACTTTAGGGGACTGATGGAGGCTGCACTTTCCCTATGCAGATAATTAATAATGATTAGTAATGGCTAATCAAAATTGGCATTTTTATTCCTCTACTCAATAATTCTAAATCAAACCTATCTGAAGGAGATAGGAGTTTTAGGTAAGTACCAAAGTTTTTGCTACTGTTAATTGGATTGAAATATTTATTTCCACTAAAAAGGTTCACTTTGAAACCACAGCTAAAAGATTTGCAGTCGAATGCTGTCATATCTTGCCTACATTTTTCTTTCTTTCTTTTTTAAAAAAGTGATTGTTTCTGCTTTCTCTCCCTGCTAAGATTTTAAATTCATTTCCTTTATTTCAGGTTTCTCTTTAAATTGAAAATGCTATAGCATTACATGCAAAGAGGAATCAATCTCAGAGGGGGAAAGAAGAGGAACCAAATATAGATTAAAAAGCTGCCTCTCCACAGATTTTGAAATATGAGAAGTCTGGCTCTGCATGTACGATTAATGACAGGTATGTGCATGATGCCTAGATCAGGTTAAATCAGAGGGAATGTTTTTTACTGTATGCATGCACTGTTCTGAATGCTGAGATGCTCTTGTCACCTAGAGCTACAATAAAGATACATATTGCATTCTTACTTTTGAAAGAGAGAAAAATGAGAAAAAGAAATGGTAAGTACAGCATGGATTCTTTTTATATTAAAGTTACCTCCTGAAATCAAGGTTGGGAAAACCTGCTAAGCTCAATTTTGCTCATATTCTCTTTTCCCCTCACCAAGTTTGTTCTGTCCCACTCCTGCACTACACAATTCTCAAATTCTTATCATTCTGCATACAATTTTGTAGACTTTTTATGTGCAATACTCAATATATGCACATTCTTGGTGCAGATTTTCTTTTAAATGACACGCTGGTATGTGGTTTTTCAGATGTATACATTTTCAAACAACTTTTCCATTGAATCACGTGATTTTGTGTGTGTGTGTGTGTGTTTTCAAAATGTACAATTTGTATGCGTTGTATTTGTATGCATTGCTTCAGGAGTATACATTTTTGTATTAACTGTCGGAAACATACACATTTTTATTTTATGGACTGGATTGTAAACATCAGAAAATTATGGCTTTTGCCATCTAAATATGTCTTGGCATGGATTTAGATTTATAAAGTGAAAATCTGGTTAAGTTCTCATTGAATATGCAAAGCAAACAAATTTGTTATTCTTCTTTATCTGTGATGCAAATAGGTAGAAGACTCCAGAAGCATACATGAATATAAACACGCAACATAAAGGAAGTCCATGCAGATCTATCTAGCAAGACCAGTTCAGATTTCTCTATTAAGTACTATCTGACTCCACAATGGGCTACTTCACACAACAAATTTCCCCATATCATTATAATTAATCTCCATATATGGAAGAAAATGTCTCAATTTTACACGTTATTTTCAAGGCAGTAATCCTAAACACCATAAGCTTGCAACATGTATTTTATGTATTTTGGTTGGTCCCATAAAGATATCACTGTTTTCTGGATTTTGGATGTTACTGTACTTGCTATATGGCCAACACTGGATGTGAAGATGCCACATTTTAGCACAATAGGGGAATCCTAAAGAAGGAGCCAATGGATTGGAACTTTACTATTTGAAGAAAGGTAAAACATTAAACAAAAACTGGATGATATTTGGCATAGTTTACCTAATAGCACTTGAAGTTTTCCTAATGCAAAAGCATGGGGGCTTCTCTTGAGAGAGTAAATGTTCTCTGCCTCACAAAAGGGTTGTGATGTTGCAATAGATGAAGACATCCTGGATCGGAGAAGTAACTTTTGTATTGTTAATGGACTTTCAATTTAATCTCGTGGAATTTGGAGTGCTTTATTTCCATATGGCCAGGAGGAGGAGGGGCTCGCCTGCTTATATATCCCTCCATACCATCTCAACTCAGAAAAACATCTTGACAAAATGCAGGCCTATGACTAATATCACCATATTTTTTTTACTCTTGTATGATTTTTAACTCCTTTGCCTGTTGAAGAAGTCAGTGGAGCATCAAAAGCTTGCAACATGTATTTTATGCATTTGGGTTGGCCCAATAAAGGTATCACTGTTTTGTGCATTTTGGATGTTGTTGTACTTTGGCCAACACAGCTATGCCTGAATATGCTACCATTAATTGTAAGCAGTACTAATTAATGACATTCCACTAAAAATCTCTAATCTTATTAAGATCCTGTTTAGTCTCTCTTGCTTTTACCTGAATAAAAAACTCCAAACTGAACATTTTAATTAGTAGCAAATATCTCCCCTGTTTCTAGAGGACTTGATAGCTGGTTTGCTTGGCATGGGACATAGCAAAGAGTTTCTTTCTTTCTTTCTTTCTGGCTAGACAATTAATTGCTAAAGAACAAAGGTTTTTCCTATCTTCACTTGACCTCACTTATTTTTTGACTCAGTGAATTAGGGCTTGAATACAGCCCAAAGTATACCAGAGAAACATTTTCTTTTTATGACAACTGTGTTCCCAGTTTTTTCATATGAGATGTTCTTGGCATCTATATTGTCTTCTTTGTGAAATAAATTATCATCTTGATTATGATGCAGCACAATCCCAGTATGTTTACTCAAACATAAACATACAGTGTGTCAAATGGGGCATAATCCCTAGCTAATATATTTATGATTGTAGCTTAAACCTACTATAAATTGATCAAGAGCTGGAATATTTCCCCATTAGAAAATAAATAATTTTCTGATTTAACTGAAAAAAAGTCAGATGAAAAACATGCCTATAAAATCTTGTTATTAAAATGAAGTTATTTTAGTTTAATATCAATTTAAACTAATTTTCTAAATTAAGAAGAGCCATCACGGCATTTATTTAATCTTTTAAATTCTGACTTCCCAAAAACCAAAATGAAACCCAGAGCTCCTCTTGAGACCTCCATAAACTTATCCAGTACACATATGGAATTTGTGTGAATTTAGGGATAACAAATAGGAATTACTGCCCAAATAGCCATGGTATCTTCTAAAGGATGGGACTGGCAATTCTGCATAATTTTGGGGTGGCTTGACTTGAGTGTGAAGGTTTTACTTTTAACCAGAAATGACCATAACTCAGCACCCCCATAAGAGATAGTATGCAGGCTGTGAGATGTATTTTGCCCCCCAAAACCACTAGCAAAATAAATAAATAAATAAATAAATGCTTTATTTAAACCATGCTTCTCTGTTCAAAGGCAATCAAAATGGCTTACAGTTAAAAATCCATACATGGTTATCCAATTATTCCCTCCCCCCCTCCTTAAAATATCATTTAAACACAATAACCGTTAAAAACTATACATTATATAGAAGATTATCACACTGAGGATAAGGGTGGGAGCAAAGCAGATTGCTCCTATCCTTATCACATTCCATTCAAATGATTGGGGCAAAGATCATCACACCCCACACGCTGCTCCCGTTCTTCTCCCATTGGTGAAGTGTAATAGACCTGTCATTTGGTGTTAACAGAAACTTGTGTTAATACCAAATGATGGGTCCATTACACTTCACCAACCAGAGAAGAATGAAAGAAGTGAGCGGAGTGTGATAAGCTTTGCCCTGATCGTGCAAAATGGGATGGGATAAGGACGGGAACAATCTGCTTTGCTCCTGTCCTTACCCTCATTGCGATAATTTGCATAGACTGTGTTAACTGTGTAATGTGATGTTTTATTCAGCAATGCAGTGAATATGTGTCCAGAATTAATTTGGCCAAGGCCACTAACCATATTTTAATGTCCTAAATTCAGTGCCTGTAACTGACCAGTCAGGATAGTGCATGCTTCATCCAGTTTTGGATATGCAGCAATTAGCAGTTTAACACAACATCAACATCAGATGGTGTAAAAAATGGGCTCATTAGTGGCAAATCTTGTTGCCAATGTTATCTGCAACTCATGTCTGACTTACGGTGATCCTAAAGTGAATCTATCATGGTGTTTTCTTGGTAGGATTTGTTCAGAGGCTTGGAGAGTGTGAATTGCTCAAAGTCACCCAGTGGGTTTCCACAGCTTAGCAGGAATTCAGACACTGGTCTTCAGGTTGGTCTCCATTCTAGCTAGTTTCCGCTCAAACCACTACATCACACTGGCTCCCTAGTGAGAAAGCTATTATTTATATATAATTGAAACATAGTTAGTACAGTGCGCCCATGCCATATGCGGGTTCACTATACGCGGCTTTCAGTTTACGCTGAAGCAGCACAGCAATATAATGAAAGCGTGCCTGTCTGTGGCATGCGTGCGCTGCTGTGCCCAAGCCCCATTATATTCAATGGGGCTCAAGCATATGCGTTTTTCATCATACGTGGGGTGTGGGGTGTCTGGAACGGATCTCCCGTGTAAGGTAAGGGTCCACTGTACTTAGTGATATATTATTTATAAATAATAAATTAAAATGAAAAACGGACACACATTTTAAAAAAATAAATACTACTAATGGGATACATTAACATGCTGAATCTCAGACATTCAGATCTGATAGGGAAATCAAGCAGAAGGTCTCTAAAGGAGTCTTGCCATGCTCAGCTTCAAGAAACCCATATTGGCATTAGCTACCACCACAAGTCTTTGTCAGTTCTAAACTGTTGTGATTGTACATTATTACAGGTTGAAGAACATCTGGATGGAGACCCAGATGTTTTGTGCATGTTCTTCTGATCCAGCTGTGAAAGGCCCTGGGGGGAGTACCTCCTCTTCCCCGAGGCCCCTCTCTGACGCACTAGGCCTCTCCAAATAATAATCCTGATTATCTTGAAATAGGTAATATACAAGAAAAGAGAATACTTCTGGTCCTGTGAAGGGAGAAAGACAGGAAATAAATTAAATAAGTTGATATTATATTCTCACCAAAAGGTGAATACCAATTTCCATTTTGTGGGACTGATCTCTCCGTTATTTCTTTTCCTCCTTCTTTGAACTTTCTAAAATGAGTAAGCAGCATCATTTAAAAAAAAAACATATTCCATGTTGCTCTTTAAGACTTTTTCAAAAAGAGAGTTTTTATTTTCCTTTTGGAAACAGTTTCAGTTTCTTAATTATCATATTAATCGGCATTGTTCTGTTTTTCTGCCAGGTCAAAGCTCCCAGTCATAGCTCTTAATAAATGATGGGTTAAATAATTTTAAAACAACAGCTTCTTCCTGGTGCCTTTGAAACATAAGTTCAAGTTGAAACTAGTTTGGGGAATACAAAAATAAGAAGTTTCAGCTGCCAGTGTCTGCTAGCTAGGAGGACTAGGGTTTGGCATTTAAGCATGAAAAGAAATTATTGACAGCTGGTTACAATTCTAGCCAGCCGCTGACTATCCACACTCACAGTTCTAGCAGAAACCTTGCTTTTCACAAAGGAGACACTGGTTAAAGGTTCTTCTAAACAAGGCTTTTATTGTACACCGTTCCTGCCTCAGGGGCCAAGATGGGATCATCTTGTACATGTGCAAACCTCTCATATTTTTCCAATAGCTTCTGCCATCTTTCATCTTAACATAAAAATATGTTAAGGACGGAAAGAGAATTAGCTGCCCAACCTCTTTTTAGTGGTGCTGTTGCAAGTCCTCTATCTGTAAGATCCCTTTTGTCAAATTCTGATAAAACACATGATTAATGACATACCATGGGACCTTGTTATTCGCTGGGGTTTGGATGCAGGATCCCCTGTGGATAACAAAATCTGTGAATGCTCAAGACCCATTAAATATAATGACAGAGCAAAATGGTGTCCCTCATATAAAATGGAAAATCAAGGTTTGTTATTGGAATTTATACTTCTTTTGAATATTTTCAAGCCACGGATGCTGGAATCCATTGATAAAAAATCCATGGATAAGGAGGGCTGACTGTATTAATGTTTAGTTGTAATAGGATTATACCACTAGATAGACAGTATCAGTTATATCCTGCACACTTTGCATCCTTTAAAAGCCTGCTGGGAAGAGAGGTAGAATGAAGTATCTGTCCCACATGGCACATTTGGAGTTTCCTTAAGAGTGAAGGAGTGGGGCACTCAAAGGCCAGTATGCCATGCTATTCGTGCTCATGCTGGGGAAGGTCTTGGTGAGTGTCCTTCATATTAATTATTAGAGATCAGATTAGTCTGGCCTGACTTGTTTATCGGAAAGCCATTTTGACTTTTTGTGATCATGGTGTTGTCTTCTAAATGCTCACAGACTCTTTGTTTAATGATCTGCTCTAGAATCTTTCCTGGTATGGATATCAGACTAATTGGATGTTGGGATCCTCTTTTTTTCCCCTTTTGAAGATGAGGACAATGTTGGCCCTCCTCCTGTTCTCCAGGAGTTCTCAAAAGTTATTGCCAATGACTCTGAGATTACATTTGCCAGTTCTTTTAATACTCTTGGATATAGTTCATCTGGATTGTGTTCTAAAAATGCCTTAGGCTCAAAATGCACAGGACAAATAAAGTGGCTTCTGGACACTGTGGGGGCATTGCATTCAAACAATGAATACCCCCAAAGCGGCCAGACATTGCACAAGGCTGTGATCTGGGCCTTTAGACTGGATCAAAAAGGAGGGAAAAAACACTGGCAGTGACAGCCTGCTTTGGCGGGGCATATGCTTTGCTCCTTAGCCCACCTCACAGCCATAAATTGTTTTTAGTAAATGGATAAAAAAAGGGTGGGAGTCAACATTTTGCTGTGGTGCAAGCATCACTGGCTTCACTGGAGATTTGACTGGAGCCTTGTGTGGAGACTAAAGCAATAAATAAAAATGAAAATAAAGCACAAGTAAATAAAACCTTACCTTTCTTTGGCTTCAAGAGACCAAACAAACAAACCTTTTCTGACTAATCAAGTTAGGAATCAAAGTAAGCTTTTGGACAAAATGCTTAAGTGTTCGTACTTGAACTGCAAATTATTTGCATGATCTAGATGATAAAACAGTAGCCTTCTATAAGGCTGCAGGAAATAAGTGTTTGCTAAATAACTCCTTTGACTTTCCTCAGGCATCTATTGATTATTGCCAATAGCAATAAAAAGTAGAAGACAATTAAGTTTAAAATGTAATGGCATTCTGCCCCTGTTAATTTACTGGGTGTTCTAATCAATTCATTGTCTCAGATAACAATTTATTTCAGTGGATTTTCATTTCCTCTAGAGCTTCTTCCACTGAAAATATGATGATGATGATGATGATGATGATGATGATGATGATGATGATGATGATGACGACGATAATTTCCAACAAATAAAAAAGAAACAGGGACATGACATAATTAAAAACTGGATTACCCACAATGATGACTCTGAGCAAAACTTTCCCATTTTGCATGGGAACCAGACAGACCAGATAGCACGTTAGAGTTAACTTGGGACCAGTATTGTTTTATGATGTAGCCTGAAATAATTTCTTAAGTCTCTGCAGACATTCCAGCTGTGCAGACCAGGGCTGGAAACAGTGATGAGTTAAGGGGACAATTTTCTACTCTTGAGAGTATGCAGATTCTGTGCAAATTTCTATTTTAAAAATTAATAAATAACCCAAAAATGCCCCCAAATCCAGGGGAGGCAATTCAAACATTATTTTTGGACACAAAGTAGTCAGTTCATGGAGTCTGGAGTAAGGAATGTCATTCTGTACTAATTTTGTTCTTGAAGGAAGCAGCAAGTAATTTTAGCAATTTTCTTCCTGCTGTGAGAAAGTAACTTCCAGTTTGGGACTTATGTTTTAAAAAATGCACATGGTTGTTGCAGAAAACAGCATTTTCTATGTGTGAAAATAATATTTTTTGCTCAGAAAATGCTGTTTTTCTGCACAAAAAGCACATGTAAATTTTGCACAGAATATGTTCCTAGCTGCAAAGATTCTTTTTAGCCTATAATTCTCTCCATTAGGGTTTGCCAACAGTGAATAAACTTTTTTTATTGTTTTATGGATCTCTTGATTTTGGTGTATTTCAGGACTGGTAGCCAAACTTTGTTTACTTGCAGGATTTCTTCTTTCCTGTTGAAGTTGTCCAGGTGTTTGTGGATTTCAGTGGCTTCTCTGTGCATTCTGACCTGATAGTTGTTGGCATGGTCCAGAATTTCAGTGTTTTCAAATAGCATTTTATGCCCAGGATGGTTTATAAGATATTCTGCTACTGCTGATTATTCTGGATGACCCAGTCTGCAGTGTTTCTCATGTTCCTTGATTCATGTTTGAACACTGCATTTGATGATTCCTATGTAGACTTGTCCACAGCTGCATGGTATGCAGTAAACTCCTGTGGCCAGGAGAGGGTCTCTCCTGTCCGCTGAGTGCAGCATTTGCTGTATTTTCTTGGTCGGTCTGTAGATAATTTGTAGGTTGTGTTTCCTCATCAGTTTCCCTATTCTGTCTGTGACTCTTTTGATGTATAGTAAAAATACCTTCCCTTTGGGTGAAAGACAAAGCTTGGCTACCAGTCCTGAAAAAACAGCAAAATCAAGACTCAGCACATGCAAATGAACCTCACCCAGGGTCAGAGGGTTTCTCAGCAGACAATGGAGTTTATCACACTGGTCTTCTGGGATGTTCTCAGAACGGCCCGGCAGGGAACAGAACGAGTGGTGGACAGATTTTACCGCACACACCAGTCCCTCTCTCGTTCTGTTCCCCCTCTCTTCCATGCCCATTCCATTTCAGAAGGGAACGGTTTTTGAGAAAGAAGATCTGATAAGTAAGGAGGGGCCAGCCCATGGAGGGTTTTAAATGTGGACAGCAGGAGCTTATACTGAATGCGGAAAGGGAGGGGGAGCCAGTGAAGGGATGCTAGCAAAGGAGAGATATGGTCAGAGCGGTGGGCGGATGTGATAATGCGTGCAGCTGAATTCTGGACAGAAATTAAAGGACAGAGGTGAGAAAGAGGAAGCCCAGCCAGGAAGACGTTACAGTAATCAAGTCATGAGACCACTATGGTATGGACCAGGATCTTGGCAGTAGAGGCGGAGAGAAATGGTCAGATTTTGGCAATATTGTACAAAAGGAATCTACAAGCCTTGGCTGTGGTCTGGATCTGAAGGATACATGACAGAGAAGAGTCAAAGATGAAACCAAGACTGCGGGCTTGCTGGACTGGTTGAATAGAAATGTTGTCCACAGAGACAGAAAAGGAGTGTTGAAGGGCGGACTTAGGAGGAAAGACAAGAAGCTCCATCTTGGACATGTTGAGCTTCAAACGCCAATGGCACATCCACTGCGAGACAGCTGTGAGACAAGACAAAATGTACTGTTCAAGCCTTGGAGAAAGGTCAGGGGTGGAAAGATATAACTGGGTGTCATCAGCGTACAGATGGTAGGAAAAACCAAAAGAGCTAATGAGTTTACCTAAGGACAGTGTGTAGAGAGAAAACAGAAGGGGACCCAGAACGGAGCCCTGGGGCACTCCAACAGATAAAGGAACAGAGGATGAAGTTTGACCATCAGTGACCTTTAAGTTATCTTTAAAACAAATGCTTTTATAACAAGGCACTAATGAGTGTACACCTTGTTTTGAGATGAGATATTGGAAGGATAACTCACTTTATGACAAAGCTATACACTGTAAAGAATACCAGGGTGAGTTATCCATGCCATTTATGATATTTAACTGAAACTAAGATGGGTGGGAATCATGTGGCTTTCCAGACATTAGCCTAAATTCTATTTTAATGTCAACTAGAGGAATATAGTGTGCAGATCTACAGAAGTAACAGTACTACAGTCCTGATCACCACAATTCAAGAAGGATGTTGACAACTGGAGTGTGTCCAGAGGAGGGCAGTCAAAATGGAGAAGAGTTTGGAAATCATGCCCTATGAGGAGTGGCTTTGGGAGCTTGATATGTTTAGCCTGGGGAAGAGGAGGTTAAGGGGTAACATGATAACCATGTTTGAACATTTGAAGGAATATCATGTTGAGGATGGAGTGAACTTGTTTTCTACTGTGCCAGAGACTATGGAGCAATGGATTCAAACTACAGGAAAAAAGAGTCCATCTGAAAATTAGAAGACCTTCCTGATGGTAAGAGCTGTTTGACAGTGGAATACACTCTTTTGGAGTGTGGTGGAGTCTCCTATTTTGGAGGTTTTTAAACAAAGGCTGGATGGCCATCTGTCGGAACTGCTTTGTTCATGTGTTCCTGCATGGCAAGGGGTTGGATTAAATTGGCCTTGTGGTTTTTTCCAGCTCTATGATTCTCTTATTCCACAGAAGATCCCTTGCATCCATTTGATTTATCTACATGTTGATTCACCATTCAACAGTTGTTTGAATGGGTCTGCTCTAGTGGAACTAACCAACAGAATGCCAGTGTGGTGTAATGGTTTGATACACTGCAAACCAGGGTTTAAATCCTGATTGGCCATGGAAACCCACTTGTTGACCCTGGGCAAACCACCTCCAAAATTTTTTCTTAAGAGAAACATTCTTGTGATAGGTTCACTTTAGTGTTGGCATAAGTCAGGAATGACTTGAAGGCACACATCATCCTCAGCATCAGCGTCATCATTATCATTATCATTAGAATGTCAGTCATTGCTGGAGCACAACAATGTTCCTTATCATTGGCTATACTGGTTAGGACTGATAGAGCTACAATCCGACAGCAGTGGCTGGGCTGCATGATTCTTATTCCTGTCCTAAGAGGTAGGGCAGAAATGCTTTGATATTTCTATACCATAGAGTCCTAGCTGGCAACTCATTTGTAACAGCATTCAAATTTTGACTAAGTTATATGGATGACACCATACTACTAGCAGAAAATATTGCAGACCTGGAACAACTACTAAGAAAGATCAAAGAAGATAGTGCCAAGGCATGCTTACTGCTCAACCTAAAGGGGAAAAAAAATGACCACGGAAGAGTTACACAAACACAATCTAGGCAATGAAGAAACTGAAATAGTAAAAGAGTTCCCA
This sequence comes from Sceloporus undulatus, assembly GCF_019175285.1. NCBI lineage: Eukaryota > Metazoa > Chordata > Lepidosauria > Squamata > Phrynosomatidae > Sceloporus > Sceloporus undulatus. The sequence continues at coordinate 34,187,793 of NC_056523.1, read as the reverse complement.
TACCTTGGGTCAAACATTGATCAGAACTGGCACAGCAATCAAGAAATAAGACTAGGAAAAGGGAGGGCAGCTATAAAAGAATGAGAAAAGAACCTAAAATGTAAAGATATACAACTGAGCACGAAAGTTAGGATCATACAAGCCATTGTTTTCCCTATTACTATGTACAGGTGTAAGTGCTGTACAATGAGGAAAGCACATAGGAGGAAAATTAATATATTTGAGATGTAGTGCTGGAGAAGAGTGATAAGGATACCATGGACAGCCAAAAAGACAAATAAATGGGTCCCAGAATAGATCAAGCCTGAAATCCCCTTGGCAGCCAAGATGATAAAGTTGATGCTGTCTTACTTTGGTCATGTCCTGAGATGGAATGACTCACTAGAAAAAACAATAATGCTAGTAAAGGTGGTGAGAGGAAGTTTGCATACCAGATGGATAGACTCTATTAAGGAGCTCACATGCATGAATTTACAGGACCTAAGCAGAGCAATGGAAAATAGGGGGTCTCGAGGTGTCTCAACCACAGGGACACCATAGGTTGGGATCGACTTGAGGGCAGTAAACAACAAACAACAAAAGACAGGACTGAAGGGAAGACCAGAGCCAGAACAAATAGGCATACTGTTACCTACAGAAGACAGGTTCACCACTGCACAACCTGGCACTGGGAGAAAGACTGCAAGACTAAGCAGCTGGACCTGCCACCCTCTTTGTTCCCCTATAATGCCTCTGGGCACCAATGAAGCAGAACAGAGCAACAGTGGGGTTATTCAAAATAATGAACAACCCTTTCTTTTGGCATTTGACTTCCTTTTCTCTTATGCTTTAAACTTCCTGGTGGTAGAGCCAAAGATAGCCAGAAAAGCTTTTGGCTTGATGGTGCTCCTGTTGTTGCTACTGTTGCTGGAGAATTATTATTATTATTATTATTATTATTATTATTATTATTATTATTATTATTATTAACCTTTATTTATGAAGCACTGTAAATTTACACAGCGCTGTACATACAATCTTTTTAGTTAGACGATTCCCTGCCCTCGGGCTTACAATCTAAAAAGACATGACACAGAAGGAGAAGGGAGTGGTGGAGGGAAAGGGTAAGAGGTCCAGCAGTTCCTCTCTACCTCCAAGGCCTGGACCAAGGCAGATGGACTGGAGGGAGGGCTTGACTTCATAATGGATGGTTAATCATTTTCCAGGGAAAATACATACTCTCAAGTAGGATAATGCATATACAGTACATAGCGATACAGGAAATGGTTTGATAAACAGGCACCAAAAGAACATCAAATAGTAAGCGACAATTATGCAATGCCTGGGAAGGCTTCTCTGAACAGGATGGTTTTCAACTCCGTTTTGAAGCTGGTTAAAGAAGTGATGGTTCTTGCTTGTGGGGGAAGAAGGTTCCAGGAGTGAGGGGCAGCAAGTGAAAAGGGGCAAATCCGGGATGGGACAGAGGAAATCCTGGGCTGAGACAGCAGACCTTGACTACCAGAACAGAGGGCCCGAGTGGGAAGGTGAGGAGAAAGAAGGTCTGATAAGTAAGGAGGGGCCAGTCCATGGAGGGCTTTAAATGTCGACAGCAGGAGCTTATACTGAATGAGGAAAGGGAGGAGGAGCTAGTGAAGGGATGCCAACACAGGAGAGATGTGGTCAGAGCGGTGGGTGGAAGTGATAATGCGTGCAGCTGTTGAATGAATCAAAACATGCTCCAGCTGGAGAAGACATAGCAAAACCTTTCAACCACAACAAGTGTTTTGGGTATTTGAAAAACTTTAGTAACTGGTTCTGTTGAATTGGTGTGAACCAGCTGATTGACACTACTGCACAACAGTGAATTCTAAGATATGGGGTCCAAAGGTATATGTAGGGAGGCACTGCAATGCTAGTATTTATTTCTTAATAATGTTTCACCACCAACTTCAGATGATAGATAGGTAAGTAGATTATAGATAGACCAATACACTTGACAGCAGCATCTTCTGTCCTGCTGGGACTACAAAATAACACATGTTGCCAGTCGTCTACCTTGACCTTTCAAGGAAAGGAAAGGAAAGGAAAGGAGAATTGGGTACTGTAATAGCATGTCTAAAAGAAAGTAGCACTGGTTTCATTGAGGTGGCAGATACAGATAGGATGGATAGATAACATCCACTCCCACATCTTGCATCATCAGTCAGGCTTGACAATATAGGAAAAGGCACTTTTGTACCTCCTCTCTGTGTGAAAAACAACAGATACACAGCAGACGTTTCCCTTAAACAGCATTTCCTTTCATATGGCATGATGAAAACCAATTGAATTGAGCAGCAAAACTACATGGGGGTGAGCAAACATTTTTCTTCTCACAAGGATGTGTGTGTGTACATGCCTGTAAAAAGAGCTTTTTTTGTGTTTCAGAACATGTCAGAGAGCATAGGTGAGGCATCCTACTTATTTTGAATTATGTCCATTGTGTTTTATGTCACATTCTATAGCAAAAGCCTTTTGTATGCTTTGACAACTATTTCAACTTGTTTGTCTTTTTCATTGGTCTCTTTCTTACCCTATCTAACCTACCCTGTATGTTCTTATCAATTGGTAGTATATAAAAAAGAAAGAGAGAGAGACTGCATCAGTGAAGGGGTGTCCTATTGAGGATGGAGCTAGTTTGTTTTCTGCTGCTCCAGAGACTAGGACATGGAGTAATGGATGCAAATTTCAAGAAAAGAGATTCCACCTCAATATAAGGAGGAGCTTTCTGACAGTAAGAGCTGTTCAACAGTGGAACACACTCCCCCAGAGAGTGGCGGAGTCTCCTTCTTTGAAAAGAGGCTGGATGGCCACCTGCTTTAAATCTGAAGACATTTTTGTTTGCCAAAGCATTTTAAATTTCACATTGATACGGTTTTAGAATTTTATGATTTTACATTTGATTATATGCCAGCTGCATTTGTAGTATTGTCTTTGTTATGATAGCTGAACATCTTCCATTTTAATATTAAAAATATGGTGAGGCTTCATGACCCTGGTTGCCATAAACTCTCAAACGTAGGGCCATGTTGGTAGTTTAGGAGTTGCAAAAAGAGGGGATTTACTCACACACACCTCAGGAAGGCTAGGCAATCCAATCAAGAAATGTACACCGATTTCCAAGTGCAATGTTTGTTCTTGTCTCTCACACTTGTGGGTTACCTAAAGCAGGTATATGTTCATTATGTTTAACTTTCACCTAGGAAGCCTCCACCCCAAGCGATTACCTCATACAATTCGGGCCTTTGGCTAATGGGACCCCTGGCCTTTTGCCCTAGGTGAGATCCCTCTACAGGCCACCCCGTGCGCTAACAGACTCCCTGGCCGAGCTGACACAGCTGGTCTCGGAACTGGTGTTGGAGTCCCCTAGGCTTCTTGTCTTGGGAGACCTCAACATCCCTTTCGAGGCCAGTGAAGTTCCAACAGGTGCTGCTCGGGAGTTCATGACTACCATGACAGCCATGGGCCTGTCTCAACTAGTCTCAGGGCCTACACATTGCGCTGGTAATACCCTTGATGTGATCTTTAGTACGGATATGGAGGCTCCGTGGGTAGAGATCTCAAACATCTCTCCCTTGTCATGGACGGATCATTTCTTGGTTGAGGCTCGAATCAAGGCTTCTACCTTAAGCTCCCCCGGGGGTGGTGGACCTATTAGGATGGTCCACCCTCGAAGGCTGATGGAACCCAAAAGGTTCCAAGAAGCCCTAGAGGGGTATACGACTGGTACTGACGGCGATTCTGTTGATGCCCTGGCTAACATCTGGGATACTAATCTTTCCAGGGCTATACATAGTGTCGCTCCCAAGCGTCCTTACCGGCCTGCTTCCAATAAACATCCTTGGTATACGGAAGATCTCAGGGTAAGGAAGCGGGCTGCGCAACGACTAGAGCGTAACTGGCGAAGACATCAGCGCTTATCTGACAGGACACTCCTTCGCTCCCATTTGAAAGCCTATGGAGTGGCAATAGGTGCAGCAAAGAATTCGTTCTATGCTGCACGTATTGCGTCCGCAGAGTCGCGTCCAGCTGAGCTGTTCAGGGTTGTGAGGGAGCTAACCCAGCTCCCTCCCTCCCTGAGCCCTATTCTGGCACCATCTAAAGCCTGCTGCGACGATTTTAACAACTTCTTTGCGGATAAAATCTCTCAGATTAGGGCTGATCTTGACGCCAGTATTTATGCAGATCCTGTAAGAGAGGCGTCCGAAGCGTCTGTGGCCCCAGTTACACTGGATCACGTTGAGTTTGTTAGTACCGATGAAGTGGACAAGATCCTTCGAAGCGTTAGGAAGATGACGTGCTCTCTTGATCCCTGTCCCTCATGGTTGGCAGCTCAGGGGGGAGATGTGGTGTTGACTAAGTTGCACCGCATCGTTAATACATCTCTAAGAGAGGGTCAGTTTCCATCCAAATTGAAAGTAGCAGTGGTTAAACCCTTGCTCAAGAAACCCTCCTTAGACCCCCTGATTCACAACAACTATCGGCCGATCTCGCTGTTACCTTTTTTGGGGAAGGTGATCGAGAGAGCAGTCGCCTTCCAGCTTCAATCGATCTTGGATGACACAGATTTTCTGGACCCATTTCAAACTGGCTTCCGGGCGGGCTATGGAGTTGAGACTGCCATGGTCGCATTAGTTGATGACCTCCGTCTGAGCATTGACAGGGGAAGTGTGTCCCTGTTAGTGCCCCTCGACATCTCAGCGGCTTTTGATACCATCGACCATGGTATCCTTCTGGAATGCCTGGGAGAGTTGGGTATCGGGGGCACTGCTTTGCAGTGGTTCCGGTCCTACCTCTCGGGTAGATTCCAGATGGTGGAGCTGGGGGACTGTCGCTCTGATAAGAGGGCCCTTACATCTGGTGTCCCTCAGGGAGCGATTTTGTCCCCTATGCTTTTTAACATCTACATGAAACCGCTGGGAGAGATCATCCGGAGACACGGGGCGCGGTGTTATCAGTACGCTGATGACACCCAAATAATTTTCTCTGTGTCTCCGACTGATGCAGTAACTAAGGATGGCATCTCTCCTCTAGATGCCTGCCTGGCATCGGTAATGGGCTGGATGAGGGAAAACAAACTTAGTGTGAATCCAGGGAAAACGGAAGTACTGGCGATAGGTTCCCCGGTTCCGGGTGGTAAAATTTGTCATCCGGTCCTGAACGGGGTCACGCTCCCCTTGAAGGATTCGGTGCGCAGTCTGGGTGTACTCCTTGACTCGTCGCTCCAGCTGACCTCGCAGGTGGATGCGACGGTTAGGAGTGCTTGTTATCAGCTTCGGCTGATACGCCAGCTGCACCCCTACCTGGATCACTGGAACCTTGAAACTATTGTACATGCTTTGATAACCTCTCGGTTGGATTTCTGCAACGCGCTCTACATGGGGCAACCCTTGTACCAAACCCGGAAGCTACAGTTGGTGCAGAACATGGCAGCCAGATTGGTCACTGGTAGTTCCAGGATGGACCATATAACCCCTATTTTAAAAGATCTTCACTGGCTGCCTGTTCGCTTCCGAGCTCAATACAAGGTGTTGGTTTTGACCTATAAAGCCCTAAATGGCTTGGGCCCAGGGTACTTAGAGGACCGTCTCTCCCCGTATAATCCGCCCCGCACACTCAGATCATCTGGGACAAATCTGTTAGAGGTCCCTAAATTTCATCTGGCAAGGACCTCACAGAGGGCTTTTACTGTTGTTGCCCCTTCATTGTGGAATGAGCTTCCCATAGAGCTCCGCTCCTCTGCATCACTAGTTTCTTATAAGAAACAATTAAAAACATATTTATTTCAGCTGGCTTTTTCACCTTAGCTAATAGTGTTCTTCTTTTTTCTGCCCCTTGTTTTCTGTTTTCTTGATCCCACATTATTGTAATTATTGTAAATATTGTCGCTTATTCAGCCCCTGATGAACGTGATATGTTTCTTTTCCTGTTTATATCCCCTTGTAATGTCTTTTAAATTTTTATACACTGATGTTTTAACTGTATTTTTGTAAGCCGCCTTGATCACATTCGTGGAAAGCCGGGGTAGAAATAAAGATTATTATTATTATTATTATTATAAAAACCTCAAATTCCCAGTGCTCCTTAGACTAGTTGGTTTGCAGGCAGACACTCTGTCACTCAGAACTCTGCTAGACCCGTTGCCCCTCTGAGTGCTCAGAAATGGCCGAGTACTACATTCCACTCTACCAAAACCGTATCTACAGGACCGGTAATTATGTGGAGCCTTTTTCTATTCCCATATAACCTCTTAATTTCTTAGTTTCTTGTGTGCTTGTGTGAGAGTGTGTGCAGTCGTGTGTGTGTTTGTTCATTTAATGAAATATAATATTATGGAGGAATCCTGCCTCTGCAGTTCTTTGCCTCCCCACCTTCATAAGCGTTGGGACAGCATCCCGAGCTGCTTGTAATTCAGCCATAAATTCCATAGACAACTTTTATCTGTATTATTTGTTTATAATTATTGAATATTTATGTTTTATTATCTTTAGATTGTACAGTTGTACTCTTTAGGGTAGGACAGGTTGTTTTTTTTAATCATTCTTTAGACTGCTACAACAGAGTTCCACAACTAGAGTGCTACACAAAAGGCCTTGTCCTACATAGCTGGTCCATCACTCTCAACTCTCCAGAAAGTGTGACACTTTCTGGAGAGTTGAAAATTAAAATGAATTTCATTTTCCCTGAAAATGAAAATGAATTTCAGGCATGTGATACAGTACATGTAAGAAAAGCCACCCCCCCCGTCTCTCTCATGTAGGATACTGGCCAATATTTGTATAGATTTCTAATACTGTTTCCCACTTTGACCACCATGGCAAAATACAATGTAGATTTCCATAAACATTGCCAGAAATATCAGTTGTCCAGTATTTAGTTTTCAACACCCAGAGCAAATGAACAAACTTTGAAAACGTATAATTCTCTAAAGTGGAAAACACCAGCTAACTTTCTTAATTCATGTACTGAAAAATGCATAAATTTCCACCTATTTAAAATGGGTACTACATATTCTGACTAGTGGATTGGTGGTTTCACTAATGCTGTGGGGCTTAAAGTAAATCCCTTGAGATTGATTTGATTTCCCAAAATAAAAAATATATAACATGACCGTCTCGCTGCATGTAAATTAGTCATAAGGAAAGTACAGTAGCTTTTGGCTTCTCAATAACTTTGGCTGAATGAGAGTTCTAGATCTAATTAGAGACCTACCTGTAGTTTCCTTCTCAACAGAGAGATATCCAAACTATCCAGAAAGCAAGTCATCTTATCTGGAAGCCATATGTATGTTTTCAGAGATATAGAGGGACAGAATGTTGCTTTTTAATAGCAAGGTAAAATCTGGTAGAACATGCTTAGAAATACCTTCTTTTTTATTTCTTCATACCATTCCAGTCCTTGCATTCAGGGGAAACTGAATGCTGAATTCTGATAAGATTCAAATTAATGTGAGATATCATCTACACATTGAAAAATATCAGCTAAAATTATTGCAGTGTGGTACAGACGGCCCTAAAGGGGTGACATCACACCGGCCCTTATGCACTGGATCAGGGTCAGGGCAACCGCATGTTGTAGCTCTGATCTGGCCTTTTCCTGGCAAAAATGAAAAGCAGCTCCTTTTTGTGCCAGGGAAAGGGTGCCCCTTTCGCTTCCGCCGTGGTTCCTCTGCATTCCTGTGGCATACGTCATCTAATCGCTGCATTGCAGGAGTGTTCCCTCACTGCCTGCAGTCTGATCAGGCAGGCACTGTGACTCTGGCTTGGGGGCAGAGCTGGGCAGGTTGCGTGTGGTCACCATGCCCCCATGCCACCCCCAAGCTGGCTCTTACTGCTGTTTTGCTTTTCCCCTAGGAGCTGTTTTACCCCGTCCTATAGCTTAACATCCACTTTAACTGTTTTCCCTCCCTGGGATGACAATTTTAAATGATTTCTTTATTAGTGTATATATTCATGCACAAGTCTAGAAATTTTAGTCAAAATTTGACCCCAAAAACCTGAGTCAACTTATCCATGTGTCACTGTAAATACTTCATTTTAACCCTTATAAAATAATGAACTATCCCTTGGTGAAAGGCAAGAGTAAAATCTGTCCTGGAAGCACTGACCCTCCGCTATTCTCTTATCCATCCAATCCTTAGTGTGAGTAAAGTTACACATGCTAGAAACTTGTACATTCTTTGGCATTGCTTTCCTTGCGCCATCCTTTAGATCCTGTTGCATGCCTCTAAGTTTTACCCTTGACTTATCCACAGTTCATATCAAAATCCACAATTTTGGCCCCAAAACCTGCCCTCAACTTATACATGAGGTTGACTTATAGTTGAGTATATATGGTATTTTATAATGTGTTTGACACAATTGATGTACACACACACACACACACACACACACACACACACACACAGAGTTGTTGCAGCTGTGTGCCTTCAAGTACTTTCTGCCTTATGGTGAACCTTGGGCAGACCTATCATAGGATTTTCCTGGCAAGATTTGTTCAAAGGGAGGCTGTCTTAGCCTTCCTCTGAGACTGAGAGAGTGCGAGTTGCCCAAGATCATCCAGTGTGTTTCCAATGGCTGAGAGAGGAGTTGAACTCTGGTCTCCAGAGTCATAGTCCAGTGTTCAAACCACTATACCACACTGGATCTCATACACCTATGAACATATGTATATACTCAGTACATTCTCATATATTCTTCTATAAATGGAATATTTAATTAGGCTACTACTACTAATCCATCCTTAGAAGTTTATGGGGAAAAAAGTTTGAAATATAACAGCATAGATAAATTCCTGAATAGGGGAAAAATTATATTGGATTTTTCAAAGATGTGATCACATCAATTTTCATAGACTTATTGTTATTAAATTTAGATTTTTTTTTTATTTCAAACAATTAAACATGTTAAGACAACTCAAAATCATGTGAAGATCTGGAGGAAATAAATTAAGCCCCCAAAGTTTTAGTAGTTTAAAGTTGGTATCAGAATGATACCAGTGTTGGCACCAATAGGGCATTAAAAGGCTTCTATTTCACAGCTGGAGCACCATAAGGTCCTCTTCTGCATCCTCCCACAGTGTACTTTTCATGCTGGTAGGACATAAAAGAGTATGGATGGAAAGAATATTTGAAAATATTTTTTTAAATGGTCAAGAAACTTTTTTTTAAGTGTTGAAGTGCAAGAGGGAAAAGAGTAACATGATGAAAAAAAGGAGGTACAGTTTAATATAAGCAATGCTGTGTTGTCCTTTTTAGCTGTTGGTTATTATACTACCCATGGAGTCTTTATGTGGGCAGAAAGGTGAGGCAGGAATATTTTAAGGTACAAATACTTTCTCAAGTAGTGCAGAGGCTGATATAAATTTTATTTGATGGCACCAATGATTCTTGGGAGGTGAGTGAGGATGGTCTATATTCTGTACTCAAGCATGGCATTCATTTCTTTTCTTTTCAGATTTCTGACATTTTTAACCTAATTCTGAAATCATTCTTCATCTATTTTCAAGTAGCAGGAATTTACATCCAAGTGAAATTACAGAGGATCAGGTTGCATGGCTGCAATCTTATTCATACTTACTGAGAATGCAATCCTGCTGTGTGACGTATAACTTACATTGCAACATTATGTAATAACCTAATGCAGTTATCAATGAAGCTTTCTTTCTTGTCTTTCAGGAGGGTTCAATGTAACTCATTATAAATAAAGTTATTAGTAATTAGCTTCCCGCCTGAGTATTTAAGGTACAAGTACATTACATTATGATTTTAACATTTTTGCTATGCAAACGGAAGTATTAGTTACTTTGTTACAGTAGTGCAGCTTGACTAAATAGTGGTGGGGAAATATCGAGCTCCATATGTTTTGTTGACCTCATCCTCCGATGTCTATATGATGCAGAGTGCATTTTGCACCATAGGCCAGCAACTTTTATTTTTCAGATTTGTATAGAAGGTAACTACTCTAGTTACTTTTGAGCTGAAGGAAAAAAGAGTTACCCTTCAATGTCCATATAATGGTAATTAGTTACTCTGGGTCTTTGAACTATAATTGTAATCAAATACTATTTATTTATTCATTCATTTAAGATCCTATCTTATTTATTTATTTATTATCTTCTAAGTTAAGAGTGGCTTACAACAGTTAAAACAAGATACACCTAAAATCTGATGCTATTTAAATAAAACAAAATCAAAATTAAATTAGCTTACATGTTAATATGAATGCCAATGTGGTGCAAACAACAGTAAGGACTTTGAAACAAATGGCAATGGGCACATGATGTAAACCATGATATAGGGTGTTTTTTCACATCAAAGTTTAACCTCTTAGTTCTTTCAAATAATTATTTTAATAATTCTTAGACTGATGCCAGCCACAGATGATGTTTCCTGGTGAAATGTCAGGAATAAACTCTTCCAGAATATGGCCACATAGTCCAAAAAATCCACAAAAAACTTTGGATGCTGGCCGTGGAAGCCTTTGACTTCACATGTTTGTAAACTGCTTCCCAATCCACAGGGGAACAGACTAGTGTCAATCACAGTGAAGATTATCACATGAAGGAGGCAAGTGTCCTCCTCCCATCAATAAATTGCCATTAAATCCTGTAAATAGCACATTCAGAGGGAAGATAATCACACCCCCACCTGCGTTTCCTGTTCTTATCCCATCTATAAACAGTAATGTACCCGTCATTTGGTATTAACAGAAACTCACGTTAAAACCAAATGATGCCTCCATTACTGTTTACAGATGGGAAAAGAATGGGAGAAGCACACAGGGATGTGATAATCTCTCCCCCCCCCCCCGAATGCACTATTAACAGGATTTAATTGCGATTGAATGATGGGAGGAGGATGCTTGCCTCCCATGTGATAAAGTCCAGTGGCTGCTTCCCATTAAGTGGATATTGGGGTGATCTGGATGGGATTCATTGTGAAGCACTATAGAAAGTGTTTACGCATACGTAAATTCTCAACAGGATTCCAGCCTTGGCTTTAAAACATGAATTGAGGGCAATTTCCAAGGGCCACAAAGAAATGGATGTCTCCAGCCATGTAATCTATTTAAACATAATGCTCATATCTCTAGTTATTGTAATGTGTAATTTTTATGGATCTGTCAGACATCCTTGTGTTTTGGCCAATATTTTTCAGCTGCAGTCTTAAAAAATAGTGGGACTTAGATATCATAGATACTAAAACACCCCCTTGCCCAGTGTACTATGAGTTAGGATTCTTATCACTGCATTTCAAAGGCACTGCAATAATTACAAAATGATTTTTACACTGAGGTTAAAATGTCTAGAAGACATTGCAGATCATACAGTTGAAGGATTTGGGTCCTACAGGGTGACTTTGGTCAAGTCATACCAGATTACCGCAATACACTCTTATTGCCCTGGAATTCCACTTTAACTGCTCTGGCTGCCTCCTGTTGCATTCTAGGATTTGCAGTTTAAGGAGGACCATTTAGGATTCTCAGCCAGAAAGCTCTTATATCTCGCTGAACTACAAACCTCAGAATGCAACAGGAGGCAGCCAGAGCAGTGGAATAGCAGCACTATAAGAGTGTAGTGCGGTAATGTGGATGCTCTTTCAGCCTTAGAAGGCAAATCATCTCTGAATAAATCTTGGCAAGAAAATCATATGACAATGTCACCATAAGTCAGAATTGACTTTAAGGTACATAACAACAACATGTTAAAATATGTCTTCTTGTTGTTGTTGTGTGCCCAAGTCATTTCTGACTAATGGTGACTCTAAGGTGAACCTATCTTGGCAAGTTTCTTCAGAGGGGGTTTGCCATCACCAACCCTTTAGGCTGAGTGAGTGTAACTTAACCAAGGTCATCCAGTGGGTTTATATGGCTGAACTAGGATTCAAACCTTGGTTGCCAGAATCATAGTCCAATGCCACTTAGAATGTAAAACAATATAAAATCAGTTAATTTTTAACATTACCTTTCCAAGCATTAGGACTGAAACACTTTCTTCCCTTGTTGCATTCTCATAGGGACAACTCTGTGGGACACACTAAGCTTAATTAATAATAGGTGACACACTTGACACATGTGAGACCAATGGGAATTTTACAACTGGAGCCTTCTAAATCTAGACTCTCTCTTCCCAGGCACCATACTATCCCAGACCCAAACCAAAATGAATCAACTACTGTACCATTGAATATGGGAAAACTGAATGATTACCTGGACTATGCTGGCAGAAGAAAAAATTGCTACTGAAAATGTATGAATGTGAGTTCTCAGTCTCATTTCTTCTCATTCCCTTCCTCCTAACGATGACTTATCAGCATATTTCCCTGCACTGTGGTATTCAGCTGTGAAATCATCCTGGAGCTTCATGCCATTTCTCCAAATAATGTTGCTTCCAGCAGAGTTTCCCTGAAATGTTTTTGTATCTTATGGGATTTGAATAAACAGTGTGTTGTGGCAGCAATGTGCTATGGTGAAACAAGTGTGCAGTGTTTAAGGCAAAGCACCATCAGAGTTATAGGTGGAGCAGGCATCAGTAGGATTCTGTGTGACTGTATAATTAGACTAGACCTCTGGATATTGCCCTTCTGAAATCTTGGGCTCTTATCTTTGTTAAATAATAGATTTCAGTTTACATATCTACAAAGGAATTATGTAAATATTATTGCTAGAATGTTAGAGTAATAGGAGAACCTGGGTTCAAATCCTGCTTCAGACATGAGACTCCTTGGATGATCTTGGGCCAGGCATTTTTCCTTAGTCAATGCATGGATGTTGTGAAGAAAGAACAAACTACTGTACCTACATTGCTCTGAACACCTTGGAGGCAGGCAGGCAGCATTGGAACAGGAACCAAAGTAGTCATGTTCTCCCTTCACATGTTAGCTCTCTATGCAATAAGATACTGGACTAACTGTTGGGGTGGTGAATGAAATTGTTTTTCCTTTGGGAATGTTGCCCTCCACTCCATTTCTGTCTTCTCTTGGCCCTTGCACCTAATAGGCTTCTCTTTAAGGATACCATCTCCCAGCAACAGCAGCAACATGAGAAGAACATTTAACACTAGGGGTGGAAAGAATAGTTTAAAATCTTCATTCCTGGGCCATACAGTGGGTTTACAGCAGTCAGGAAACCTTGCCGGAAGACTAATAAGACAGCAAGAAGTCTGTGCGATGTCTGGAATGTCTAGAAGTGCGACAGAGAAATTACTCTCCAGAGAAAAATATGTGGATTTTTTTTTGCACAAAAACTAGTTTTTGAATAGCAAATATTTTTCTGCAACAGAAAACATTGTTTCTTACACAGAAAACAGTGGGAGATTTTGCATATACACACACTGTCTTTAAAAAAAAACATATTTTCTACACAAAATGCCTTCATAACAACTCAGGATGTTTGGCTATGAAAGAACACTGTGGATATATATTCATTTTCATCCACAGTAGTAAGCATGTGACAATGAAATGGTTGAAGATTTAACACTATCCCCATCCAGGTTTATGTACTTGTCTTTCTGCAGCTGTCCAAACAGATAAGTTTGGACTAGCTCACTATAGTTCTGGCTAGCAGATACTGATCTCCAGCTATTTCTCCTGCTTTCCTTTCTCTTGTGAATTCTTTCTTTATGTGAAGCATTTTAATCCCACCTTTCTGCTTTTCTTAAAAAAGGCTCCCAGGATGGCTCACAAATGTTAGTAATAAGAAAGTCCCTGCCCTCAGGTTTACAGTTGAAAAGAAAAAGGGATTGGGAGGGATGAAGGGAAGATGCAAACTCAGGGTGTATTTCTTCATTAGGGATGGGAAAGCATTGTGTTGGATTTGACAGCCTCAACAAAAGTAACCCTTTTGTATCTCCAGTGACTTGCTGTAAGAAGAAACATGACTCACCTGAAGAAGTCACACATTCTCAAGGCTTGCTGGTTTATTTGTGTGGTTGTTCTTTTTTTTTTTTTTTAAAGAAGTAAAGTGTGTATCAAACAATGGCATTGAAAAATGCAGAACCACTGGGGGAAAAACACAGAGGCATGCTATAATCACTGGGGAAAATACAGAGAAGCATGCTATAATCAATGGCAAGAAGATGCACACATGAGAAAACATGCATTAAAATATGTTATCAGTTTCAATGCCCAAAGAAATTCAGCACTGTGAATATCTAATTTAAAGTTCAAACTAACCCCCAGAGTGGATTCACCACCCCTCCAGGAATGCCAATCACCAGGATCACCAGGCCTAATGTTGCTGATTTTGCTGTAGACGATGCTCGCCTTCCCTCCTTTCCTCTGTGAAAGCCTGATAGGCCTTATCTGTTATTTGTCTCTATTCTCTGCAAACTTGATTCTTACGAATGGAATAAATTTTGCAGAATAAACATGCACACATATTCATTATATTACTGAATTAATTGATAGCTAGGATATGGGTATATGTATGAAGACATATTTGTATGTGGAGGGAGTGCAGCCAGTTCAAGCTTGGCTTTACTTCTTTGTACAAAGGACACAGGCTGCACACACTAAGAAGATAAGATTCACTGTTATTATATTCTCTCTTCTGGGATGACTAGCAGCTAGTTGTCTTAACAAAGTTAAATCCATTCGCTGACATGCTGCAATTACTGTACAGGCTTCAGAATTCTATTATTCCTCTACCCTGACATGATTTTTCCTTACTCAAAGCTATTTCCTTACTACCCCAGAGCAAGACTTGGCAATTGCTTCTGACCAATCTTCTGATCTTCTCTTCATTACTTTGGATTTCTCTTTGAATGATTTTCCTGCCACTTGGAATTCTTTCTGCCAGCCCTTTAGATAGAAATTTTCCAATGGGAAGAACTTCAATAAGTGTCACAGACAATTTTGTTCACTGGCTGCTAGTGCAACATGTTGCCAGAGGCCTTTGTTTTGTACTGATTTTAGAGCAACCGATCAAGCAGTGAGCTCCATTTGAGAGAACAGAAGCAGATGGCCCTATGTCCAGGAGACAGTTCTGTCACAGTCCTTGTTATCTCTCCATCCCAAAACTTTATAACTGATTCAGGCAGTGTAAAATGGGGGTTAGGCTAAGGTAAGTGAGCCTTTTTGAAATCCTGGAGCTGGAGATACTATTTTGGCCCCATCCTGTTGTTCTGCAGATCTAAAAATCACCTCGGCTCTGCACTCAAAATTCTGATATTTGAACTGAATTTAATTTAGGGGATTATCACACGGAGGCTTCCATCCCTGAAACATTGCTAAATCGTCTGTAAAGCATGAGGGTGTGATCGTGGTCACACTTGTCCCCTGTGATTAAATTGTCACAGAGGCATTCCGTCATTAAAGTGTTTGCTGGGTAGCCATTTCTCCACATAATGGCAGTTCCCATTATGCAGAGAAATGGCTGCTCCACAAACACTTTAATGATGGAAGATCTCCATGACGATTTAATCACGGGGAAAAAGCATGACTGGAGATCACACCCTCATGCATTATGGACAATTTAGTGATGCTTTAGGGATGGTGAGCCTCCGTGTGATAATCCCCTTTTATGCACTGCACATAATGATCATGGAAGATCTACAAGAATCATTCCTAGATAGTGAGAAAATTGAAAAAGTCTAAGACTTCTCGTACTTTGAATCAAATACAGTGCACCCATGTCATACATGGATTTGAGCATTCATGGATGGGAGCGTGCGGGGCACAAGGGGTGGCGTTTTTTGGCTTATGGGGGGGGGGGTGGAACGGATACCCCGTGTAAGCCAAGGGCGCACTGTACCAATCAGAATGTGACTGCAATCAAGAAATTAGAAGAAGACTATGTTTAAGAAGGGCAGCTATGGAAGAACTAGACAAGATCCTAAAGTGCAAAGATATAACTCTGAATGTTAAAGTTAGAATAGTCCAAGTCAATGTATTCCCTATAACCATGTCTGGATGTGAGAGCTGGACAGTGGAGAAAGCTGATATAAATAAAATCAACTCATTTTAGATGTGATGTTGGAGAAAAGTGCTGAGGGTACCATAGATGGCCAAGAAGACAGACAAATGGGTTCTGGAACTGATCAAGAACAAACTCTTCCTGGAAGCCAGGGCCCGATTTAGATGGGCCTTTGCAGCGCCCCCATCATGTGCTAGGGATTGGCTGAGGACGCACCGTCCATATTGGCCTCACCCCCAGCATGTGACGGGGGCATCAAAATGGCGGCGCCCTGTATATACGGGCGCTGCCATTTTGACGTGACAGACGCCTAGTGTCTGCACATCCCGGCGCCTTTGTGAGGCCGCAAGTGTGCCATTGGCGCATTGCAGCGTCACAAAGGTGCCACAAGAAGAATCCGCTTTTTGCAGTTTCTTTTTGTTCCGCAATGGAGCTGCGTGGTTTGTCCGCTGCGGCTCCCTCGCGGAGCAAACTAGGACGGTGAGAGACCGCCCTTTTTAGGCAGTCTGTATCCCACCCAGGATGACTAAAATGAGGCTGTTGTACTTTGGCCACATCATAAGGCATGCATCATTGGAAAAGACAATGATGCTAGGAAAGATAGTGTGTGTTTTTCATCTGTTTGCCTTCAATTCAGTTCTGACTTATGGCTACCCTAAGGTGAAACCTATCATGGGTTTTTCTTGGTATGATTTCTTCAGAGGAGGTTTGTTATTGTCTTCTGTTGAGCCTGAGAACATGTGGCTTGCCCAAGTGAGTTTTATGGCCAAGCAAGAATCAAATCCTGGTCTCCAGAGTCATAGTTCAACATTCAAACCATTATGCCACACTGTGGAGAGGAAGCCTGCAGGCCAGATGGTTGGATTCAATCAGAGAGGCCATGGGCCTGAGACTGCAGGATCTGAGCAGAGCAGTGGGGGATAGGGGGTCTTGGAGATGTCTCATCTACAGGATCACCATGAGCTGAGGTTGATTTGAAGGAACTTAAAAACATCAAACTGCACATTCATGTATATCTCCCTGCTGTGCCTCTAGGTGAAATATTGGTGCTTTCTGCACTGGCATTTGGGACGTCCGGAGGACATCCTATTTTAAAAAGGGGGCGTCTCTTATAGACGCCCCTGGGCCTAGTATGGACTCTGTCCGTACAAGATGGCGCCGGCCCATCTACATGGCCGGCGCCATCTTTGCGTATCGGACGCTGAGTGTCCGTACGGGTCGCGTCCTTTGTGACGTAGCGAGTGCGCCCCTGGCGCCTTGCTACGTCGCAAATGCGACGGAAAAAGAAGCTCCATTCTGGAGCTTCTTTTTCGGTCCGCGCGGGAGTCGCGCTGTGTGGAGGCTCCGGCTCCCCCGCGGACCTACCGGTGGCGGCGGCAGAGCGCCGCAAAGTGGCGGTATGTACCCCGCCATTGTCTGTCTCACTTTCCCCTTCGATATCAGTGGCTGGGCTCAATTGCAATCAGTCCTGACAGTGGATCTTACTGGCAGGGACTGGCAAGATCTTGGGTTCAATGAGCTCTGAAGCATCACAATTTATTCACTCATGATTAGGTGATACTGTTTTGAAATGCAGCTACACAAAGTAAACATTCAAAATTTTGGATTCTATGAGGTCTTCAGGGTTTCCAGGTAGGCCAAAAAATTGGTTTTGCAGCTATGGGAAAAGTAGCAAAACATGCACACACACATTAATTTTGTTGTTCCTGCTGAAATTTAAACAGTGGAAAAGACAATGGCTAGGGAGAACTCATTTATTGCATTGTATGTGTCTCTTCTTAGATTTCTGTTCCTGAACAAAAAGTGAAGAAAAGGAGATTCCTTGCAATAGTTTTGCTTCTTTGTGTTTGCTAATTTTCTGCACATTCCTTGCAGCTGGTTTGTTTCTTTGCACATGCTATAATTTGTTTTAAGATATGTTTTGCCACCTTAACAAGCAGAGCCAAAACAATTCCAATTTATGTTTCAGCTTTACATTAGACTAGAGAGAGGACAATCTGTTTTTTCCAATCCATGACATTTTTGCATATTTTTAGCCAGAGTTCCATTCTGTTCCTGAAAAATCTTCAACTGAGCAAAAAAACCTCCCAAAATACACATTTAAATACATATTTTTAAAAATATCTTTAAAAAGGCATTTTTCTCAAAATATACCTTTCCATGCTTATTTGCAGTTAAAATATGGCTTTCCCCTCAAAATACATATTTTCAATGAATATTTTCTTGCAAACCATGTACTCTTTCTCAACATCTGTCTTTCAGAGGGAATTTTCCCTCAAATACACATCTAAATGCATATTTCGATATATTTAAACTACTGAAAACTTTGTCTCTACCTTTGGGAAAATGTTAAGTCCTGATTCTCACATCAGTCCAAAAAATGTGGCTCAAATAATTTCCTACAGGAATTCACAAGGGTCAAATTCCCCAAGCATCCTTATGTTAAACCAGCAGTACACTACTTGCCAGCATTCAGATAATTTGGACTACCAGTTCCTAGAGCAGCTCTTTTTGGACAGTGTGTTTGTGTTGCAGCACAGACGCGGGGTTTACGGGGACAGCTTCTATACTGCTTCATAGTCTGAGATTTACATTTATGTGAGCAATTTTCCTAATATTCTTTTTAACAGAGTTTTTTGCGAGTTTTTCAGGCTATGTGGCCATGGCTGGCATCTTCAGAAAATGCTGGCATGGAAGTGAATGGGGTAGATACATACTGTGTGATCCCGGGTTGAGAGGAGTAATTTCCATGTTAATCTGTGTATTGTTCTGTTGTTGAATGGCAACACCTCAGGGTGGGTAGGATATACAAAGAGGATGTGTGTCTGTTTAATTAGAGATCCATTGTCTGCTGGGAAAACCCCTGACCCTGGGTGGTTTTCATTGGCATTTGCTAGATCTTGGATTTTGTGTTTTTCAGGACTGGTAGCCAAACTTTGCTAACTTTAAGGTTTCTTCTCTCCTGTTGAAGTTGTCCAAGTGCTTGTGGATTTCAATGGCTTTCCTGTGCATTCTGACTTGATAGTCATTGACGTGGTCCAGAATTTCAGTGTTTTCAAATAGCATTTTATGCCCAGGATGGTTTATAACATATTTTGCTACTGCTGATTTTTCTGGCTTACCCAGTCAGCAGTGTCTCTCATGTTCTGTGTTTGAATACTGCATTTGGTGGTCCCTATGTAGACTTATTCACAGCTGCATGGTATATGGTAAACTCCTGCAGCCAAAAACCCCACATAGCCCGAAAAAACCACAAAAAACTATGGATGCCAACCATGAAAGCCTTCAACTTTACATTCTTTTTAACATTCTTGCTTTTTTTGTCTACATTCTCCTTAGTATTTATTAGTATGCATTTTTTTTTAAAAATGGACAATGCCATTACTATAAGTGGGAGGAAGTGAAAATTTGGAAGTATAACTGGATATTGATTGTACATTTATTATTATTATTATTATTATTATTATTATTATTATTATTATTATTATTATTATTATAGTTTATTTCTATAGCACTGTAAATGTATACAGCGCTGTACATACAAATGATCAAATCAATAAAAATAAAATGTGCCAATGGCGTACAATCTACAAAATACATATATTGTACATTGGTTTGAGAGTGTGAAATTAGGTATACCAGGGGTAGGCAACCCTTTTGAGCTGGGGGCCGGGTTGCTGTCCCTCAGACAACTGGGGGGCCGAAGCCAAAAAATAAATAATTAAATAAATTTTTTAAAAAATTAAATAATTAAATAAACCAGGACAAATGTAGGACAAAATTTTCAGATGGAGGGCAC
This sequence comes from Sceloporus undulatus, assembly GCF_019175285.1. Classification (NCBI taxonomy): domain Eukaryota; kingdom Metazoa; phylum Chordata; class Lepidosauria; order Squamata; family Phrynosomatidae; genus Sceloporus; species Sceloporus undulatus. Next base: position 34,168,062 of record NC_056523.1, on the reverse strand, counting down.
TTTTTAAATAAAAAATGGAGGACACACGAAAAAATTTGCTGATTTTTTAAAAAAGTTAAGATAAATGCATGTTTCTGAGGCTTCTATAGACAATTGCCCCACCATACCCCTCGCGTGAGACGCCAAAGGCCCCGGCGGCAATCGGCGGCAGGACCAGGCTGGGGCCGGTCCCAAGGCCTTGCCGGGCCACATCCGGCCCACGGGCCGCAGGTTGCCTACCCCTGAGGTATACATTAAAATAGGAACTGAACATTTTCTCTCCCTTCCTTAGTTCAAAATACATTTAAAAATAATCCAAACATTTAAAAATCTGATTAGTTTTTAAGATGTGTTATCTTCTAATACGGTATAGGCTGCTGGCGGCACCCATGTCAGTGGGGCAGAGAATCTGATCTGGGTTTTGGTCTTACCCTACAAGTGCTGACCTGTTTGAGGTCCTTCCTGGAGACTCTTAGTTGGCCTTGATGTCACTGATATTCAGGGACATGTAGTTCAAAAATGGTATTACCAGAATTCTCAACACGTTTGCCTCAACTAGTCAGTACTACTGACATGGGAGCTCCCAGCATCCCATGTAACGTGGATGAAAGCGCAGGAGATTTTGGATTCTCTCATACTATACAATTATAACTCTGCGATTCCACATTAACCACCTTGGTTCCATGTGATGAATCCTGGAAATTGCAATTTAGGGAAGGTTATTTAGCATTCTCTGCCAGAGAGCTCTAGTACTTCCTCAAACTACCAACCCCATATGATGCAGCTTAGACTTGAAGTGGAATCATAGTATTATAATTGTGCTATGTGAAAAAGGGCCCCTTAAATGAAAAGAAAGGAATAAAAAAAGGTGGAAGTTACATATATAATACCAGTACTTCTAAACAAAAATAGAAAGCCTGGGATCACATTTTTATAAGGATAACCTTCGTTTGCTTCTGAAGTGTTTGTGCTGTATCTCTTTGCATGTGCTAAATTAACAACAGCAGGGAACACCTCTCTTCTCTCTCTCTCTCTCTCTCAACCCCCATTTACCAATGAAGCCATCTGAATCCACCAAATTGGGGAAAAATATGAATCTCCTGCTCAGTTTCCAGCCATGCTGTAGAAGGACAGGGCTATAGATTTTCCCAGGAGTGAAAAATAATTCACCCATTCTGCTCGTTATTCATACAGACAGTGCATTAATAACATGGGACCCTGAGATCTCTCCTTATCTAGGCCGGAGCACAGCTAGAGGGATGAGAAGCTGACTCTTTGGATTTAAAATAACATTTTCCCCTCTTTCTGTAGAAATAAGAATTGATTGAAAGTACTTTTAAGGAGGTGAGAGAGAGAGGGAGAGAGAGAACTGTTCTTTGATACCATCTAAAGTACATATTAGATAAATAGAAAACTATTGGCTTTTTGACTGTGAACAATTTTCTCTTGATTCGAGTGCTGATATAGAGAAGCTCTGTGCGTAATACAAAGTATTTACTAAGGGCCTCTACAAAGCTTGCTGGAACCCAAAAGGTGCCTTCCCATTAACTTCTATGGGCTTTGAATCAACTACCTCAATATAATGCACTCATATCCTGAGACACTTGTCAAGAGAAATTAGGCACAGACATTTTATGTATGTTGAATACACATACTGTACACACATTTCTCATAAGTGAGTGAGAAAGCAACCATGCCAAAGTCAACAGGGACAAAACCAAAAATCTGCCACCGGAAATAACACTATCGTTTCCATTGCTTCCCTGTAATCTGCTGCTCCACTTACATACCCTCCAATATTTTACAAATGAAAAAAAGAAAAAATGTGGTCAAGCAACATCAGAATGCAGTCAAGATGGCAAAAGTTACTATCATGGAAGAAAAACACAAGCTAGGAGAATCTGCTGCAGGGGTGTCATTGGTAGGTGCAGGGGGTGTGGGCAGCACCAGGTAACACACTAAGTGGGGATGACGCCACTGCTCCCCAAACATCTGCCTTTTGGCAGAAATAGGCTGTGGTGTTTGCCCATGTCCCTTTAAAATGCTAAAGAGATGGCGTAAGTGGAGCAAGGCTCAGTAGAAGGAGAATAGAGGAGCCTAGGATTTTTTTTTTAAAAAAATAATTTTATTATATATATATATATATATATATATATATATATACTTTAAATTTTCTTCATTCTTCCAAAATTTTCTTTGAAAACATCATGTTTTCACTTTAACCACATTAAACTATATACTTGTAAATACATTTAAGCTGTGCATTTAATATTGTAATTTATAGGTATAATTTTAATTTTGCTAGTTTTTTTTTTAAAAAAATGTCAGAACTATTACCATTACATTGAGTGATACATGGGAATTATGGTTTATGAGTAGTAGTAGTAATAATAATAATAATAATAATAATAATAATGTTTTATTTATAGACTGCTATTCCGCAATGATCATAGCGGTGTACAGTAAAAATTGCAATACAATACAAAAGGTGACAGTTAAAGGAGGGAGAAGTCTCATCCTTCAGGCAGTCCCTGATGTTGCTGGTCTGCCTGATCACTCCCTCTGAGGCCAAGATGACAGTTAAGGAGGGAGGGGCCTCTTCCTTCAGGCAGTCCATGATGTTGCTGGTCTGCCTGAGTAACGTTAGTACAAAACACATTACTAAGGATTCTGTATGGTGTAGCGTGGGATGAGGCCAGTCAGGGAAGTGACACCATGAGTTACCATACTGGGTGATGGCAACCCAAGTAGCATCACTGGGCTGCTGTAGTTTGCGTTTTCCCAAGCCTACTGGGAACACAAAACTACACACACACACACACACACACACACACACACACACACACACTTGATTTGCATGCAAACTACTTTTGCACCTGGAAGTCAATTTGCAGCAACTAAAGTAAGCTGATGACAAAGGGTGAAGGTGAAAAGAGGAAATGGGACATTAGAAAGCAATGGAACAAGTGGAACGATTGATGATTAGTCAGGAAAGCCCCTTTGAAACTGAGACAGTTGAAGGGATGCAGTCAGTTGGAGTCACTGACGCAAACTGCCAATCCAGTTAGTTCCTACACACCCCCCATTTCTGCACATCAGCTTACATGGGAAGACTGCATCACAAGACCTATGTTTCAGGTTTGTGCAGTCCTCCAAATGTTGTTGCAACTGCAACTTCCTGCAGCTCTAACCAGCATAGCCAATGGCAAGGAATGCTGGGAGCTGCATTCTTAGAACACTTCCCAGTGCAGCTCTAGGCTCAACTCTATGCTAATCATGCCATCTCAGAAGCAGTTGGAGACATCAGCTAATACATCAATGGATTCAATGCACCAACAAATATATCTCTCAATAAATATGCACATACCAATAAACACATATACATCAATTAGATTTCAATAACTTTACAACTTATGTTTTGACTACATTTCTTTCATTTGTGAAGATAGCAGCAGATTATTTCTATATATTTACTTGAACGCAGAAAGCCAGGGAGAGCAAAATGAGGGCATTGTCCCCTCAATAAAACTCCCCCCTCATGATTTTTTTTCCTTTAGTTTCCAAAGGCACCAGATCCTTTCTGATATTGAAAGCTAAGCAGGGCTAGCCCTGTTTAGTACTTGGATAGGAACCACCAAGAAATACCATGTGCTATAGGCCATCTTTCAGAGGAAAGGAACTGACAAAACCACCTCTGAGTATTCCTTGCCTCACTGCCCCTGCCATGAAAATCATGGAGCCATCATAGGTTGACAGGTGACTTGGAGGCACACACCAAATTTCTAGTATTGGAGTAGGACTCTAGCAGACTAGGGTTGCATCCACACTGCAAAAATACTCTTTAACTGTCATGGTTCAATGGTATGGAATTCTGGGAATTGTAGTTTTGTGAGACATTTAGAATTCTCTGTCAGAGGGGTCTGGTGCCACAACAAACTACAATTCTCAGAATCATAGAATTGTAGAGTTGGAAGAGACCACAAGGGCCATCCAGTCCAACCCCCCTGCTATGCAGGAAATCTCAGTCAAAGCATCTTCGACAGATGACCATCCAGCCTCTGCTTAAAGATCTCCAAAGAAGGAGACGCCACTACACTCCGAGGGAGTTTGTTCCACTGTTGAACAGCCCTTACTGTCAGGAAGTTCCTCCGAATGTTGAGGTGGAATCTCTTTTCCAGTAGCTTGCATCATTGTTCCAGGTCTTGTTCTCTGGAGCAGCAGAAAACAAGCTTGCTCCCTCCTCAATATGACATCCCTTCAAATATTTAAACAGGGCTATCATATCACTTCTTAATCTTCTCTTCTCCAGGCTAAACATCCCCAGCTCCCTAAGTCATTCCTCATAGGACATGGTTTCCAGACCCTTCACCATTTTAGTCACCCTCCTTTGGACATGCTCCAGTTTCTCAATGTCCTTTATGAATTGTGGTGCCCAGAACTGGACACAATATTCCAGGTGGGGCCTGACCAGAGCAGAATAGAGTGGCACTATTACTTCTCTTGATCTAGACACTATACATTTATTGATGCAACCTAAAATTGCATTTGCCTTTTTAGCTGCCGCATCGCACTGTTCACTCATGCTCAACTTATGGTCTACTTGGACTCCCCCTTTCACATGTAGTCTTGTTCAGAATTCCATAGCATTGAGTCATGGTGGTCAAAGTGGTATCACACTGGATTATTTCTGCAGTGTGTATGCAGCCCAGGTTTCAAATCCCTACTCAGTCATGGAAACCTACTAGGTGGCCTTCTCTTAGCTTCAGAGAAAGGAAATGGCAAACTTCCTCTGAACAGGTCTTCTCCAGAAAATCCTGTGATAGGGTCACTGTAAATCAGAATTGATTTAAAGGCATATAACGAAAGTAACATGAAAGGAAGTTAAGATTCATTTCAGTAAAACTGTATTAATCTCATTGCTACATTTTCACACAAGGATCCCTCATTAACATAAAATACCCCTAAGATCACATTCATGGGCCTTTATGAATACATTTTCTTATGCTATAACAACAACAACAGAAATATTTTAAAGACTGGATTTTGGAAAAATCAGAAAGGTTATTTTAGAACTGCCTGCTCCCCCAAATAGTAACCACCCTTTCATCTTGTTATTCAAGTATTTATGCAACATTCATTATGGGGTCAGACTGCTAAACTGGCTTCCTGTTAACTTTAAGAAAATATTAATTAGATCTCTTCCACTGTAGCCACTTGAATGATTAATTAATCAACACAAATGAGACAAGAGGAGGCACAAAGGGATAATTCTGAAATTAAAAATGTAACCCTGTACTGCTGCAACACCCATTATATGATGTGGCTGTACATCTTTTGGTGGCTGTATTGAAATCCAGCTGTTGTGCTAACCTTTGAATAGTAGTTACAAGCCTATTGCAATCTAGTGACTAGAGAAAGAATACCATAACATTTATATGGAATGAGTTTCTACATGGAATGAGCTTCTAGCACATGATGGGACATGTCTTTGATTAGGAATAATTTACCCAGGGAAACACCAGACAAAACACAATGGTTCTAAACAAACTTTGAAATTAGTGTGGGAAGATGCAGGCTTGGACCTCTGTGTATGTTCTTTCTTTTGCATGGAAGAGCACTAACTCTTTACTAAGTGCTGGCACCTAGCTATCATCTAGATATCATGAAATATAGTATCCATCAATCCCTATCAGCATGGTTAATGATTTTGTGACTATTAAATCATCACGTCTAGAGGTTAGCATGTAAATGGAACTTTCATTAGAATTATGTCTCCTGGAAAAGTGTTCCCAGCTAATTATCTTGTTGTAAACCAGATACATAGAACCATATTGTGGAATAGGATGGGATTATCCCTACAGTCCTCCACCGCCTGGATGATGTTAAGATGAATGGGCTGTCCCTGCTGTTGGGATGTGTCCATGCCCCCTGATGTCCCTGGTTCCCCAGCAGAAGCAAAGGATGGTGCTTCTCCACATGATGTTTCAGCCTGGTTTTGCTCCTTCTCCCCCTTCCCCACCCCAAGTAAAAGCAGCAAAGGTCTTTGTAGTTAGGCATATGGGTATAGCTCAGCACACATGATAGGAAAGTGCACACAATCCTAAGCCTCACGCTGTACTAGTATATGTCAAAGACTTGACACAGAGAGGAAATCATTAAGTGGGTAAATAATAATAATAATAATAATAATAATAAAATTTATTTGTATTTTCCCACCTCTCCCAGGTGGGTCGAGGCAGGATTTACTGGATATTGATGTTCCACCAAGCATACTGTTAGTCTTATGAAATCATCAAAAACATAAGCAGTCTTCAGTGGCAGCTTTGTCAGCCACAGATATTGATGTAACTAGTCCAAACAATATGTCCTCCTGTGCTTTACCAGTATTGATTTTCAGAGCATCCAGAAGTTAAAAACAATAGCTTTTCCAATATGCTTTAAAGAAACACTATCTGCAGGGAAAGAAAAGGCCATTTCTGAATCACCAATTCTGGATTTTTGTGACTGTGACTGTTATTTGCCATACTCTTTTTATGAATGGTCCTAATGTTATCTGTGATATTTTTAATAGCCTTCTTACATAAGATCTTGGAAATATTAATCTTTGGATTACAACTTCCAAAATCCTTAGCAGCCATGCTGGCTAGAGGATTCTGGAAATTGCAGACTAAAAAAATAACTTCCCCAAGCTCTGCTTACAACTTGCAGAATTCCATGCTCAGTCCTTTTGACTACTAAGTAAGCAAGTATTTTCATAATGTGCAATCTTACACTTAAAAATCTTTCAAACACTTTACAATATCCAGATCCATGATTTCCTATGTTTTAATAGCATACTTTACTTGTTTTTTTGTTAAAATGTTTAAATCATTATCATTGTCTTTTCTTTTTTTAGCTGTGCTTCATTTTTAGTTATATCATAAGCCACCTTGGGTCCCATACTGGAGGAAAGATGAGATTTAAATTCGTGAAATAAAGGACTAGCAGAAAACATACCTTATCTTTGCAATGATATGGTAGACGTGGGAAACCTCTGACCTACAGTTCTTACCATTCTCATATACCATAACCCAAGATATGGCCATTCGGGGCCTGTGGTCTGAGCATGAGGGACACTCTGTTCAGATAAGTACTCCCTATTCAGATCACAGGCTGCCAGTGAATATGGGAGATGTAGTTCAAAATAAGTGGAGTGCCAAGGGTTTTCTTTCCCTAAGAAATGGCAGTTCTGTGGTACAATGCCCATTTAGCCAGACCTCAATTTTTCTAAAAGATTTCTACATTTCCTAGGGTATCTGAATAAATCAAACTTTTTGAGCAAAACTTTATACACATTCTAGCCACAGACACTATGAGCTACTTGCCGTCAACACATGATGGTCTGTTCCGCGTCGTGCCAGCCACTTTTCCAGGTAGACAGGAGCACTTTACTGTTTGTGATCTCTCCTCAATCCGATTCTTATTACAACATCTATGTGCTGCTATAACTTCACACGTGCCTCCTTCTGACAACAAAGAGAAAATATAGACACTAAGATGAAGAAAAACTTCTCTGGACAGTCAGCAAATGAATAAACAGACAAACAAAACCACACTTCTTAAAAATGCATTCCGCCATAGACTGTTGTAATTATATCAAAAAAGGACTTGACTGTAGCCCTTATTTTAATCGGATTGCTACAAAGTTTGCTCTTTTTAATGTGATCATAAGATTATGGTCCTCAAGTAGGAAATTAACATAATAATTGTTGGGAACAAACAAACCCACACTCTCAAACACAGTACCCTACCACTTCATGAATATCAAAGAGAGAACTTTCTAAACTTTCAAAATTCTGTCAGTTTTTCATTTTATATATTTTATTTATTAACTACATTATTTATTAGCCCTATTTCTATCCCACTTTATTGACCTGTACTTTATCCTCATGACAACCCTGTAAAGAAGGTTAAGCCAAGAGAAAATGACTGGCTGGAGGTCACCCCATGCTTGTCACTCAGTGAGGACTAGAAAATAGATGAGGATGAAGATGATGGTGAGAATGATGTATTCATTTATATTCCCTCTTTCTGCCAGAACATAAATCTCCCTAACCCAGTCCAACACTTAGTCTAACCACTATACCACACTGGTTCTCAGAGTGCATTTGTCACTCTAGACCCAAGAGGGGATACAAAGACAATGAGAAGGTAATAAATAATAGCACTTCCACTTCACTCCTCTGCAGCAGGTCGAGTTTCTCTACATGGGTGCCTGTTGGAATGACAAATGCCACTACTGCAGAACTAGGAGCTCACTATCTAGCTTGCCAGGAAACCTGGCGTTCTCTTCCCTTGATATTAGTTATGGTCTCCTGATCACCACTTGTGATGCCAAAGGCCAAAAGCACAATGTGCTCATATAATAGCTTTATTTTGCACACGTAAGAAGTTTTTAATCCCACGTATTAGTACATGAGGAATAGGATGATTAGGCAAGTCACCAGGTTAGCGCACTGCCCATAAATTTAGTGAGACCTAAGTTCAGAATATATTAAGTGCATAATGGCTGGGTGATTAGAAGTTCAAATATGCTCTCTTGTAAGTATTTGCCCACATAATTGATTTGCACTCCTTGCATTAAAAGACACTACATAAGAGAATATAACTTATGTGTAAAAGGCCACCTATTTTTGCAATCAAAATGAATTTGTCTCTTGCACTGCAAAAAGGACATTGAGGTTCTAGTGCATATTTCATCCAACACAATGGGAAGATTGGCATACACTAGGTGCACTGTCTTTGCACTTATATGAGAGATACGATGGACAATATGACAATTTTGAGTCCAGATTTAGAATTCTAGGAGAAGTGCATAGAATGGTATCAAACTTTGACTTGCCAATATGGGAACAGTTTCCTATCAATTTCAAAGTCAACACAGAAGACCTTTCGCTATCTATTCTACACATCCTAGAGTATGCATCCTGGCATCATTAGAATGAAATGTGGAGAGATTGGGAGAGCAAAATCACTATGTATAGGGTGTAGGTGAAAAATCACATAGACCATTGTAACAAGGAGAAGGACGTGAGAGAGACAGAAGAGGATTGTCCCAGAAAGGGAGAGGCGGCGGTGCTGCAAAGGGAAAACTCTGATGGGAAACTACATCCCTGGGGTGAAAGGAGAGAAGGGAAGCCCCCAGGAGGCAGGCCCTACGAGGAAGGAGCTGGTATATAAAAAGGAAAAGGGAGAAGCGCTTGAGGAGGAGGGTGTGAGTGGAAGAGAAGGTGGTGAGGCGGTTGCGTGGAGGGGAAAAGGTCAGCGTTCTGGCAAGCTGGAGGGCTTAGCCAAGAGGGGAGGACTTTGTCATCTAGAGTGGGGAGATTCAGAAGCTGTGAGATGCTTGGGAAAGGAGGGTTTCCTGTCGGGGTTTGCCCATTCCCGCTCTCCAACCCCAAGCTCTTCTGAGAGAGGTGTGAGGTTGGCTTATTGTTCAAGGAAAGTGTTCCATTGGGACCTTCAGGGGTGTTACTGGCTTGCCCAGGGGGAGGGCCTAGACCCTGAAGAAGACCTGTAAGACCTTACTGCCCCTAAGGATTTGGGTGAAGTAACCCAAGACCGGAACTCTGTGAAGTAACAGTGCTTCTGCTGGTGTTATTAGTTCTATTAAAGGTACTCAGCATTATCTTTAATGGACCCTGCTAAGAAGCCTGGAGTTAGGGGTGTGCCTTGTGGCCCTACGACAACCATTTTTATTTTTTAGGCAATCTGGAGGTTTTGAAGGGACCTAGGGGCCACATTTTTGGACCCTAAGGGCTGTTTGCAACTGGGGGCTGCATGTTGCCCATCTCTGTCGTAGAGGATCTCCCTTTGGTTTCCTCTTTGATTGCATCTAAAGAGCTTGGTCCATCCAGACTTCAATGCAGGATGCTTCAGATCAAGGGGCCACTTTTATGTCTTATTGAAAAAGAAAAGGAAAAAAAAACCCAAAGTGATAGTACATCTACTTCTGGTTCTCCCAAACTGATTTTTTAAAGGTGCTGAACAGTATAGGGAGGCATTGCTACCTATTTAAAAGGTAAATTGCTGTATTTGGGGATTTCTAGAGGCAGTAATTCCCTATTGGGGGCCAGAAAAAGGCCAGTCTTCAGATTTTGGAGCTACTGAGGCCAATAAAAATATCCTTGTGAAGGGGCATATGCCTCTTCAGGGCTCCACTTTACTAACCTTTTCTTCAATGTTTATATGTGAGGGGAAATCTCAGCAAATGCTGCTGTCTTGGGTTAGTTCTTTTGAAAAGCTAAATTAACTCACCTGCACAAAAACTAAAACTTGAAAATACCAAGTATTGAAAGATGACAATTCTGAGTAGGTAGCAAAGGGATATAGCTCCTGTTTTTTTGTTTTAAATGCAATATGCTTCAGGTTTAGTCCTCACCATCTCCAATGAGGTTTAGGAGTGATCCAGTCTGAAATCCTGGAGAGCTGCTGCTAATCCATGTAGACTGGGAGGCATCTTCCAGTCAGTGGTGATTGCTGGCAACCATGAAAGTGGAGTGGTGAATCTACACCAGGCTAGTGTCTGAACTTTAAAGGAGATGCCCAGGACCTAAAATAAGAGTAAGTCTCGACTCTTGAATTAATGCAGTTTAACACTGCTTTAACTTCCATGTTTCAATGCTATGGAATTTTGGGAATTGTAATTTGGTGAGCTATTTAGCTTTCTCTGTCAGAGAGCTCTGGTGTCACTGTGAATCTTAGGATTCCACAGGAATTCAGCAGTGTGGCAGCAGCCTAAGAGAATCATCTTGGATAGGTCCTTTCAGTTCAGAGTTGACTCACCACTGCACTAACATGGGAGCTACCACTTACTACTTTCTACATATGTTTTGGACTGCAAATCCCATGATCCCTCACCACTGGCTGTGGTGGATCAAGTAGAGTGGCATTTCTGGAGAGCCATGGTCTCTCATGGCATTACTAAACTAGGTGAAAAGGTGGTCAGATTTGATTTATGGCAGTTTCCTTTAATTGTATTGCCTAGATTATGAGTGAAAATAAAGTGCACATGGCTGGGAGAGGAGCTCCACTAGCTAGCTGTTGAAAAACAGCAGAAAGGATGCATAGCACAAGACAAAGTTGCCATCTAAGCTTAATCATTGAAACGGTGTGCCAATTCATTGATTGACAGTTAGCCCAGACTTAGAGCAGAAGCCAAGAACCTGCAGCTCTCTCAGTACTGCTGGCCTACAGCTCCCATTAGCCCCATATAGCATGACTAATGATAAGAAATTGTGGGACTTATAATTAACATTTCTAGAGAGCCAACATTTCCTCATTCTGAATCTAGGATGACAGGAAAACTTGTTTAAGGCAGTGGCAGACAAGTGGCAAGTCATACACTTCAGCTAATCAGCTAATCAATATCAGTTTGGAGGGACCACAGTGATTAACTATTATCAGAACAACCTTTGTCATCACAACAAAACTTGTCCCCCCTTCTTTACGATTCTGATGCAATATTCTTTCGACAAAAAGTAGGTTTGAAAAAAGAAGAAAGAACCTGAAGCCAATACAGCCATTTTAAATGTCAGGTACCAAGACTTCCAGCTAAGGGTGACCCCTTAATGTTTGGGGAAAGCTTGATGTGATTTTAAATATTCAAACCTTCAGCTTTCAGGGATGAGTCAATCAAAGCTGCTTAGCGTGTTAAGGTAAAAGACCTTAGGTCATGCACTCATGGGGCTCAGTACTGATGAGTTTGCAAGCTGAAAGCAAGATGGACCCCAGTGTTAATATTTAATTCCTCTAATCAAGAACAGCAGTTTCCTGTGTGGTGCAGAAACATTTTTATGTGGCCCTGACACAGCTCTTTTTCAAGGCAAAACATTCAGAGAGCTAGACAAAGGATGAGCGTCATTATACTCTTACAACACCATCCAGATCTCTATAACAGAAAGTGCACATGAAAGGATTCATTTCCCTTGGGGAGGCAGTCTTAGAATTTTGCTGAAAAAAATGAACTCAAGGCACCATAATCTGAACTCAAAATCAGTGAGATTAAAAGGAGTTAATTTTCTTTTGTATTATTTGTATTATTTGCTTCTGAATCTTCAAGGGCTCAGTTATAGTAATCTCCCCCAACTTTATCTGAAATCAGAGGCCTTAAGTACCTTTCTTGTGTATTTTCCCCCATCTCTGTTTCTCGTAAGGACCAAACTAGTCATGATGTTATCTCACATGAATGCATGGTTTTTGTTCTTATTGATGGGCAAGGGACATTCAGTAGCTTTGCCTCCCCCCCCCCCCCCCTGCCTCCAACAAGAAAAAAAAACAACAAAATATTTCCAGACCTTTTTTTTTTTTTTTTTTTGCATCTCATTGGAGGAAGTCTGAGGTTACCATGAACTTGGAAAAGTGGCACCAGAGAGGAAATGTATGGGATTTTAGTGGCAGGGGAAAAATATTAAACTTCCACTTTCCCATCCCAACAGTCATGACCCTACTTAGGCTTTGGCTGTCCTTTATATCAGGGTTGAGTACAGGGGCATCACTAGGGATGTGTGGGTCACACTACGTGACACCCTAAGGTGCTCCCCTTTTAGCAAAAATGGGTTGCAGTGTTTGCCTGCATCCCTTTAAAACACTGGAGCTCAGTAGAAGAGAAGGCAGGAGTGGGGCAATGCTCAGTGGGTAGAGAAAGGAGAAGATTGAGGGGTTTTAATTCTTTTTTTAAAAAAATTCTTTTAAAACATCACATCCTCCCAAATATTTGCTTTAACCACATGAAACTATGTAAATATAAATACATTTAGGCTATGCATGTGATATTGTAATTTAATTTTGCTAGTTGTTTTATGTCACAACTATTGCCATTACATTCATTCAGTATAAAGGATTTACAATCTAAGAGTAACATTAGTACAAAAAAAGGTTTTGAAGACCCTGTGCAGACCGGCCTTAAAGGTCTGCTTGGGGGTGGAGTTGGGGTCTAACATCAATATGACGCATGCTCCAGCTCTGCCCCAAGGTCAGTGTGATGCCGCATTCTGCACCGCATGCAGTGTGACATCATGGCAATCCTCTGGCGCTGTGTCCACACAACACAGTGCTGAAGGACTGCTGTAAAGCTGTAGCACTGTAGCTATCATGCCCTTTGCAGGATGCAAAAAGGCACACTCTGGAAAGGCCAGGTCAGGGCCATGGCATACGGTTGCTGCAACCCTGATCTGGCTGTAAAATGGGCAGCTGGAGTCTGCCCCTTCAGGGCTGTCTGCACAGTCCCCAAAGCTTCCATATGGTGTGGAATGGGTTGAGGTGAATGAAAGGTCATCATCAAAGATTACCACACCAGGAGATGCCAACCCTAGTGATGGCACTGTGTGAGCAACTGGGAGGGCCATTCCCTCCAACTGCACCACCTGAATAGTAATAATAATAATAATAACAACAACATTTTCCTCCCAATTTTTGACTCTACAGGCATGAGAAGCATTTTTGCCATTTTTTCAGCCACCCTAGGCCTTTTTTAACAACAGGAGCAGAAAATTGCAATTTTTGATCCCTGTGGAATCCTGAGGGCCACAAAAATGGCTGACATGTTTAAAAATAAGTACCTCTGCAGTACATATAAGTGTAGACTTATATGTATGTAATTAATGTCAAGAGTGTGACCCAAGATATGTAAGTAAATAATCACATAAAAATAATTTTTGTAGTTAAGGAATAATTAAGTGGAATCTTAGAGATTTTTTTGTATACTGCACAATTCTAGCAATTTGAAATCACCTTAATTGTCATGGCTCCTTCCTATGGAAAACTGGAAAACTAGGTTTAGGAGGTATTTAGCAACTGCAACTAGAGAGCTCTGGTGAAGAGAAGTATATCTTTCCTTCCCCTTTCCTCACATTGCAGGACAAGGAGCTGCAAAATTCTTCTTGCTGTGCAAGATATTTTGTACAGTACACTCTTTAGAACTGAGAACAAAATTTCTTGCTAATTAAGCAAAATTGTGGAAATGAAACAAAATCATCTAACTGCCCCAAACAACAATGGCAGCTGTTTGTTTGCATGGATTTTGAAGGATCAGAAGGAAGGATCTCTCACTGCGTATGGGTGTGTGTTGATTTTCAAAGGGGAAGGGTGCTAGTTTTGCACAGAGGCAGTTTGTGTTGGTTACAAAAATCTCAATGAGAATGGGGAGGAAATATAGCATTGATAAGCTCCCTGTCACCTGGTGTAGAATAATCTTGCAGGTTTTTTATATTCTTAACTCAGACATATCATAGGGTTGAGGTAGCCTAAACAGGGGAAACAACTGTGGGGACCTCATAGATGCCCTCAACGTTCCTGTGCAGAAACTTCTATCTCCACTGGAGTCCAACTCTTTCTCTTCTCTGCTGCCACCACAGACATTGTGTCTGAACCCAATCTTTACATATCTAGTGTTCCTGGAGCCCAAAAGTGCATGATACAAAAACAATACTTTATCAATAGAAGTTTAACATGACAAAACAGATTAATAATGTAATAAATTTAAAACAAATATTTGTTGAAATAAATATTTCACTCTTACTCACACTCTTCTCTTAGCTAACACAGGCCACATCTGCATTACAGAGATAATGCAGTTTGATACTGCTTTAACTGCCTTGGCTCCCTGCTATAAAATCCTAGGATTTGTAGTTTGTTGTGGCAACAGTGCTCTGACGTACAAGGCTAAATATCTTTTAAAAATATCCTTTTGAATTACTAAACTCTGGTCATTTATTCCTAAACCTAACTCACTCAACTCTAATCCTCATCCACTCCAAATGTGAGGCTTCTGTCCCTTATTGCACCAATTTTTCCACCAGATGTGAGGTTCTATCTAAATCTTTGCTGCCAACATTTGTGATGACGTCCACAAATCTCACCGCTACCACCAAGAGTGTGGCCTGTCCATCATCCCCATCTCTGTCTTGGGTATGTAAGGACTTCCTCATGTCTCACTGCTGTGGCCATCACAGTGGGGACCTACTAGATGCCTCAAGGTTTCTATGCAGGATATTATACAATTTCAATCTTCATGGGACACCAACTCTCCCTAACTCACAGCTGCTACCACAGACACTTGTCTGGACCCAATCTTTATACAGATAACATTCACAAAGGCCACCCTAGCTTCACATGGAAGGAAATTCCAGAGAGTGGGAGCAGCCACTGAGAAGGTCCTCTCCCATTCTTTCACCAAATTAGTCAGTGATAGTTGTGGGGCTGAGAAAATCTTACAAATTTTTGTATATATGAGTATTCACATGGCAGATATTTATACAAATATAACACATCAGCACCAGGGACTTGCAGTGGCCCATGAGAGTTCTGCTAGTGTCCTCAGATACTCACCTCTACCCTCATACTTGATGATGTTCATAGTTGTATGCGTTAAAATAAGGTGGAAAACACCCTTGTCTAAATTGGAGCAGATAATCTCAAATGCTCCCGAGTGAAAGGTATGCACATCGTATTTATTTAAAATATTCCTGCATTACCTCCCAGATCACAAGGGATCCTAAGGTGATGAGCAAGAAATCAGACTAGTGAGGGAGAAGAAATGTCAGTATTTCTTATGTCACAGACAGCTCCCACCCTGATAAAAAAGAAAGGAAGGAAGAAAAAGAAATAAAGAAAGAAAGTGAGAAAAGAAAGGAGATGTGTGCACATCACAGATAGATGGCACAGAAATGCAAATGGGCAGTCATTAAAAAAAAAAGAGGAGCGCCTTGGCTTCAGCTACTTGACATCAAATGAAATGTACACCAGGTGTTTCTATTGCCTCCACAGCATGAAAGCATCTAACAGCCTTGCAATATTCTATGTGAAAGTAACCAGATGAAGACATAAAGTACTCACAGAATATAGGCTAAATGAATGCTTGTCCACCCATTAGCCACCCACAGCCATAGGCTAAATGGAATCCCAAAACAACTGCACAATAAAGATCAGAAAAGTTGCTTTCATGCTGGCTTGAGGATTCCGGGAGTTACAGGTCAAAAAAGTAATGTTTCCAAATTCTGTGCTGCAGCATTATCTATTCAGAAAAGAAAAAAGCCAGGGCTGCTGAGGGCATGGCAGTAGGCCTGGGCAAAGGTGCATGGTTGACTCATTAGTGTAACTACAATCAGCGGTGGTGGGGTGGAAAAATAAAACAATTTCCCTCCCCAAATAAGAATTCTTGCCCCCCTCCATGGGATTTTAATTGCAGCCTTGTAAAACATCACTTGTGCATTTAGAAAGACTGTTTAAGCATACAAAGAAAAATAGTAGGCTAAGGTCCTGTACAGACAGGTCAAAATAAAGCTGCTTCAGGTCACTTTGGAGGTATGCTGTTTAAATTATGCATGCGTCCTAAAAGTCCAGAAGCTGCACCAAAGCCACACTCCAGTCCTAAGGAGAAGGAAGCAGGGTGTCCAGATGTCTTAACCACAAAAGAGGACAAGTCACCACAAAATGTAGGACATTACCAAACAAAACCTAAAAACATAAATATAAATTAATTTCATCTGCACCTATATCCTGTATTTTATTATGTACTGAGCCAATTTTTCTGATTAATTTTTCTTTGTTAAAATGCCTTGTTGGCTTGCAATATGGTTACAGAACTCTGAGCAAGACAAGTGCTTAAAATTTTACTTTACTAGCAACAAATTCTTGACTAAGGGGCTTGACAGACTGCCCCAAAGGGGTGGGCTGGAGCTGCCCATTTTTGCTCCTGAGGGAGCCTGCAGAGACCAAACTGCGTGGGTTCCCTCCACACCAAAAAGAACACACTAAAACAGGTTCTTTTTGGCCCATGCGTCCACCACCATCAATGTGCCAATGGTGCACTGTCACACATCGATGATGCAAGCACAGCGCCCTAGTGTGTGGACGCTGTGCCACGCTTGCATCATCATGGTAGCTCCCATGTAGATGGGGCTGTGCCATGATGGCACTGCCACCGCACACTAGGGCTCGGAAGCATGCAGATACTCCGCACTCCCGAGCCCTAATTTTGGCCCCAGGGTGCTACAAAGTGCCTGTTTGTACGGGGCCTAAATCAACATTTAAATGGTTCCTTTCATTTGTCAGTTGAGCTGAAATTAATGGGGAACACCCTTTCAACATTTGGATTCTGTTCTCAAGTGACCCTTTGCCTGACATGTTTGCTGTCCTAGGGGGAAAGTCTTTTCTGCTGCTGCTGTTCTTTGGAACAAAAGAACTTTAGAAGGATCCATCCTATCTCCCTATTTGCAGCAAGGACAGACTGCCAAGTAGATACATTTCTTGAATTGGAACAGCAAAGATGGTGTTACTCAATTGTCTTTTTAGTCATGCTCAGAATGGAGGACCTTTTGGAATTTTTCCTAGACAGAAGGGTGAAATGTAGGACATGTCCTGGGAAAGGAGGATGTCTGGTCATCGTGGGAGGAAGCAACCAAAGAGCTAAGTGGCTTCCCCTAGTGAAAACCAATAGCAGGCCCTGTAGTTTATGCAGGAAGAGGCAGATACTAAATTGATTCTTCTACTCACCTGACTCTCTGTCTAGAATGGGTATGTGGAGAGATCTTGTAGCATCTTTGAGATTAACTGAAGGAAAGAAATTGGCATCATGAGCTTTCGTAGACTTCAGTCTACTTTCTCAGATGGATACTTCTGTATTTGAGGAAGTAGACTGAAGTCTACGAAATCTCATGCTGCCAATTTCTTTCTTTCAGTTAGTCTCAAAGGTGCTACAAGATCTCTCCACACTGATGCTACAGAATGGGTTCACCTGGAAGATTCTGCCAGCTAGCTTGAAGGCCAGTTACTGTGATAACACAGCAAGGAAGAAGCAGGTTCCTCACTGCTAGGATTCCTGGTCTAAAGCCTTGGAGTGCCCACCAGTCAGTGAAAAATGGTCACAGGAATTATTTATTTATTTATTTATTTATTTAGCTAGGGTATTTTGTTATTGATATGGCCTTCTTGTTTTGTTCTTCACTATGTCTTTGTGCACCTAAATCAAACTTAACTGAATTGAACTGAAATGATACCCTTGTTGCAATTAAAACTAACCAGCCAACCAAATCACTATTTCTCCAATGCACATGCATAACTGTGCACGCTTGGTTTGCAGTTAAACTATCTTTGCCATAGCAGATCTAATGAATAAACTGTGATCACTTTGTAGGTGACACACAATAGACAGAAAGGTGTGAACAACGGAAAACTTTTTGCAATCTTCCAGGTTAATCATGTTGAATGTCTGTGCTAATGCATATGTTTCTAACCAAGTATGTTGCTTATATATGCTTAAATATTCTCTAATTTCATTATTAGTGCTCCTAGTTCTAAAATCTAGTATCTAAAATCTAGTAAATCTGAGAGCCAGCATGGCATAATGGTTTGAATGTTGGACTACAACTATAGCCTTGCATGAGTCACGTGCTCTCAGCCTTAAGGGAAGGCAATAGGAAACCTCCTCTGAACAAATCTTGCCAAGAAAACCCCACGAAAACCCCACGAAAACCCTGTCAGAAATTACTTGAAGGCACACAACAACCATAAAAAGTTTTAAAATACCCACATTCGTATGAGATGTTTTAAACAACCAAGGAATATGACAGCTGTTATAAAAGAACAGCAGCACTGACACAGATGAAGGGGCAAGTAAAGATTTTATAAATGTACATTCAAGTTTATAGACTTGAAAAAAATGAATTATTGACTCAGGTCTGTAGCAATGTCCAAAGAGCCATTATTGTTTCTGCCATAAATACATATTTAGGGATATGTATAAAATATGCATTATTGACCTCATGGGCTGTAACTACACTGGAAGTTTAAATCATTGTCACAAAAGACAGGCAAGGTGCCTCTGAGCATTTTATGGTCTGCTGAGCCAATTCAGCTCCTGGCTGTGCTTCTATGTAAGTTGGAGCATCTCCACTGACAGGGGTGGAGCATGGAAGAGATGTTGAGGTTCATTAACTTTCCATCTGAAACATCTTGAAAACTAAAGTATTTTTCCTAAAACTGAAGCTTTTGTTCTCACTGTATAAACACATAGTACCACCTGGTTGCTGTAACTGCTGCTCACTGGATTGAGAACATGTATAAGAGCTAAATAATAATATGTCAAGAGGCAACCCTCGCTTACGTTTAGCATAATGTGGGCTCAGACTACAGTTATTCTGAGGTAATTTCTCAGACGTATATGTACAATCCATGATAAAAATGATTTCTGCACAAGACTTTCAAGGTCATAAATCAAGATTATTGGGAAGATACTAGAAAATATATGGATAATCATGAATATAAAGAAGGAATCATGAAGTTAGCAATGATCTCATCTAATCCACTCTCTGTTCTGATGCTGAGACTTACTAGTACAGATTCCCTAATATGTATAGTAGAATCATAGAGTTGGAAGAGACCTTAAGGGTCATCAAGTCCCAGCCTGTGAACAATGTATAAGAATTAAATGTGGGACAGAATTTTTAAGGTATGTGTGTAACAATACTCTCACAGACCACCTGAAGTCCATGGCCCTTATTCCATCAATAGTTGACCCAGAATACTCTGGCTAAAACAGATCAAGATATGGGCATCAAATTATAAGAGTGATAAAAGGAAATATACTACATGGTCTGAAAAAGAAAGCTGGAGAAGTGAGAAGATCACTCCACAAGACCACTCTATTAGACTGAAGACTTTATCACACCAGCCTGCTATCCCACCACAATTGCGCTAATTTAAATGCAGCTAGTTTAAGAATGGAAGCATTAAGAATACTTTGGCATCATTTCTTACTATATGTTTCCCACGATAATGTTCTGGTATTTCATGGATGTGTGATCAGTTTTCTGCACTGCCAAGTGCTGTTATCTGGCCAACTGCCTCCTGAAACCAGCTGCTGTGAGAATGTGCACACAGCAGCCAGTTTCAGGAGACAGTTGGCAGCTGCAATCACTCCTCCTTCCACTACCAGAGCATAGGGCTGCTATGTGCACATTCACACAGCAGCCCTGCACAAGCAATTGTGGCTGCTAGCCACCTCCCAAAGCTGGCTGCTATGTGATTATGCACACAGCAGCCAGCTTCTGGAAATTTTTGCTGGCTGCAATATTGGGAGCAGGAAGGGGAGTGGAGCAAAATCATGCCCATTCACATAACATGACTGCCTGAAAAGTGGAACTGTAGCAGAAGGGACTGATCACACAAAAGCAATAATGTAATAGCCACGAAACTGAGATCATATTGATGGGCTTTGCCCATCAATGAAAAGGTACACAACAGTAACAAATGTAATACTAGGCAGCAGTAGGACATTGAAGATTTTCATACCAGCAGTTACTGTGGGTTAAGCGCTGGTAAAGTGCCAGTAAAACGTCCCTGAATCATGAGGGTGTGAGAGCTGGTTGCACTTCTGAAACGTCACTTAACCGTTCCCTCACCTCTACTGTCCTTGAATCATTTGTGAAGCATCCATTTCCTATTAATGGGAACTTTGCATTAATAAGAAATGGTTTCTCTGTGAATGATTCAAGGATGGTAGAGGCGAAGGGATGCTTCACTGATGTTTCAGAAGCGCAATCGGCTTTCACAACCTCACAACTCAGGGATGTTTTACCGGCACTTTACCCACAGTAAGCGATGGTGCGAAAATCTTCATTGTGTGATAATTACTACCCAAAGATGTTGTTATCCTGTTACAATTGCACTTTTCTAGCCTCTTGTGATAAAGTCCCAAGCCTGTTGCTTTCACTCTCCCCTGGCTTTTCTCTCCAGTTTAAGAATGTGTTCCCTATTTGTGAGTGACTCTGTATGTGAGTCTCAGGACTTGCTGTGCTATATGTCCCGTTATCCTGTTCCTGAAGATCACACTTACTCTCTTTTTATTCCACACCTCTACTCTTTCCTCACAACCCCCCATGCTTTTCCTTCAGTTTTGAACTTTCTACTAAGCCTTTGTCTTTCTCTCTTCTCTGACAGATACAGCCTGTCATTTTGCTTCTCCTTCTCTCTGCAAATCTAGTATTCTTCCCTCATCCATCCTCAGTCTGCCCCCATTTCTTTCCAACACCCTTTCTCATGCCTTTGGCTTTATCTGTTAGGAGGGCACAAATAGCTGTATTCTTATTATTGATTAATGGTTTTGTAATTTGTTTCATTGCTCAAACAAAGTGTATTTAATTCACTCTAATTGGAGCTCTAGGCATTTTTGGCTGGGTGGCTATGCATCTCTACTTCACAAGATCCTATAGCCCTGGATTGGGAGTGAAGAGCAGCCATGGAGAAATGCATGCCTGAGCCTGGAGGTTTAACCTCCAGATTTCGTAGCAGCTAAGGAACTGGTAAACCCACCTCTGAGTATTTCTTGTCTATGCAAATCCTATGAGATTCATGGGGTCCCCTTAAATGGACAGGTGACTTGAAGGCACACATACATACAATCAGGGGAGGGATGAATGATAAATAATGAAAACCACGCCACACCTTGGGCTCCCTTCCCACTGTTAAAGCACTAATGAGGGGTCATAATTAAAAACATAATAAAATAAAAGTTTGCTCTTCTGGAATGCGAGTACTAGCTGTCCTCTGCCCCTTCCAGTCTGTGCTAGGAGTGTGGAAATCTCTCAGCGTCATTGCATTTCCCCATGTTTTCTCATCTTTGTTCTGTATTAGCTTGTAAAACTTTCTGAAATTCTTAAATTTTAGGAATTTTTGAACACCTTTTTTCATTTACAAACTTTTTTCCATTGACCATAGTGAACTTTTCAATTTTGCATATTTTAGTCACTTGCATTTTAAAATATTCACATTTTCCCTGGAAGTACCCTAGACATTCTGTAAATGTGTGAATGGCTGAAGTGTGGTATACATATTGTTTTTCATGCTGTGATTTTTGTTGAGACTTTTGTATTCAATGAAATTTCTCTCCACCTGCCTATTCATAGAAACTAACTACAAATAGAAAGAGAATGTACAAATTGCTTTGGTGGTTAGAATAAGGACCCAATGTTCTGCTTCTCCTCCATAACACATCAGATACTTTTTCAAAGCTCACACATGATGGCCCCTCCTTGATGTTCGGCCTCAGCAACGTTTCCTGAGGGATGTGTGTGCATGTGTGCACATGTATGTATGTGTATAATTGCATGGGTGCATTGAGGTATTCAGTGTTCAGGTTTTTTTTTTTTTGTTTGTTTTTTTGAGAAAGGAAGAAAAAAGGACATGACAATGTGAAACAATGTAGAACCAAGCAAGTTATTTGGCTCTTTCCAGTGAACCATTTACAGCTGACAATATTGTCCCTGGGAAACATTCCAATATTTTGCTGCATCAGGCATCTTTTCTTATATATGTCTGGTGACATAAATATTCTGTTTCATCTTCCTCAGTGCTAGTTGAAATGAACCTATCCAACTAATTTTATCCAACAAAATCAGGTCTTCATAATCTGACCAGTCAAATTTCTCTCTCTTGGAGTCACTATTCCATTATGAAGCCATCCTTTTTCCCTTTGTGTGCTTGCGCCAAATGTTAAACAATTAAAAAGAAATGTTAAAGGGTTTTCACAACCTTTCAAAAGTAAAAAAAAAAGGTTTGGATGCCACGAGTCTGTCACCAAAGTAAGACCCATTTCCTGACAATGATTTTGTTTTAATTGGAAACAAAGACAGAACACCTGAAAATGATGACAATTATGCCTCTGTTTTAAAGCCACACTGCTGAGTGAAATATTTTACCCCCAAATGAGAACTTTCTGTGTGCAGCTGTGATATAAAATATCTAATCAGCAGAAGGTTTGGCGCGCATGTCTAGCAGAAGCCAAAAGCCATTACCTAGTCATATCTATATTTTACGTTTCCCTCTCACACTGAAAGGTAATAATGAAAGCATATTTTGTACTTCAGAAATATAACATGCCCAGTTGCACTGCAGAGCCAAAGCTTGATGGTAAACAAACTTCTCACAGTCACACACACACACACACAAACAAGTCCTGATTTGGGTGACACGCTGTGAAAGTCATTAAGTATGACTCAGGTAGAAAACCGTGTAAGTTCCTTTTTTGACGTTGATGGCAATTTAATAGCATTTGACTCTGCTGAGTAACACAGAGCTTCCTGCGGCAATGAGAGAAGCTGTTTATCAAAATGATAAACAAGTTTTCATTTTCTTTCCTTGGCTGCATGAATATGATCAGAAGTCTACGGCCATCAAGAATTCACTTATTCTGGCCACCAGGCAGACATTAAACTATTTGGGACCATCTGTGCTTGAAAAAAGCTCCACTTAATGGACCTTCCTAGGGCAGGTTGGTGATAATGAATGCATGTGCTTGAGAGCTCATGACTTTGGAGTTGCAGCACCTTGAAGCATTTTGGATTTACATGCAGAGGGCAGTTGATTCAACTGTTCAATTATATTTTTCTACTTGGATGTTTGTAAGTACGTATCATTATGATCCCTGATTCCATTTGCATCAGTTCAGAATTGAGTGTGCCACATGCCATATGCAGGGCTGATGTGGTTAGCCACTAACCCCTTATGGTCTTATACTTGAAATCACCTGAACATACAAAATGTAAGGATTCTGAAAACTTCTTCCCCCACCAGATCTGGATGGATATTTTTCAATTGCCATCATTTGGAAAGCAGGTGGATCCTGGTTGTCCAAATGGTTCTACACATAGCACTTATGGGAATTGTTAGATGTTTGTCTCTTGCCAAAGATAAATGTCATGATAACACTTTTTTTTTTTTTAAAAAAAAGCTCTTTTTAGAAACAGGAAAAGCAACTTGGGAAGGGTCCATTTTCAGCAAGTAAGAAGGATGCTTTTAACCATTTCTTTCCTTGTTACTTTTCTCTGAAAAACTCCATGCAGCAGTTTCATTCTATCATGTAACTACATGTACCAGCATGCAACTGGTTCTGTAGTTCAGTGATGAAAATTGAGATGTTAATGGAAAAGTATCCTAGAATCATAGAGTCATAGAATCTTACAGTTGGGAAAGACCAGAATGACCAACTCCAAGTCATGCTGAAATACATTACAGCGCTTCATAAATAAAGGTTAATAATAATAATAATAAAGCTCTCCTGAAAGATGCCCATCCAATCTCTATTTGATGGTAGTGTGCAAGTGGATGCTTTAAAACAAGCATGTGCTCCCCCCCCTACATACACACACTTTCATATATTCAGTATATATTTTTACTACTCAAAAATGAAATGGACCTCACTGGGTAGTTACAAAATGAGAGTCCAGCCTTCTGGATCAAATAAGCCTTTGACAGGTCTGAATTTTTAAACATAATTACCTTATGTGGTTAGTACACCAGCCTGCATAGGTTAGTACACTACTAACACTGACTAGCATGTGAAATTAGTACAAAGTTGCACCCTAAACTGATTCCTGCAATAATTAACAATTTCCCCACAGTATCTATTACACAAACCTTGATACTATGAGAAATCTTGGATTCTACCCTTTTATCCCTTTATGCCTATTAAAGAAATCAGACTTTAGCTGTGTCATCTACTTCATTAAGTGGTGAAATGTTATTTTGACTAGTTCTGAAGCTCATGATGTATTAAGAGTTCATAAAACATCACTGACACCTCCAGAAAAGATTAGTGTGCTTCAGACTTCAAGTGTATGTTCAAACAGCATGACAGCAACATAGACAGCACTTTATCCTGTTAAAGACATGTTCAGCATGCACTTGCAGGAGATAGTACGCAAAAATGCAATTTTACAGACATCTGCTGATCTCATGCCCTTTGGTGAACATAACAGAACAAGGCAAGGCAATGCTGAGACAGGCATTTTGACAATGTACAAAACAAATGCGAATTCATGTGGTTAATTAACAGCGTGACCTTTTTTTCCATTTGTGCCTGCAACTTCTAAGGATATGGATTTGGGAGTGCAGATGCTGAGCAACTTTCAAACATCCAAAATAAGCTGGAAATGCTGACTGTCTTGCCATGCTTGTGTAATTTTAATAATGAATTGACACTACTGTAGAGTACTAGGCACTCTGCTGAATACACAAGGAAAAAACACAATCCCAAATTAGCATTACTGTAAAACAGACAGTAAAACAGACAGTAACAGACTTAGGTGACAAAAGCAGGAAGGTCTGTCAATGCATCAAGCACCACTGCCTTGAAAACCTATACTGAGAGAAAGGCTGGATATAAGTGAATAAAATAATAATAAATAATAATAGTATTTATACAGTGGTAGAAATGGTGTGGCCTGATATTGTCCATCACTGGGGGGAAACTGGCCCTAGATTTGAGAAAATTTAGCCAACAATAAGCAGAACAGGGAAGATGTGGCTGGTGTGGCCCTTGGAAAGATTTGGAACAGAAGAATCCTCTCCACAGTGGGTTCAGGAGGTGCTTCCTATTCAGACAACTTCATTACTGTTTTTTCTTCAACCTTTGAGGATAAACATCAGGCATCATGCCATGCACCCAACCGTATGACGGGTGGCATCACGGTGCTCCTTTGGCACTGCGTTCAGATGGCGCATGCCAAAAGGAGTGCCAAAAAATCATAGCACCGGTGGCTACGGTGTCCTTTTTGCAGCTCCTTTTTGGAAAGGCCAGATCAAGGCTGCAGCATGTCGTTGCCACAGCATCCAGTTTCTGCGGCCCCAATCCAACTAGGAAATACAGCTGTATAGCCCCTCAGAAAACAAAAATAATGACCACAGATGATTTATGTAATTTTGAAGTAGATGACGAAGACATTGAATTAGTTTAACAATCCATACTTTGGCTCAGTCATTAATAAAAAGAGTGACTGCAGTCAAGGACTCAGAGGAAGACTAAAGACTTGGACCAACAGCTATGAAAGAACTAGACAAAATTTTGAAGTTTAAAGATATATCATTAAATACTAAAGTTAGGATTCTCTATGCTCCTGTATTCTCCATTTCTTTTTATGGTTATGAAAGCTGGACAGTGAAGAAAGCTGATAGGAAGAAAATCAACTAATTTGAAATGTGGTACTAGAGAGCAATTCTATGAATACTGTGGATTGCTAAAACGACAAATAAATGTCTTTTTAGGGAAAGTTCAAGCCTGAACTCTCCCTAGTAGCCAAAATGACTAAAGTGAGACTGTCCTACTTTGGCTGTGAGTAGACATGACTCACTAGAAAAGCCAGTAATGCTTGCTAAGATAGAAGACAATAAAAAAAGAGGAAGACTGCATTCCAGATGGATAGACTCAATGAAGGAGGACATGGCCATGTGTTTGCAAGACCTGAGCTGGTCTGTTCATGATAGCATGACTTGGAGGTATCTCATTCATGGGATCACCATAGGTCAAAGTTGACTTGTCCACAGTTAACAAAAAAGGCATAAAGACCACATATCAATTTATTACATAATTTGTAAGAAAAACGTTTCCCTCCAGAGAGCTTAATATGTTTGTGTGTGTGTGTGTGTGGGGGGGGGGTTATTTGCTAAAACACATATTTATTTGCTTATTATTAGCACAATTGTATGTGTTGTTCATTACATGAGAATAATGTCCTGTTTCAGCCTAGAGAAATTACAAATGCTGCTGCTTAAATGTATCTTGCTAAGGGTCATTAACTTAGCAAGGGAAGATTATTTTCTCTGTCATGAGGTGGAATGATTGGAAGCTCTACATAGATGGTCTCTTCCATAATGATAAAACTATTTGAGTACAATGATCTTTTGCTTTTTCTATAATGCAAAAAGTACAGTTATTGGTGAGAATGGATGGTGAGATATTGGAAACAGTAAAAAAAAAAAACAGATGCAAGGGCTGTGCACATAAATGCCACCTTTGTTAACTGTATAAAACACATCAGCAACATGCTCCTAGCAAGAGAAAAATGAGCTATAAATGATAGCTATGAAAACAACCCAGTTAACACTAGGGCTGCGTACACACTGCAGAAATAAATCAGTTTGACATCACTTTAGTTGGCATGCCTCAATGCGCTGGAATTCTGGGAACTGGAGATTGTTGTGGCACCAGAGCTCTCTGCCAGAGAAGGCTAAATATCTCACAAAACTATGGCCCGATCTAGATGGCCCTTTGCTCTGCCCCCAGTATGTACTAGGGGTTGGCTGAGGACGCAGCGTCCATTCCGGTCTCACCCCTAGCATGTGACGGGGGCGTAAAAATGGCGGTGCCCTATACACATAGGTGCCACCATTTTGATGTGATGGATGCTTTGCGGCGCAAGGGAGTGGCGTGGTTTGTTCGCTGCAGCTCCCTTGCACAGCAAACTAGGGCAGCGGCAGACTGCCCTTTTGGAAGGTCTGTATCCCGCCCGTAGTTCCCAGAATTGCATAGCATTGAGCCATGGCAGTTAAAGTGCTGTCAAACTGGATTATTTCTGCAGTGCAGATGCTGCCTAGGATTTGCTTTCTTGGATTAGATTTGCAGCTAGATTATGCTTATCTTTGCATTGCATGTCTGGGTGCTTGCAGTCTTGGCATACAGGAATACTGTGGCCTTGGTATTCATATCCTTAAGGATGAGGTAAGCCCAGTATGCTTCATGCAGGCTATGCCTTCCCTCATCAGTTCTTAATATCCCCCCCCCCCCCGCATACAGTTGGTCTTTCCTCCTTTGATGCTCAAGAATGGCCATAAAAAGCCTGGGTGCATCCTACAGTAAGTAAATAGCTAGGAAGAAACAAGTAGCTGCTAAGCCATTCTAATGATTTTGCGATTAGTTAAAAAAAACCAGTCTCCCCCATCCTCCTCCTCCTCACGGCTCCATTCCCTAGTGTCCGGGCTCCCTCCGCCCGGCCTTGCTTCCATCTTGCTCCTACTCCTCCTCTCTGTTCAGTGGTGATTCAGGTGGGGGAGGGATGGAGGGAGGGATAGGGAGAGCCGGTGGCAGGCACCATCTCTGCCTCCAGGGTGCCTCCTCCTCTTCCTCCTCCTCCTCCTCCTCCAATCCACTGTGCTACCGGCCTCCAGCTTGGCGCCCGCAGAGCAACACACCACTACCACTGGAGCCTGTCAAGGGCCAAGAGGTCCTTCCCCGGAAGATCTGGTAACACATGCACTTTGGAGCAGCGAGAGGGGCCCTGCCCGGCAGAGATGGAAAAAGGGCTCCCCGCCTGCTCCCCACCCACATCCTGAGTCCCATCCAGGGTTCAAATCTTTGCTGAGCCACCCACCTCCCTTGGGCAAGTCACACTCTCTCAGCCTCAGACCCAACCGGGAAAGGAGCCAAGGCAAGTGCAGAAGGGGCCATGGGCGGGCCGGGGGATGGGAGCATAGAGGCAAGAGTAGGGGTCAAGTCCAGGCCGGGGAGCAGGTGCCAACAAATTGGGATGAAGGTCCATGCTGAAAAGCAGCGATTGCAAAAGGTCCCCATTCATATGTGGATGAGGGACCTTTGGGAATCGATTTGGCCTAGTGGAGCAGAGACGGATTGAGATAAAGATCTTTCAGTAAGTGGGAATGACCCCTTGAAGGACACAACAACAACAACCATCACCACTACAGAAGCTGGGCCTTGCTGTGGCTTGCTGTGTCTTTACAGTATCATTTCTATGCTTGTTGCAGGATTCTAGGAATTGTAGTAAAATAAGGTAACACTTCCAAGTGTTCTTTCCCACATCCTTTGTTAGGATTCAGTATATGCTTCCTACTACTATGTTCTTCCAGGCATTTTCTGATAATCTCCTGCTTTGAATACCAGTTTAGGAGAAAGACAGAATATCAATTCAATAAATAATTAAATAAATTTTAAAATAATAATAATAATAATAATAATAATAATAATAATAATAATGATGATGATGAAGAAGAAGAAGAAGAAGAAGAAGAGGAGGAGGAGTAGTAGTGGAAAGGCTTGCATTGCATATAACCTGTAGAAACTGGTTTATTCAGATGCTATGTATTATTAAGAGAGCTGAGACACTGGCTTGTTAGAACTTGGTTACAGCATGTTCCAATCAAATCTGTCCCTTCCTGATGGCATCACCCAGTGCTGTGGTTCTCAACTTTTGGTCTGACAGATATTTTGGACTATATTTCCCAGAATTCCTGACCATTGGCCATACTGACTAGTGTGTTTGAAGGGCCAAGCATTTGGAAGGGAAGAGGCTAAGAATCACTGATCTAATGGAACACAAATGAAGTCTTACTATTATAATACAACTATAAAATTAGAGCTAGCTCCTGTAATTCTATTTTCTTCCTATGAACATAAGCTTTTAGTGATTTGGCCAAGGGTCATTTCACAATACAGAATTATAGCTCTATACTACATTTTAGCTGCCATCCTTAAATGACAAATCTCAGGATGCCATAAGGGTCCTTTCACACTACACTATGATTCTACTTTAACTGTCATGATTCCATCCTGCCGAATTGTGGGAGTTGCAGTTTATTTAGCATTCTCTGTCAGAGAGCACTAGTATGACTCCAAATTATAAATCCTAGGACTCTCAATAAGAGACAGCCATGACAGTTAAAATAGAATCATAGTGTTACAACTCTGTAGTGTGGCAGGGCCATAGTGCTATAATTGAATAGTGTGAAAGGGACACAGTTTTCTGTGAAATTTGGTGGCAGCCTTAAAAAAATTTTTTTTTAAAAAATTGCCTAATCCATGGTTTGGACAGAATTCGTTTAAAACCCCAATTTCACTAATTCATTAAATGTGAATGATGATTTTTTTTAAAATAAAGATTTTATTAAAGTAATAAAATTACACATATATACATAAGCATAGACATTGATGTTGACATATGATAACAGCAAACAAAAAATAAACACCTAATAAACTAAACACAATACACATAACAAATAAACACATAACAAATATAGCTATTACATATAACCTTATAAACTACTATACAACAATACGGAAGATCTCCGGGCGAGGAAGCGGGTTCTGCGACGGCTAGAGTACCGTTGGCGGAAACACCTTTGCTTAGACGACAAGGCTCTCCTAGACCAACTGTTAGAGGACTACGGAGAGGCAATACGAGCAACAAAGAATTCGTTCTATGGTGCTCGTATTGCGTCCGCTGAGTCGCGTCCGGCAGAGTTGTTCAGGGTGGTCAGGGAGCTAACTCAGCTCCCTCCCGCCCTGAACCAGATCCTTGAACCTTCTAAGGCCTGCTGTGACTTGTTTAACGATTTTTTTGCGGATAAAACCTCTCGTATAAGCGAAGGTCTGAACGCCGACACTTTAGCAGAACCTAGGGTAGAAGTGTCCAGAGCCTCCGTGGACTATGTTAAACTGGATCAGTTTGAGTTGGTGAGTACCGAGGATGTGGACAAGATCCTCGGAAGTGTTCGGAAAACAATCTGCTCTCTTGATCCCTGTCCCTCGTGGTTAGCGGCCCAGGGGGGGGCCGGCGGTAACATCTTTGTTACGCCGGATAATTAATACATCTTTAAGGGATGGGCTATTTCCATCAGATCTTAAATTGGCCATAGTAAGACCGATCCTAAAAAAGCCCTCCCTTGACCCCCTGGTACATAATAATTATCGGCCTGTTTCGCTGCTACCATTTTTGGGAAAGGTGATCGAGAGGGCGGTTGCGATCCAGCTTCAGGCGGTCTTGGATGAAACGGATTATCTGGACCCATTTCAAACTGGCTTCCGGGCGGGTTACGGGGTTGAGACGGCCATGGTCGCCTTGGTCGATGATCTCCGTCTGGGCATCGACAGGGGAAGCGTGTCCCTGTTGGTGCTCTTGGACATCTCAGCAGCTTTCGATACCATAGACCATGGTATCCTTCTGGGGCGCCTCGCAGAGGTGGGAATCGGGGGCACTGCGCTCCAGTGGTTCCGTTCCTACCTCTCGGGGAGGTCCCAGATGGTGCAGCTGGGAGACGTGTGCTCCGATGAGAGGCCCCTTAAAACTGGGGTCCCTCAAGGGGCCATTCTGTCTCCCATGCTATTTAACATTTACATGAAACCGCTGGGAGAGATCATCCGGAGACATGGGGCGCGGGGTTATCAGTACGCTGATGACACCCAAATTATTTTCTCTATGTCTCCGACTGATGCAGCGACTGGGGATGGCGTCTCTCCTCTCGTGGCCTGTCTGGAGTCAGTAATGGGCTGGATGAGGGAAAACCGACTCAAATTGAATCCAGAGAAAACGGAGGTACTAGTGATAGGTTCCCCTGGTCCAGGAATGGCGGTGGTTCCACCTGTCCTGAACGGGGTCACGCTCCCTGTGAAGGACTCCGTGCGCAGTCTGGGGGTGCTTCTTGACTCGTCGCTTCACCTGACTGCTCAGGTGAATGCGACGGTCAAGAGCACTTGTTATCAGCTTCGGCTGATTCGCCAGCTGCGCCCATACCTGGCCCAGAGGGACCTAGAAACTGTTGTACATGCTCTGGTAACTTCGAGACTGGATTTCTGCAACGTACTCTACATGGGGCAACCCTTATACCAAACTTGGAAGCTGCAAATGGTGCAAAATATGGCAGCCCGGCTGGTCACTGGTGCGTCCAGGACCAGCCATATAACACCAGTTTTAAAAGATCTTCATTGGCTGCCCATTCGCTTCCGAGCTCAATATAAGGTGTTGGTAATTACCTATAAAGCCCTAAATGGCTTGGGCCCAGGATACCTGAAGGACCGCCTCTCCCCATACATTCCGCCTCGCACTCTCAGAACGTCTGGGCAGCAGCTACTGAAGGTGCCTGGGGCTAGGTTGGCCTCCACCACTCGGAGGTCGTTCTCCATAGCTGCCCCAGCCCTTTGGAATGCGCTGCCCACAGAGCTCCGCTCGTCCACCACCCTGGCCCAATTTAGGAAGGACCTCAAAACCTTCCTATTCCAACAGGCATTCCCCGAGTAAATATCCTGTGGGCCTCCCTCCTCTCTTTCGTGGCCAAGAGGTTGGGCTTTGGGGCTTTACTGTTGGGTTGTTTTAAATATGTTTTTATTGGAATTGTTTGTATTTTAATTATGTTGTGAGCCGCCCTGATCGGAGGAAGGGCGGCATATAAATAAAAATTTTATTATTTATTATTTAATAATTACTATACCTAGACATAAAAGTGACCTCCTGAACTCAGACCGAGTCATATTGTCTAACTTATAATCAGCCATTCTCAGCTTTTTTTCAGATTAAAGAGAGTTTTTAATCTATATAATGGAAAATAAACAAACTGAATTACTATCATAATTGGTTAACCTTTCACATATTTTAGCTTCAGCTTCATTTTGTTTTATCAATTTGTTTCTTTAATGTATCAATCTATTTCAACACTATCATCCTTAATCTTAGTCTTATTTAAACTATGATACAAGG
Organism: Sceloporus undulatus; assembly: GCF_019175285.1. Taxonomy (NCBI): domain Eukaryota; kingdom Metazoa; phylum Chordata; class Lepidosauria; order Squamata; family Phrynosomatidae; genus Sceloporus; species Sceloporus undulatus. The sequence goes on along the minus strand of NC_056523.1, from coordinate 34,135,792 downwards.
ATTTCCAGATCTTACCATATTTTTCCCAGTCTTGTCCTCTTAGAAGATTAGTAAGTTTGTCCAGCTGTACCAAATCTATTAATTTAAACAGCCAAGCTTCCATTGAGGGACATTCTGCTACTCCCACTTGCTAGCAAATATTATCCTAGCACTTTGGGTAATATAAAATAGCAGTTTTCCACATCTTTGCTCTATCTCATCATCATCACACATACTTAGAAGATAAAGTTTAGGTTCCATTGGTAATTGTAGTTGCAAGATTTCACAGACAATCTTATGAATGATTCTACAGAACGTTTTAGCCCATTTACAGTTCCACCAAATATGGTAGAACGTGCCCATTTCCTGATTACATTTCCAAATCTTATTTGAACATCCTTTGTATATTCTGGCTAATTTGACTGGAGCCAGGTACCACCTGTACTGCATTTTAAAGAAGTTCTCCCTCAGCTCGTAAAAAAATATGATGATGATTAAAAGCAATTATTTTAGTTGTTCAATGACAAGCATGTTAGCAGGCAAGGTGTTGTAATGCAGTTTTTTTCAGGGATCGCCTCTTTATTTTGTATGAGAAATTAAGACCTATTAGCTTTGCAAAAGTCTGGCTCCAGGTAGAGATTAAATGAGCTAGAAGTGCAGCTGATCTTCCTTAAGGCTCATCTTCTTCCTGGGGAGGCTTTGACTGAGAGTTACTGCATGGCAGAGGTTGGACTGGATGGCCCTTGTGGTCTCTTCCAACTCTGTGAGTTTGTGGTTCTAGTGATACAGAGTGTTGGGGGCATTTCTGGACTCTCCTGAGTGAGAGAGGTGGCAAAATCCATTTTATTCAAGCTCCTGTGAGGGTGGCAGCTAAGTTCAGTGTTGGAAGGGTGGTCTGAGGGTCAGCCTTGGGTGCCGAAGATGGGATGGAGTGTGACATTCTCCTTGACTCTGGCAAGCTTCTATATTTGTACAGTGGTGATGTTGGAGCTCTTCTTGGCAGTAATAAAAGTACACTGCTGTTGTTGTTGTTGTTTTAAAAAAATAACCCTGCAGACTACTAACATTAATGGGTTTTCTGCTTTGTGATACATTTTTGGTATTGAAGGCTACATTTGCTCCTTTCTGAAAATTGTTATTTCTGGATTACTCCCCTCCTCCTCTTTATTTATATCTCATTGCTCCCCAAAAACTAGGGTTCAGGATGGCTTACAAATGTTGGTTATGACCTATAAAGCCCTAAATGGCTTGGGCCCAGGGTACTTGGAGGACCGCCTCTCCCCATATAATCTGCCCCGCTCACTCAGGTCAGCAGGGAAGAATCTGCTAGAAGTCCCAACTGCACATTATGCAAGGACCTCGCAACGGGCCTTTTCCATCTCGGCCCCAAGATTATGGAATAATCTTCCAGATGAGCTCTGCTCCACCACATCTTTAGATACTTTTAAGAAGAACCTTAAGACCTTCTTCTTTTCTCAAGCCTTCCCCCCTTGACATGTTACTTCATGTTTCACCCCTTCGGTTTGATGACCTTGTGATGTTTATGGATTTCCCCACTCAGCTGAACCTGTTGCTTTTATTGTTATTGTGACTGTTTTTAGATACTGTTTGAAATGTTTTTATCTTGATGTTTTTTTACTTAAACTTGTACGCCGCTTTGATAAAAAAATGGAAAAGGGGTATATAAATAAACTATTTATTATTATTATTATTATTATTATTATTATTATTATTATTAAAAGAAGTGCAATATAGCTAAAAAATATACAAAGATCAACAGAGTTAAACTAATCACGATACGGGAACACTTTTAAAATCCAATTAAAACCAATAAAAATCAATTTGAAGCAGCACAATTAGAACAATATGACACCTTCCCCAAAGTCTTTATTTTTATTTTAAAAAAATCTAGTATGCTATGAATAATATTTTCATGGGATCAGTTTATAAGATTTGCTACTCAAAAGGCCTGTTCTTTAACTTCTACATTGATATGGTATAGACATGCATGCTGCCAGTTCCAGTTACCCTACCTTAAATATCCTTATGAATTCAGGAGCACAATCCATGTAATCCTGTGGTTTATAAACACAGAGTCATCATTAAACCATTGGGAGATCAAAGCCTCACAGTTTTAATTCTTCACATATTACAAAACCTCCAACAAATGAGAAATGGCAACCACAAAGAGCAATCTGCTGATATCTGTATTTACAAAGCAAAGATGATATTTTGTTAAGGTCTATAATGATGGCTATAAAGTGCAGGGAAAGGGGGAGCCCTACGGGTAGTGTTTCCTTTTGCATAGAGGCAGAGGAGCACAATATTATTATTTGCAGATTAGGTCTTGATGAGATTGCCAAGAGATAAACGCATCCCATGACAAGATTATGTTGTAAAGCCATTAGCCGATGAAAAGTCTTTGAGCCACTTACCAAGACAACTAACAAGGTTTAAGGGAATATTTCTGCTCACAGCTTTATGCTTGCACAGAATCAAGTTTTTTTGATGTTTTTTTTAAAAAATAAATATTATGAAGCGATCAGATATGGCCGGTAAAAACAACACAGTCCATAAAAAATGCACAGTGACAGTGAGACCAGCCATTTGAGAGATACTGAAGACAGACTGATATATGGAGTTACTACCAGGGCCCAAGTTAACATTAATCTTTGGAAGAATGTTGATAAATAAAATAACAAAAAGGCATTGGAAGCCAGAATGGAGAATCCTTGTTCAATGCATCAAAGAGAGACAAGAAGACTGAATCAATAGGCTAGCTTGTTAAACATGATATGATGGGTTGCTAGCCTTGTTTGTAGCTTAATCACATTCTAAGTGTGGTAGGGAGATTTGGAAGAAAAGCAATTGCCAAACATTATAAAGCAAACAAAGATAACACATCAGTTACTACTAAGACAACAGCTAAGAATAAAGCCATGCATAAGGAAATCCTCAGCTTGTCAGAAGCACACCTCTCTGAAACTTCTTTGTGTCTATTAGATTTGCTGTTAGAGTGTGTTTGACCAGTTTGTCATGGAAATAGAGTATATTATTCTTTTTTTGACCACTGGAAGAATGTGTAGATTGACATGGAGATAAGAATGGATCAATCTGTATCCCCTTAATCCAAGGCAGGTTACAGACCGCCCGTTTGGGGCGGCCTGCACCCGCCCCTTTCCCTGCTGTATCAGGGCCTCAGCTGCCAGACCGGCAGCCTCTGAGGCCCCAATCCGCCGCTTTCCAGGCCGCGGGGAAGCGGCAAAAGGCTGACTATATACTTTTGTAGTATGCCTATATGTTTCTCTAAACACATGCACACATGCACGCACACATGCACGCACACACACTGCTACTATGGTCAACCAGGTTAGATATGGGGTGGAAAATAAATTAACATTCACTGGCATTTAAATAAAGTTTTTAATTCATGGTATTCTGTGTATCATTTGATTTTCTATCATCAATAGAGAACTGAATGAATACATACACATATCTATGAAATCTTGCAACCCAGTATGGGACTAGGATGGAATGAGAATGTTATTGAGATTCTGAGAAACACAGTGAGAACAAGACAAACATGTTGTATCCTCCCTAGAGATGGTAGAAGAACACATTTTCAAAACCTTCTTGCAGTAGTCACTAGACAGAAAAAGATCATGGTAAGATTCCATTCTTGCTGAAGACTTGAGACAACTGACTAGCAGTTTGGGACAGCTATTTGCATACACATTTGCTTGCTTTGCAGTGTAATTAGTTTTGAAAGTCTTACTGAGGAACTGAATAAATGTACTATATGGTTTTCTCCAAACAATACCACAGAAATTGTTTGCATTTGAATTAATTTGCTGGCCAGTCCTAAGGCTGTCTATGCTGACTGAACACTTAATGCTGAACATTAATTATACAAACAAAAGAAATGGTGCAGTGCCTGTTGTCTTAGTTTGTTCTCCCTAGATTAAGACTTATTTGTGCTGGAAGTTTTCCACTCTAAATAAATTACTAAATGTGACTGCTTGGTAAAGGTGATACTTAAGATGATGTAAAATGTGCACTGATCAATGCCATGCATAAACAAACTCCCAGCTGCTACTCTTCCCAGTCTGCCTTGCAATAAATATTCCTCTAATTGCAGCTCTGAATTCTATCAGATGTTCTGGGTGTTGCTGTAGTGGAGAGTGAAAATCACAACTCCTTCTGCTGAGTGATCTACCTTGCCAATGCTGTCTCTTTCCTGTCAAGGATTCCATCACTCATACTTTTTTTTTTGGGGGGGGGGGCAGGTTGACTAGCAAATTAATCGACATCATAGCTCAACAGGTTTTGAAGGGCTCTTTCTGATGTTACATTTCCCTATTGATTTTATTTTTTAAAAAATATGCATGTAAGAACGCTGACATAAAATGGTTAAAGACAGCACATCTTTGTAAAGTGTGATGGGTCTTATGCAATTACTGGACGTTGAAGTATGGAAAAAAGGTCCTGCAAAGTTTGAAAAATATACCAGTTACAGTTATAATAATACAACTGATTGACAGGAACAGCTCAATATACTTCCATTCAGTCTCCTCTCTTTGCTTATGACTAAAGCTGTTATCCCTCCATGTTGTTTCTAGCACTTATTCCAGGAAGCTGTCATTTTTTTAAACAATATCACAAATGGACATATACCACTGTCAAAACAAAGACAGCTGGAATAGGCCACACAGTTGTCTGAATTCATAAAATTTACTTCCAAGCAAGCATACTTAGGATAATCAACATTAATTAGGGTAGAGTGTATCAAGAATTATCAAAATCTTAGCCCACATGTATTTAGGAATAATGATGTAGCATAATAAACAAATGTTCTATGCCTTCTCCTGTATTGCTGTCCTTATTGCTATAGATTGTCTACACTGTTTTCTTTTGGATTCTGTCTTGGTTTGACGATTGATGTAATCTTGGTTGCTCTGACGAGTGATATATGCTGGAAACTGGACAGGAAGATTATACCCTACCAGTTGTATTTTTCAATCAGCCTTAAATGGGGCTATATGTGGAAGGTGTTTGGAAACTTTTACTAGTGCAAAATGTTGCAATGGGAGTTGATGGCTGATGGCATTTCTCCTCTCAATGAATATATTGAAGCGGTAGTCAGCTGAATGAGGGAAAGCAGACTAAAGCTGAATCCAGACAAGATGGAGGTACTCACATTAGGGACCCCTAATCTGGGTATCGGGATACAGCTACCAGTCCTAGATGGAGTCACACTCCCCACAAAGGACTGTGTTCGCAGTCTGGGGGTGCTCCTTGATCTGTCACTCTAGATGTAAATCAGGTAAATGCGATGGTCAGGAGTGCCTGTTATCGGCTTCAGCTGATACGCCAGCTGCACCCTTTCCTGCAACCAGGGGACCTGGAAACTGTGGTACACGCACTGGTAACTTCATGACTCAATTTCTGCAATGTGCTCTACATGGAGCTACCCTTGTGCTTAACTCGGAAACTCCAACTAGTACAGAACTTGGCAGCCAGGCTGGTCACCAGAAAAACTTGGTATGACCATATAACACCAATTTTGACATCACTTCACCGACTGCCTATTGGTTTCCAGGTGCAGTACAAGGTATTGGTTTTGATCTGTAAAGCCCTACATGGCTTGGGCCCAACTATTTACGGGATCGCCTTCTTCCGTATAAACTGCCCTGCACATTCAGATCCTCTGGGAAGAATCTACTGCAGCCTTTGAAGATCAGATTGAGTGCTACTTCCCAGAGGACCTTTTCTTCTGCTGTTTCTAGATTGTGGAATGGCCTGCCGGAGGAGATCCGTCATATTACTAGTTTAGAGCCCATACAGACAGGCCAAAATAAAGCTGCTTCAGGTCACTTTGGAGGTATGTTGTTTAAATGATGCACGCGTCCAAAGAGACCAGAAGCCACACCAAAGCCATACACCATTTCTAAGGACTGGAGTGCAGCTTTGGCACAGCTTCTGGCTTCTTAAGATGCGTGTGTCATTTAAAGAGCATACTACCAAAGTGACCCGAAGTAGCTTTATTTTGGCCTGTCTGTATGGGCCCTTAGATAGCTTTTAAAAAATCTGTCAAGACAGCTCTCTTCCAGCAGGCCTTTCCTGAATAGGAAAACCCCAGCCATAGAAATGGAGTTATTCGCCCCCACGCAGTTGGAAAGTTTTGTTGTTCATTTTAGGACATTTTTAAATCATGGTCTGTTCAACAGATTATGTTAATCATTCCTTGTTTAATTGTTATTTTAAGGTGGAGGAGGAAACTGTGGGTTTATTTACTTGAGATGTTGTTGCTGGAATTTTTATGTAAGGTGTGCTAATTGTTTTGTAAGAGAGAAGCGGGATAGAAATAAATGTTTTATTTATTATTATTTTATATAATCCCCACTGTTTTTTTCAATACAGAGGTGCTGCTAAGTAAGAAACCCACAAGGTAGAAATGGTGTCCATTGTAAAAGATGAGAGTTACCTTTTGTAGGGAAGGTAAGATTCACACCTTCTTCTACCCCATGCTTTTGGCGATAGTCATTTTCAGAACATGGGTCCATAAGCAACATAGTGGAATAAACTCACTTTCTTTTGGCTCACTTCCAAATGTAAAGGCTACTCCTACACAAAATCAGCAGATTATTCATTTGAAACATAGCAGGCTTGATTCCCTTAGGAGAAGTAACTATGTCTACCAACATTTTGTCCAGTGCCGCCAAAGAATAAATGAAATTGGCCACCCCACAAACATAATTTTAAAAGTATGTAGCACAAAAACCTTTGCAATGCTTTGTTTGGAATTTGGAAGATGCAATTGCTTCCTAAAAGGAAAGTGTGACTGCACATGTCATCCGATTTTGGGAAATACAGAAAGTGTTATAACCATTTTGTGCCTGTCAGTCACAAACATAGACTTTGGATTTCTAAGTTTTGATGGGGCTTCCTTTACCAAGTCAGTTCAGATGGCCTTCAAATTGGTCTATTCCAAATTGAACAGTCATTGGCCAAACATAACCTTGTGTTGTTGTACATCCCTGCTGGAAAAACTTTTGCAAGAAGTTCACATGGCTCTTTCACAACTGATAATTCATGATCTCTTAACAATTACTCCTTCTCACCAGAGATATTGCTTGGAATTGGATAAATAAATATTTTTTTTTCTCTCTCTTATGATTGTCTTGCTGCTAAATTAAGGTTATTTTTTTGGAGGGAGGGGGGCTGGACAGTTGTAGCAATAACAATTGTTTTTACTGAAACTGTTGTTAGGCACCCTGAAGAGTCTTTTGAACAGAAAAAGTAAGAGAAATATTTTAATAAAGAAGCATGTGCTTCACTATCATGTTGCAATGAGCTATATAATGTTTCTGCTTCACAATGCAATCCTAAGCATGTATACTCAGATGTAAGCCCCGTTGAACTCAGGTGTATCCACACTACACAATTATAGCAGTTTGATACCACTTTAATTGTCTTGGTTCCACCCTGTGGTTATATATACCATGGTTCCATCCAATGGAATCCTGGGATTTGTACTGTGCTGACAAGGCACTCTCTGCTTGCCTCAACCACTTCATTAAAGGAAGTGGGCAATGGTCTCTCTGGAGACCAGGGTTCAATTCCCAGTTCAGCCATAAAACCCACCAGGTGACCTTGGGCAAGTCACATGCTCTCAGCATCAGAAAAAGGCAATGGCAAACCTCCTCTGACAAATGTTGCCAAGAAAACCCCATGATAGGTTCACCTTAGGGTTTCTATAAGTTGGAAGGATCTAGAAGGCACAGAACAACAACACCACAATATGTCCATCTAGCAGAAAATTCTGAGTATCTCACCAAACTACAAATCCCAGGATTATGAAGGATAGAGCCAGTGAAAGTGATATCAAACTGTGTGGCAGTGCTGTGTAGATGCACTCTCAATGGTGCTTTATCCTTATTAAGTGCATCTAGGATTTCCCTGCAAGTCTATTAAAACAATAATAACAAAAACTTTATATAAACATTATATACTAAATGTTGAATTTACACATGACTATGTTGCTGATACCATTTTGAATCATGTGTTTAAATTTTGTTTTGGATTTGTGTATGTGTCTGCTACTGCCAGAAAGATTTGCAAATGCAATCTTCACCATAGCAATAGTTCAGGAATGCTTGCAACTCAGGCCCATTGTTAGAAGACTGTGTATTATATCTGAAGAGGCAGAGTGTGAATGCTTGACATGGGGCTCTTTGTGGAAGAAGCTTTATTCACAGCAAACCTCTTTTGCTGAATACCATCTATGCCTACAAAGTATTGTATGTCAGTAAGGGATATGTCATTGCCTTTCTACAACAGTGCTTGATTCTAGATGCCAATCATGAAAGACAAAATTGAAAAGAGGTAAAACGCTATTATTCTTGCAAATTCCCCACCACCACCACCCTAGTTATGAGATGTCAGTCCTTTTAACATATACCATTGCTAGATTTTATATATTGAAAGAAACTTTACACAAGCCAATACATTTCAATTTTAATATTTCTCCCTAAACACAGGATGTTAAATTAGTAACTATAAAACAGTTAACTCTGGATACTCAATATATTACATATTCCAGAGACCAATACAAGCAGGGTAATCTACCCGGGATATAAAACAGTGAACTACAGACTAGGTATATTGCAGCTATCTAAGAATTTCCTAATAAGGAGGAGATTATCACATGGAGTTCTTATTGTGGGCAAAATGTTGCTGAAGTGCTTCTGAAGCATGAAGGTGTGATTGTCCGTTGTGCTTCTAAAATGTCATTGACATGTCGACAAAGTGTTCACAGAGAAGGCATTTTTTTTTAATAACGGAAGAACCTGCTATTAAAAAAAGGGTTCTCCATGAATACTTCGACAATGGGAGAGAAACGAGACACCTCAATGATGTTTTAGAAGCATGACAGATGATCACATCTTTGTGCTTCAGAAGCACTTCAGGAACATTTTGCCACGGTAACGGCTCTGTGTGATAAGGTCTAGAGAGTGTAGTTTTCCTGTTCTGTATACTGTGGCTTTTCCTTAAAATATTCTGTAGCTTAGGATAGTAAATAGGGCTGTGCAACCATTTCAGATGAATCCAAAAGAGGAATCCAAAAGATGAACTGAGCTGATTGAGGCCAATTTGTACACTGTGCTCTCGGTATCTGCAGAGGTTTGGCTCCAGGATCCCCCATAGATATAAAATCTGTGGATGCTGAAGTCCCATTAAATACAATTGATAGTCACCCTTTATGTAAAATGGCAAAATCAAACTTTTCTAAGTTGAAGGCTTTCATGGCCTGCATCCATAGTTTTTTGTGGGTTTTTGGGGCGATATGGCCATGTTCTAGAAGAGTTTCTTCCTGACATTTTGCCAGCATAGTGGCTGGCATCTTCAGAGAATTTCTCTGAAGATGCCAGCCACAGATGCAAAGGAGCACAAGGCACTGCAAAATGTAGGACATTGAAGAAAAAGGGAGGACATGACCAAATAAAAGCTAAAAATACTCATATAAATATAAATTCATGCTTCTTAGTCATGCTTAAAATGGAGGACATTTTTGGAATTCATTCTGGACAAAGGCTGAAATGTGGACATGTCTTGCAAAAGGAGAATCTCCAGTCACCATGTGCAGGGCCAAAGCCATGATTCAATTGTGAAGTGTCTTTACAACATGAGGCCAGTTGCTCATTGAATCAAGCCCATCCCTCCCTTAAACAGGCTTAAAAAGATTTACCTTCTGCTCAGGATTTTCCAGGAAAATCTGGAGTACTCCAGAGCTATGCTGGGTGGCTGTTTCCATATGTGTCTCACAGTGCTTCCCAGCACCAGCACTACTGATGTAAGTCACTCCCTCTGAAGACACAAGGAGTCACCAAGTCATTTGATCAACGCTGGGTGCCTTGTTTTCAACCTTAGAAGAAGTGATTTGTGCCAGCAGTGGAGGAGGGCAGCACAGTGGGAAGAATGTGTAGATAGCTACCTGGCATTGTTTCAGAGTGTGGCAGTAATAGGAGGAATTCAGGGAAGATTCAGGGCAGGGAGCAGCCTGGAGTATTCTGGGCAATGTAGATCCACCGAAGTGAAGTCATTTAGGTTATATATTCAGTCATTTCCTTCTGGTACTTCTTCATTTTGTGTCATGAAAGAGCTAGGGTTGGTCATGATGGGAGTCAGAAATGCTGTAATAATTTTCCATATGGCTCCTCATGAACCATAGAATGGCTGTTGTGGGAAGCTTCAGTAGCTGCCCAGTAAGTCAGAGAGGTATATGGCACATCCTAGCATTTCTCCACCTACTATGCTACACTGAGCCATATGGGATTGCGGTTTAAATTGACCACCCTTCCTTGGGGAAACTCAGGGTATCCTAACAATCTTTTGAGGTAGGTTCAGCTGAGTCAATTTTTGGCTAAATCTTGAACCTACTTTCCAGTTCTAATCTGCGATTCTAATCACATCGGATATCTTCTTTCAGTCTTGCCCTGAAAATAACTAAAGTGATAGTGAGAATGACTACAGACAATTGTATATGTAGGCAGTTTTGGCTCTCCATACAACTAAAATCACCTATCTGTCTGTTCTACTCAATGCAGATTTGTGCATAATTGTAAAGATTTCACATTCTTTGACCAAGAGCAGTTTGGTTTATGGAGAATCAGAACAGAACATACCCACACTGTAGTTGGGGACTGTTGTAGTGGTGAATATATTCAGTCTCCACAATCTTCAACAATGGTGCCTGGGTGAAATGAACATCATTTGATGGAAAGAAATGAAATAAATAAAATATTTAAGAAATGGAGATAGTGAGGTAGGGGGGATAATGGTGAAATACAATGGTATTTGGAAAGCTACCAGTGAGTAAGAAACCACAGGAACAAACAAGGGACTTATTTATGAGCACTCTTATGTTGTCATTACAAAATGCAGCTATGTCAGCTAAGTAAGGATTTTAGCATTAAGAGAAAGGGAAGCTATTGTCACACTGCAGAAATAAGGCAGTTCGACACTACTTCAACTGTTAATGGTCCCATCCGGTGGCATCCTCTGATTTGTAGTTTGGTGAGGTATTCAGCTTGGGCTGTCAGAGAACTCTGGTGCCTCACCAGTCTACAAATCCCAAGATTCTACAGGATGGAGCCATGATAGTTAAAGTTGCATTAAGTTGCTTTATTTCTACAGTGTACATATACCGAGGGAAAAATGTCTTTTTATCCACTTTCACCACATCTTAGTGCCTCAATAATCAATATGTCCATTGTTATTAGTGGCTTTGCATCTCCTCTGTGAAACTTTCTCATTGTGCATCCTCCTTTACAAGGGTGTTTCTGTCTCTTCTGCTTCTTTGTGTGTGAGCAATGCTATTTGAATAAAAATACAGATATATTCTGGGGACTTTAAAAAAAATATTGATATGTTGTAAGGATTTTTGTTTAAAAAAAGTTGCTGTAAGGATCAGCATTCTCAGAAATGACATGTAGGCATCAGCTGCTCAGAGGTTTGCTCTGATCACATGAAATGTTATAGATGTTTTTCTTATGATTAAATGAGGTAAATTGTCTTTTTTTTTACTTAAACAAACACAAATATTATATACAAAATGGAAGTTATTTTTGTCAGAATGTATCTGATTTTCCCCACAATGGCTTCAAGTCCTTCCAGCTAGGTGGGGTGATAGTGTTTCCCATCCCACTCAAAGTAAAGGTTAACTCAAAAGACAATTGGTACATTCTCACAGCAAGCTTTTTGCCTGCCTCCATCTTCTGAGATTTTCACTGGCTTACAATGAGAAAGAAATAAATTTCAGGCTTATCCAGAGGCAGGTTGCCTGTTATAACCACTTTGAGGGAGCACTCTCACTTTTTGACAGAATGATTATGAGGGCAATGCCATTATCACTTATATATCATATATTATAATAACCTTTCACACACCAAAATTACTGAATGGCTAAGCACTATTTCTGAAAGATCACTCATTTTCAGTTCTTATCCTAAACTGCTATAATAATGTTTTAAAAGGGGGGGGGGATGAAAAATCCACATCTTTGCTTAAAGAAATGGATATTGAGTTAAACGGGGATAGAATTGTCCAAGACCATCCATGTTTTGTAGATTATGAGCTGGTGTTCTGCATTCAAACATTCCCTAGGGTCTAGGACAGGGATGGGCAAAGTCCCCTAAATCCAAGTTTTATGGTCCCTGGATTCCTCACAAGTCCCCAAAAGCCCCACTACAAGAGGGGTATAATGTTCAGGGTTTTTTCAGCCTACAACCATGTGGAGTCTCTCTTAAAAGGAGGGGGGGGGGGAAGCCCTAGCCCCATACAGAAGGTCCCTAGAACTTCCAAATACCTTTATTTTCATTGGAAATCTTCTCAAAATGGCATCACTTCCAATGACCATTTTATCTTATTTGGTATTATGTGACAGTGTGGTCATTTCCCTGGGAAAGCAGGCAGAAGAAATAAGGAAGCGTGTGGTATGAGAAATGAGAGGAGCCAGGTTCCTCTCATTTTTGCTTTTTGAAACAAATGAGAATATAGCCTGACAGTGATTTGAAATTGTGTGGTTTAATTAGTTTAATTAACTGTGTGGTTTTGCTAATGTTTGCTGTTTAATTCTGACAATGAATGTCTCTGATGTTACTGAATAAAGATTTTCTGAGTTTACCACTGAAGCCTGGGATTTCTGAACTAACAGTGATATACACTGGTGTGAAAGGGAGTTATACTGGTGCATACTTTTAGGAATCTTGTGGAAGGAAGGTATCTAATATCTCCTTGTGCAATGCCCATCCAATGCAACTATAGCTTGATAGTGTGAGGAAGCATACTTCCATGGGGAAGGGCAGGATACCTGGCCAGCAATAAGATGTAGCTGGGCAAGCACTGGCATGCATCCAGTATGCTTGCTGAAGATCTGGGAGGCTAGCAGTTGTTTCTTTCTTCCAGCTGCACACCCAGTCCCCTCCTCTGACCATGAGGCTACACCTCAGCATCATCGTTGCATTGCACTGGGGAAGGGTCTAAGGGCTTTACACTCCATTGAAGTATTATTGGATCACAACATTTATGTAAGGAATGATGTGACTGGAATACCCTAAAATGCTCTCCTTGCTCTTTCTGCCTCTCATCTTTGCTCTGTCAAAGCCACTAGCATTATCATAACATGCTCTCTTTAAAAAACAGAAAATCCAACCTGTTTTATTTTATTTTTTGTTGTATGTCACTTTGTAAGCTACTGCCCTGGGAAGAAGGCAGGATATAATTGAAATGAATGAACAAATAAGGTTAAAAGGGCAGTGGGGCAATATGTGCAAAAAAAATCATGGATAAGGAAAATAGAATGAATAACATAGATGAATGCGCACGTTAGGAAGTGCATAAATGAAACATATACATTAACAAAATGGCATAAATAAATACATGCACGCTGGGAAACGCACACAGGAAATGTGTAGATATTTTCAAGGAAGAATAAAAAACACTTTGCCACTTTCTTTAAGTGAAGGATGGGATGGGGATGCACATGGGATTCAGAGAAATGCAACAAAATTGAATATGAGAGTTTTTCACATCTATAATCATAATATTATGGTTTTCAAAAGATACTGTGCCTACATGAGTGTCAGTCAGTCTATCTAAAATCATTTTAAATGACTTACTTTATTCCTTACAAATTGAGGGAATAAACAGTGTTCTATACAAGGGAACTAAAGAAAAAGAATGGCATTACAGTATGATTTCTCATGAACTTTGGATCTCTTGATTTAAAGCCATTAGAGGATATAGCTCAAAGGCTTACAAACAGTACCATGGTTAATAAATTGCCTGTTTTCATTAGAAGATAATAAAACTCCTCACTTTGCATTTTGTTGTCAACATGCTAATGTACAGTAGACAATTTCCTGTTCAGCATAAAATGATACGATTTCCATATAAATCAGTTTCTTTTAACATCTTTGTGTCTTAGCATGATGCCAAGCTGTGAATTTAAACAGTGGCATGTGTCATATTTATTTGTATAGGCTGTATTTCAAGTAACTAACTACAACAATATTAGCCATATAAATTTGACAAATTTCAGCCTACCAAGTGAACTGGTGTGATAATTTTGTATTAAGTGACAGCCCTGCTGAGTAGCTAATGAGGGAGTTGTGCCCTTTTCTTTTTATCCACAAACCCCTTTTTGACTTTTCAGTATTTACCGGGTGACAGCTGAAGTTAGGATCTTATTGTTGGCAGACGCCTTGCGTCAGCAGTGATGGTAGGGCTGCTGCGGTGGACTAATGGCTGAGAAAAATGCTGTATATTCCAGCTAGAACAAAGCCATAAAAACTGAGGTCAGTTTCTCTAAGGAAGATGGCATCTTCCACTGTTTAAATGGCACTCCCCAAGGTGTTAGTTTCTAAATGCCATTTATAAGAGTGCTTAACACACATAAACAATGTATCCTGATTATATACACAAAAAGGAAATGAAAGATAGACTTTGAAACTGACATTCTGCATATGTGTGCATTCCATCCGTGAAGAGGTTACTGGTTTCTGGATTTGGACCAATGAAATTAGAAGATAGGTTCAATATCATATGTGTGTGTGACTGTGACTATGTCTTTGTTGCTATTTGCTATCAAGTCACCTTAGAATTATGGTGACCTTATGAATTAGAGACAACCAAGAGTCTCAGTCATTAACAGCCTTGCTCAGTTTCTTGGAAACTCAGGGTGGTGGCTTTCTCAATTGAACCAACCCACCTGTGTATATATTGCGCTCAGATCCCTCATCATGCTTCTGAACTGTAAATTTAATTCACTTAGCTACATGGTAGTTGTGCCACTCCACTGTCCTGCTGAATAGTGACATGTGCAATTAACTGTGTTCATCAGCATGTCTACTAATAGTTTTGTGCAATGAGGGATGCAGTGTCTGTTTCTGCAATTCCAGTAAATGAAATGATAGACTGAAGTCATGGACAAATTGCTCTGCTCTTTTCAAGCATGCATGACTGGGTGCTCTTGCTTAGGCCAAAGTAGAGGAAATCCATTGAATAAATTGTTGGATTGTGAATCAACACATAGGTACATCCCCTTGATTCAGTGGCTCTACTTCTGTTTGGATTAACCAGTGGTTTGAGCATTGTACTACAACTCTGGAGACTGGGGTTCAAATCTCCACTCAAGCATGAAAACTCACTGGCTGACCTTGGGCATGACACACTCTTTCAGCCTCAGAGGGAAGCAATGTCAAATCCCCTTTGAAAAAACCTACTAAAATAACCTATGATAGATTAGGGTCACCACAAGTCAAAAGTGACCTGAAGGCACAACACAACAACAATAGGATGTTCATGCAAAGTAGTCATGGTTGTAGAACTCTGCTCATGCAACCATGAACTAGTGTATATACTCATGTATAAGTCTAGAAATTTTAGTCAAAAATTCACACACAAAAACCAACACCCTGAGTTGGGTTATCCATGGGTCAGTGTAAGCACTGCACTTTAACTCCTATATTAAAAAGGAACCTTCCCCTCATGAAAGGCAAGAATGTAATCTGCCCTGGAAGCACCAACCCCTTCTCTGTTTTCTCATACATCCAGCTTTAGTGTGAGCACAAACAGTTACACTTACTGGAATTCTGTAAGTTCTTTGACAATGTTTTCCTTTGCTTCATCCTTTAGGGCATATATATGCGCTCAAACCGCTATACCACACTTCTCACATGCCACACACACACACACACTAGCATACCCATTGCATATCATTCTACCCAATGAGTTAAAGGCTGAATGCCAGTTTAAATAAGGAAGAATCATGGCCGAGTGGGGAATTGAACTATGATCTCGAGAGTCTCAGTCCTACCCTCAAACCCCTATGCCATGCTAACTCTCTTTTTACCAACTCACAGTAAGTGGAAAATTAGAAGAGCAAACAAAGGATTGGTTTGGAACCTCTACTTAGGATTGTTGGGTGTTTTTTATTATTATTTTAATGTAGGTCGGAGAATGTTCAAAAATGGTTTGCAAGTTGCTTCAGTCTGTTCTACAACCTTAGCTTTCTGCCTCATTCTGTTGCATGTGAATTCCAATCAGGGTCTGAAAAAGGTACATTTTGACTGCTGCTTTTTTTTACTAGCCCTCCCAGAATCAACTAGCTAGCCATATTGTCTGGGGGAATTCTGGGGGTTGTAGTCAAAAAACTAACTTTTCTTAAGAAATATAATATGCGGAATAATAATAATAATAATAATAATAATAATAATAATTATTATTATTATTATTATTCCACATATTATATTTCTTAAGAAAAGTTAGTTTTCCAGCCTGACATATGAATTGAAATGCATTCAGTTTCAGAGCAAACACTTTCCCTAGAATTTTGTATCTCCCTCTCCCAGCCACTCTGTTGTTCCAAGTCCACCACTTTGCTACTTACTAATCACCCACTGCTTTTAGAGGTCATCTGATTTTTCTTCTGAGCTAGTAAAAAGAAACATGTCATCTTGCTGAAATGGTGCTTGCTAAGGACAGGGCTGCTCTCCACAATGTTACAGCTCCCAGCATCCATCTCCGCTGCCTTTACCTTCAGTAAATTTCCTCTAAATAAGCCATTGTTTGTCTGGCTGAAGACAGTTTTCTGCATGGATGGCTTAACAGGGCAGGAGAGCATTGATTTATAGTGTGTGTGGAATGCTCTTTTCACATTTGAGAGGGCCAGAGAGTACTTTTTACTGTCTGTTGGAAAGCCAGAATTAGAGAATAGACAGATCCTAAATCTGGGCTATTCATGATCCCTCCATCCCTTCATCTTTCTTCCGATTGCGTTTGGGAACTATGGAGCCTAGGTTTCACTTTAGATAAATTAAGGCTGATAGAATAAATTGAGATAAAGGGGTGTATACAGTTTTCCCCATACCTGAGATAACACACTTATCAGACTCAGGCATGATGTTCATTGATCTAGAATCTCATGAGCTAATTAAGTATATAGAAATATAATCTCAAATTGTGCTGTCCAGAAATGAAGGCCAACTTTGTGTGACACAAGCTCTGTCCACTTTCTTCTCCCATGACTGCAGTCTCCACACGTAAGAACAGAAGAAGAACTCTTCTGGATCATCCCAAAGGGCTAACTAGTCAAGCGTCCATGTTCTTTCTGTGGCCAACCAGATGCTCAAAGGAAGTCTAAAAATAGGATATGAGGGCAACAACTGTTCCCCTGGCAACTGATATTCAAGAAGCATACTGTTTTGATAGTGGAAGTAATACATAGCCATCAGAACTATAGGTCAATGGTAGCTCTGTCCTTCCACTAATCCACTTTGGTAGCCATCTCATTTGATATCACAAGCACAGCTTGTGGGGGCACATTTTAATCCTTTATCAATAGTTCATTCTTGGACCAGAGGTTGTTGTTGTTGTTGTTGTTGTTGTTGTTGTTGTGTGTCTTCAAGTCATTTCTGACTCTAAGGCCACCCTATCACAGGATTTTCTTGGCAGAATTTGTTCAGAGTGGGGTTCTCCTGCCTTCCTCTGAGGCTGAGAGAGAGAGAGAGAGAGAGAGAGAGAGTTGTCCAAAGTTGCCCAGTGGGTTTCCATGGTTGAATGGGGATTGGATTCTAGTCCAATGCTCAAACCACTATACCATGCTGGCTTGCTTTATCAAAGGCAGCATACACAATAAATAAACTAAACAAGGGAACAGGTTATGTCAGCAAGTGCCATATTTCTCTTAACTACTGAGATCTTTATTATGAGCTTCCATTTCAGCCCTGCTTGTAAACATTTCTACAGGAACATATCCTGTTACATGCAGAGAAGGCCAGTTTGTGCAGGGTGTGCAAAAAACCCCCACTGAAATAGAAAATCATCCAGTAAGGAGATAATGGTTATATGGCTGCAATTAATCTTGATCACTTGGCAAATCAAAAACTAAAAGCAATTTCATACATGACTGTTTGGTCAGTTGATGACCGTGGTGTTGGGTCATGTCTTGCAAGTGTGGATAAATCATCCTGAACGGAACATTCTGGTCACTTGAATGTTCATCAATGGCTTTCAGTTCAATCATTCAGACCTCTATCACCGAGTGCAGAGAATAGCTTTCAGCTGAACCAACTCACTTGTTTTTCATAATTTTTTCCAATTAATTTTCCAATTAATTAAATACATTTAATTAATATAATTAAATACATTTATATAGAGAATGAACTATTGGATTTCTAGGCTCAGTGGCTACAAAAACCAGGATCTCTTAAGTCCCATTCTTGTACACTAAGCACTGTAAAACAAAAGTTCAAACCCACCCATTTCTTTCTCCCCTCTTCCAATTTTTCTATGGGCTCATTCACATTACAAAAAAAATCGGTTTTGAAACCGATTCAATCACGTGAAGTTCCTTCTCACCCTGAATCTCACACAAGCGAATCCGGAGCTTGCACACCCGTTCCGTGTTAAATGGCCCCTAGCGTGGGTCTTTTGAAATCGGCGCAAATACCGTTTCTTTTTAAAAAACCCGGTTCCTGGGAATGAGAACTTTGGCCTCGATCACGAACGAGGCAAATTGAGGGAGGGATTTAGGTCAGAGGGTGAGCAAAGGGCAAGGCATTTCCTCCCCTCATCGGAGGGGAGGGGGAGGAGGAAAGAGCCCTGGGCAGAAGGGAGCAAGGGAAGGCATTCTTTAGGAGCCTCTTTTCCCTGCATCCCCTGCCCAAAGCCCTCTGTCGCTGGGCATTCCTTCCCTTGCAGGAGGATGAACAGAGCTCATGTCAGGCAAACCCCCCCCCTTTTCAAATGCAAACAATTTCTATTCCAGAATGTATGTTTCATTTTTTACCATTTTCTTGAGCGCACATGCGATGGTTTCTATTCCAGAATGTATGTTTCATTTTAACCATTTTTTTTAGCGCACATGCGCATGGTTTCTATTCCAGAGGCAGATGGAGCCAGCTTGCACTTCTTGTCGGCAGAGGAGAAGCTACAAATGTTGCAACATGTTTACATTTTTACCATTTTTTTTTGAGCAAATTTGCGAATGATTGTCTTCTTGTAGCAGATACACAGGGAAGCAAAGGGAAAGCTAATGTCTTTAAAGAAAGAAAAAAAGCATGCAATCCCTCCTTTGCCTGGACAGGTGGCAAATCTGACCCAAAAGCCCACAGTTTATTAAAAGAGAGAGAGGAGAGAGAGAAGAGGCATCTCTCCCTGCTCGCCGCTGACCCCCTGTGCCTGGCTCTTTAAAAAGGGACACTTCCCCCGATGCCCTGCAAACGTCACCATGACGATAGCTTGATTGGCAGCGGCCAATCTACAGAATGCATTCGTTTCTGTCAAAATGCATTCGATTTCATTTTAGTGGGCACTTCTAACGGACGATTCGGGAGGGGCATCCGGATCATCCCAGTTCCCTCCATGTCTTTTACCCCAGTATGAATGGGGCCAGGAGCCTTTTTCCCTGCATCCCCTGCCCAAAGCTCTGTCGCTGGCATCCTTCCTTCAGGAGGAAAAAATCAGGTTCTGAACGGAGATCATGTCAGGCAACCCCCCCCCCCCTTTTCAAATGCAAACAATTTCTATTCCAGAAGGGTTGGTTCATTTTTTTAACCATTTTTTTGAGCGCACATCGCAGGGTTTTTCCTATTCCAGAATGTATGTTTCATTTTTTACCATTTTCTTGAGCGCACATGCGCATGGTTTCTATTCCAGAATGTATGTTTCATTTTTAACCATTTTTTTGAGCGCACATGCGCATGGTTTCTATTCCAGAATGTATGTTTCATTTTTAACCATTTTTTTTAGCGCACATGCGCATGGTTTCTATTCCATAGGCAGATGGAGCCAGGCTTGCACTTGCTTTCTGCAGAGGGAGAAGCTACAAATGTTGCAAACAATGTTACATTTTTACCAATTTTTTTTGAGCAAATTTGCAAATGAATTGTCTTCTTGAGCAGATACAGCAAGGGAAGCAAAGGGAAAGCTAATGTTGCTTTTAAAAGAAAAGAAAAAAAAGCATGGCAATCCCATCCTTTGCCTGGGACAGGGGCAGATCTGACCCAAAAGCCCACAGGTTTATTAAAAGAGAGAGAGAGAGAGAGAGAGAGAGGCATCTCTCTCCCTGCTTCAGCCGCTGAACCCCCTGTGCCTGGCTCTTTAAAAAGGGAGGACACTTCCCCCGATGCCCTGCAAACGTCACCATGACGATAGCTTGATTGGCAGCGGCCAATCTACAGAATGCATTCGATTTCTGTCAAAATGCATTCGATTTCAATTTGTAGTGGGCACTTGCTAACGGAGCGATTCGGGGGAGGGGCATCCGGATCATCCCAGTTCCCTCCATGTCTTTTACCCCAGTATGTTTTGTTTTGCAGCTTGGCTGGATATGACAGACATCAGATTGCAATTGTATAATCACATGGGACTTGACCAGCATGGCAGTGTTCACCAAATCTCAATGATTTAACTCTTCAATGAATCAGAAAAAAGACATGTCCTGATATTTTCAGAATTGCATATATTTTGGTAGATCCTGGTAATATTGCATTAGAAGTAACAACATTTCATATAACACATCTGTTCGTGAAATAATAAGGGCGTAAGGATGGTTCTTTCAGGGGAAAAATGTAACAATTCATATATTGTTTCTTTTTCCATATAATGAATGTATGGGGTCTAGCTATGGGATGGGGTTAGTGAAGGCTTTGCTCCCAAATAAAAATTTGGTCACCCCAGTGAAAGTTAATTTCAGCCCGGTACAGATGAGAAGTGACTTGGGGCAGCACGGTGATGTCACACACACGCTGTGATGTTTGTATGTGGCACACACACGACGTCATTGACACACGCACCATGTAGCCGGCACTGCGTAACAGTGGCACTGCCCTTACGTGCTAGGATTCCGGAGCGTGTGGATGCTGCGCACTTCAGAACTCTAGAATTGGCCTCAGGCCGCCTCAAACTGGTGGTCTATACTGGGCCTTCATCACCATATTTCTACTATTACAAATAATGAAAAGTATTCACTGTAGAACACTTATGTGTCGAACTTTGACTGCCCCTTTACTTTGGATGCCATAACTGTATTTCTAAATGTGTGACTGAAGTTTTACATTACTGCAATGCTAGGAATTTGGGAAGGATTTAATATTTTATTGGGGGGGGGGTGTGTGCTCTCATTCCCTATTCACCCCAAGCTGCACTCGTGATAATATCTATTTTTTCTTATTACGTTTTTTGGGAAGAAATGCTTTCCTGGATCATTTTCTGGATCATAATCACAAAGGGATCCCCTCCCCTCAATTTTAGGCTGTTTCCCAACTTTTAGAAATAGAAATATTTTTGAAATTACCCCATCAAAAAGGAAATGAAAAACACAGTAATGGCATAAGGCAGAGCAATTCAGTTCAATTAACACCAATGGGTTACTATTTTTTTGGTTTCAATATATTACATTTTGCTTTTAAAAATACATGTAACTTGCCAAGCTATGGTTATGAGCTGAATATTTCCATATTCTTGGGATAGCAACTTGATCATTCCAGAAAAGGTTCCCATAAAAGCATGGTGTAGTGGTTTGAGTGTTGGACTACAACTCTGGAGACCAGGATTTGACTCACATCTTGGCCATTTGAGTGACATTGGGTAAGTCACATGCACTCAGCCTCAGAGGAAGGCAATGGCAAGCCTCCTCTGAAAAAATCTTGCCAAGAAACCCCCATGATAAGTTCATCTTAGGGTCACCATAAGTCAGAAATGACTTGAAGGCACACAACAAGAACAACAACAACAACAAGGGTTACTTTTTACCATAGAGTTCTGCAGCAGTTATCACAGGGTATAGGCCTGGGTGCTACATGATACCCAACATTTCACAGAGGAAAAAAGTGGAACATATATGACCAAGCAACATGAGAGTGTGGTTGTGATAGCAAAAATTATCAATGAGAAAGAATGGGCAAGCAAGAACAGGCTGAAATAGTTTGTTTTTGCCTGAGCCTACAGAGAAGGACCATATTCCACTCAGTCCTCTCTTCTTTCCCCCTGCTGAGTTATAGAGTGCAAACTACTTTTTGCATTTTGAAATAGGTTTGCAGTAACTGAAGTAACCTAAGGACAAAGGGGGAAAGTGGGAGGAGGAGAGAGAAACTGAAATATTTTAAAAACTGGTGAAAAGGTGAGTTGATAAGAGTATTAACTGGGACTGTCCTTGACAAGCTGGAACAGTTGGAAGGTATGGTACTAAGAGGGCCAGGTACAAGCATTCAGTGACTAGTGGGGCCTAGAATTTTCTCTCTAACTTTTGCCTTCTGTATAAAGTAGGAGTTGAGTTCTGTTCTTTCACAGCTGCGACTCTCTGCAGGTTCTGTGTGTCTTCATAGCTAAACAAATTTCTGTTGTACTAAGACTCAGTTGGGATTCAGTCATTCAGAAGTTCTTGCTGCCACCCACCACCTTATGAAAGTCACTGACAGCTATGGAGACCTTGGAGGCGTCAGCAACCACGGCAACTTCTCGTGTCAAACAGGGTCATGCAAGTTGACAGTCAATGCTCAACAGCATGGAAGTGGGAAGGGAGAAGGGAGGGCAATCTTTGTGCACCTTGAGAACATTTTCTGACACCACTCTCATGAGATACTTCAATACTGATAGAGCATCTGGGGAATTAAGAGTGCAGAGAGCAACCACTTTTAATACAAAAATCCATATTTTTCAAAGGAGAATACAGGACACCGGCTGAAGAAATTGGAACTTTCTCATGAAATATTAAAGGATATCATAAATCTGCCGTA
This sequence comes from Sceloporus undulatus, assembly GCF_019175285.1. Lineage (NCBI taxonomy): Eukaryota > Metazoa > Chordata > Lepidosauria > Squamata > Phrynosomatidae > Sceloporus > Sceloporus undulatus. The sequence goes on along the minus strand of NC_056523.1, from coordinate 34,113,014 downwards.
GTTGTACCAACTCCCATGCAACTCAGGAAGAAATTGTGCTGGGCCAGCTTTACCAAGAGGTAAAATGAGGTGGAACAGTTGATTCTTGTAGTGTCAAGAAAGGGCAGCATATTGTGATCTACTGAATTTATTATCTCTTTTTGGTAGTGTGGTACCTTGAGGGGTTTGGGGTCTCAAGTATTGAAATAATTTGAAAGGCACTGGGTAGAATTTACCTTGACTCAGACAGTAAAATGTCTTGGGCTAGCCCTGGGAAAAACAACAGCTATGACAAACAAAGTGTCCACTAATAGAAATAAAACATTCTACCCCACTGAAATCACTAGCTTTAATCCAACAATCAAACTAGTGAATAACCAGTGCAAGCCTGAACAATATATGTACTATCCCATCTTTCTTATTTATGTTTCACCCCTCTGGTGTTCCTTTTTACATATTAGTATCCTGCTGAGACTCTAACTCTTCTGGAATCTTTAAAGCTGATCATATATTGTGTTTGTATATGGGCGTCTCTTAAAGCTATGGTGTGGAAAGCAAAGCAGTAAATACTTTTCTTTCCCCCCAAAGGAAAAACCCCACACAACCTTTTAGTTATATGTTTTCCACTGTCACTGTAGTGTAGGACATTGGGCATTGGATTATGACTCTGGAGATCAGGGTTAGATTGTCCGTTTGTCCATGGAAAGCTACTGGTGACCTTGGGCAGGTCAGAGACTCTCAGCCCCAGAAAAACCCATTATAGGTTCACCTTAGGATCTTCATTAGTCAGAAATAACTTAAGGGCACACAACCAAACCAACACTCCCCAACTGCAGAAAGTAGGCCACTTACGTATCACCCTACCAATAGTCATCCCTCCATATTTGCGGCTTTGATATTTGTGGATTTGATTATTCACGGATTTCATTAATATGTTCTCTCTAGGACTGTCTAAGTCCTCCTCCAGTGCAACTCTGTGGTCAACTTTAACTAAAAGTTGCACTGAAAGACCATTTGTAGCTACTCCAGTGCCATTCTATGGTCAGTGTATGTTGGACATTGTCCACAGAGTTGCACTGGAGGACCTAGAGATTCCTAGAGAGGTGTCCTCTCAGGTAAAAACAGTGTTTTTGTTATTTGTGGTTTTTCCATATTCACGGGGGTCTTGTTCCCCTAACTCTAGCGAATATGGAGGGACAACTGTATATGGGCAGGGAAAAATAGATGACAAAAAAAAAGGGGGGGGGACAGACAGTGTGCATAAAATTTGCATATGCTAATCTATAAGTATAGATTCAACTGTAGAAATAAACTTCAGAAATAAACTTCATCACTGCATCTAATGGGTAGTGCTTATTAGAGTAGAACCAAAGAATCAATACAAGTTCCACACATGCTGACAGGTCACATTCCAAAGGCTCTATTCTAGTTGAGACTAACAACTGAATTGAGACAAATATCTCACAGAAATGAAAAAGATGATTTAAACTGAAATGATGCACCTCTATCCCATTTCTAGCTCTATCAGTTTCTGGAGGGATAGGGCTGCTGTTGTGTGCTCTGGAAGAGGAGTCAAATGCTGGCATTATGATGCAGGAAGCATCACAGTCCTTCTGACTACATGGCAGTGCTTGGATGGGATATTGAACCCTGGCCCATGCTAACTTTAGACTCTTTCACCAGATACCAGGCCATTCCCGTCTCCAGTGGGTCAGTGTGGGCTTCAACTGGTTGCCTTTCAGGACTGGGTGGGGATTTTTGGTCTAGTCTCCTGATTGGTAAAGTTACAAAAAAGTGGGAATACACAGCATGGCATTGGGGGTTTCCAGAACCTGCCCTTGAATGGCAGGAGGAAGCTTAGGAGGACCAGTGGCCTCATCCAATTTCCACACTAAGGTGGCTCCTTTGCAGGTTCAGGGTGTTGTAAATAGTTTGGCCCAGGTTTACTCCATCACCTGTGTCTGATTCTATGTCTCTAAATAATAATAATAATTTATTTCTATCCCACCTCTTCATAAAGAGGCTGGACAGGTACCTGTTGGGGGTGCTTTAGCTGAAGATCTTGCACTGAACACAGGGTTCAGCTTGAGGGCCCATGAGATTTCTTCCAATTGTTTGATTCTCTGATTCTCTGACTCTCCTCTGGCAAACCCATTCTCTGGTTTTCTCATTCTCATGAACTAAAATTATTTTAACTTTCAGCAGGATTCTATTTCATACAGACAATACTGAAGTATCATTATTTTTTTTAAAAAAAAATCTCAGAAGATTACATGGCATCCCCGGTACTCACCATAAATTGCAGATTGGACCTTTGTGAAGCTTAAGTGGCCTGAACACAAAAGAAGTGGATTTCACCACTTGGCGGATATTTGCCTACAGCATAATTCCAATAATGGAGGTAATATCAAATCATATAGAGTTGAAGCTTTCACACTACTGAACGAAAATGTGATGAGAAAGGTACACTGGGAATTTCCCCTTCAGATTAAATATTTGAGACATGAAAGTGTGTGAGACAATCATAATCCTTTGGAAATTACCTTGCTACTGAAATAAAAGAATAAAAGACAGTTCAATTAAGACAGGGAAATCTTACTTTCAGCAAGATTTTAAAGAAGTGGAAAGCAACTGGGTTTTCAAATTTCAGTTCAGTTAGGCTTAGGCACAGTTCAGACATCATGAAACCTGATCTCTAAGAACTGTGATTGGAGAGATTGAATACGGCAGTGCCCGTGGCTCATTAAGCACAGAGGAAGGGACTCTGTGCCCATATCTCCTTCCTTGCATGAGGGAAAACATTAAGAGCATGTAACATTACTTTTGAGTGGGCTGCAGTGGGCTGAGTATTGGACTATGGCTCCAGGACACCAGGATCCAAAACTCCACTCAACCATGGAAATCCATTGGGTGACCTTGGAAAGGTCACACTCTCTCAGCTTCAAAAGATGGCAAAGGCACCCCCCACCCTGAACAAATCTTGCCAAGAAAAACCCTGTGAGAGAGGGTTGCCATACGTCAGAGTTGACTTGAAGGTACATAATAACGGCAACAGCCCACAGGATTCTGATAGCTGGAGGTCAAAAGTAATGTTTGCAGGCTCTGACAAGAGCTTCTTCAATGGTTTCATTTAAAAAAAAACTGTGTTGAAACTGGGATCACCTTCCATCTCAGAAGGTCATTCAACCTGTTGAATATGTCATTCTATGCCTTAAAGGCTTCGTTGTTAAAAGGCAGCTTCAGGTCCTAAAGAATAGATGGTCTTTTTGGATGACTTTTGTGCAGTGAACTTCTAATGGGACATAGAAATCTTAGTATGGAAGTTAAAAGGAAAGGAGGAGAAGGAAATAGGCCAAGAGTTCATGGCATGTTTCAGATGGTCTGGAGATCAGTTATCATGTAAATGAGCTTTGGTCAATCTTGCTCTCCCTTTTAAAAAAACAACACATGTGTTTTTTCCCTAGTTCCTCCTAATTTTATTTTGGTATTTTATATTTCAGTTCAGTAAGGTTTAGGTCCAAATCCAATAAAAATATCATCGAGAAAAAATAAAAGTCTGGTTGCAAAAGGTGTCTGATCCTAGCACTTGGGTTATCTTTGCTTGTTACAGTGTCAATCTGCTTTCCAACAACAGTATCACTATCACCACCAGCAGCAACATCAACAGTAGTAATCTGTGGCATCATTAGGGTTGGCACCACCCAGTTTGGTAACACTTGGTGTCATCACCCCCCATTGAGCTCCTCCCATAGCACACCATAGAGAATCCTTAGAAAGGTTTTTATGTAGTAATGTTACTCATAAATCATAATTCCTGTATATCACTGACTGTAATGATAACAGTTGTGACATAGCAAAATTGAAATTATACTTTTGAATTACAATATCATATGCATAGACTAAACGTATTTACAGGACCATAGCTTTATGCAGTTAAAGTGAAAACTTGGTAAGATGTGATTTTTAAAAAGGAAAATTGAAAACATTTTAAATTAATTTTTAAAAATATATTGCAAATATAAATGCAAATGTTTGGGAGCAGTGATGTCAACCCCCCCTTTTTAGGGTGTCACCTGGTATGATCCACATCCCCGGACTTCCAGTGGTGCCCCTGGTAGTAATGCCGACATAATGAAGTTCCTTACTGGACAGTGGTGACAATAATGGGGGATTCTGGAAGCTGTAGTCCCAAAAGTATATTTTCCAAGCCCTATCCTACCCAGTAGAATTCAAAGATACAGTATAGCTCTGTTAATCGTAGAATCAGTACATAGAGAGATCTTGTAGCACCTTTGACACTAATTTGAAAAGACTAAATTGGCAGCATAAGCTTTCATAGACTTCATTCTATTTCCTCAGATGCATTTGGTGTAATAGGCTGAGACAGGCAGTTACCTAGCATGTTATCCAGTTGGCATCCAGACAGAACCATCAAATGTCTCCACACCTTTCCACTCCTGTAGAAAGGAATGAGCTTGTGGAGCTACTCTAAACCCACCCATAATGCTGTGCCTCCTGTTGCCTCTGTATGTACATACAAGTGAGGATTTTTCGGCTAAAAGGAGTCATTGCATGGACTTGGCTGGTTTTCTGGAATTCTGTCCCTATGAATATGAAGCTACAAATTTCCTTCCAAGGTCACTTAGATGTTAAGTTCTTTCTATGAGGTTTTCTCTGGTCCTATTAGCATGTCTTGTGGTGATTGAAGAGAGAGTCTTCTCTGGTTCCTCAGAGGCTAGTATGCAAAGTGATCTTTTAGCACCTTTGAAACTAACTGTGCAAAAGAAGTAGTAACAAGCTTTCATAGACTAGGTCAGCTTCCTAAGATGCATTCTTGTATCCCAGTCAGCATCTGAACAGAGTTCTTTGCCCATTGTGGCTGCTGGTGGTAAAGATGGGTTTGAGGGTGCATTTATAGAGTACAACATGCAATTTTAGTACATAGTATTAGGATAGTTACAGAACAATAAGTCTAGGTTATGAATCCATGAGTGCAATACAAAATGCCAGCCCTTATATGTTTCCAAAAACAAACCCCTCTTGGTGTCAAATAGCAGTTTGAAGAAACCCAAGTCTAATCACATAGCTCCCCTTCATTCAGTATCCAGTCCACACTCACATCAGTATTATCCCTATAGTTCTGTCCTTGCACTGGAATTTAATCCCTTGCCTTCTCCTTCATGATTAGGTTTGCATGCAGATGTCTTAGATGCCTTTGAAGAACTACAGAACAAGAGGCTACATCTTGAAAAATCTATAATTCAGGAAATATTTTTTATTTATGGCTGTTGCTTTGTAGAATTGGGTAGGATTTCTGTTTTGGAGGAGGGGGAAAGATTTCTTCTGAGTACAGGATATGCAGCATGTAAGTTTACTTTTTCTATTCCTTAGCCAATTCATAAAATTATATATCAGAAGCAGGTTTCTCTGATTTTTGGGGGGCTGGGAGCTGTTTTAATTATTTGTGACAAATGGATTACAGTTGCATGGAAGAATGTAGCACTGGGGACTCTGTCTGATATTAATGCTGACACAACTTGATTTTTGGAAGACTTTTATCAGGTTTATATTTTTAAATGCTATCTTTTTCTTCAGAGAGGACTAGGAATTGAATTTATTGTAGCCCGAGGATGTGAAAACTACCAAATCTAAGCTATGGTAGGTTCAGATTTTTAGGAAGTTGCCTTTCAACTGGGCTTAGAAGATGGTGGACAAAGTTGTCATTTTGTCCCTCTGGGTTAGCCATTAGGATGTGTGACAAACCCCATACACACCCCTCTTGAGGCATTTTTCTTGCTTAGTAGTAAAAGATGGCAAAATGTCTCATTGGCTTTCAAAATTGAATGCATGTAGAGTTCTAAATGATTTATTTTAGGCTCTCTCTGCTCTAGCACTTTCCCTTTTTCCTCCTGTTCCAAATATTAAAATATGTGTAATTGAGTCTGGCAGTTCACTTTGCAAATGTAATAGAAATAATTATAAAAGGTCCAAAGGTTGCCAGCAAAGGAAATGTAACGAGATTTTTAAAAGGATGATTGGCTCTAGCAAAAAATATATAGGGAAGCTAGGGAGGTTGTGGAAGAAGACCAGAAAGAAATCAATGTTTGATGCTATATTTTTTTTCTTTTTGTCCCAGAGAGCCTTACAAAGTCAGACAGACTGCATTTTTCTGTGAGGAATCTTTGCAGAATCAGTGGAGCAAGAGAATATGTAGCACAAACACTATCATAATAAATAATAATAATTAATATTAATTTTTATTTTATCCCACCTCTCCCAAAGGATAGAGGCGGCTTACAATAGCAATGCCACAATAAAAATACAGCAATACAAAATAAAACCCATTATCCCTCACTCCCACCAAACACATCATTATAATTCACATAACAGCATTAAAATCAACTAAATTATTAAAACTATCAGTCAACGTTGGAAGGATGGGCATCATGGCGTATTCCATATGGTGGTCCATATCAACAGGTGACCAAGTGAGTTATTCAGGGAAGGCCTTCCAGTAGAGACTCGTATTGACAGCCTTTTTAAAGCTGTCAAGATTGGTAATGTATCAGATCTCTTCTGACAGTCCATTCCATAATTTGGGAGCAACAGATGAGAAAGCCCTCTGGGTAACTGCAGTCAACCTGGTCTTTTTTGGCTGCAGTAAGTTTTTCCCAGAGGACCTAAGTGTGCGGGGTGAATTATATGGAAGGAGGCGATCATGCAAATAAATTGGACCCAGGCCATGAAGGGCTTTAAAGGTCATCATCAACACCTTGTATTGTGCCCAGAAAACTAATAGGGAGGCAGTGAAGAGATTTTAAAATAAGTGTTATATGGTCACCTCTAGCTGTTCTGGTGACTAGTCTGGCTGCCATGTTTTGGACTAGTTGAAGTTTCCGGACTAGGTACAAGGGTAGCCCCATGTAGAACACACTGCAGAAATTGAGTCAGGAGGTTACCAGCACATGTACTACTGTTTTCAGATCCCCCAGCTCCAGGAAGGGGCGCAGCTGGAGTATCAGCCAAAGCTATTAACAGCTTCTTCTAAACTAGAATAATAAAATTATGGAATTAGGATTGATGAAAGTCCACATGATCACTGATCAGTCGCAATCATATGGATTAACCAAAGCAACCTATAGGCTGGTAGGCTATAAACTGATAACAGCTGCATGGGTAGATCACTCTGGACTTTGTTGTTGTTGTTAGCTGCCCTCAAGTCAGTTCCGACTCATGGTGACCCCATGGATGAGATATCTCCAAGAATCCCCATCCTCCACTTTCTTGCTCAGATCCTGCAAGCCCTTGCCCACAACCCCCCTGATCGACTCTATCCATCTGGCTTGTGGTCTTCCTCTCTTTCTTCTACCCTCTACCTTTCCTATCATTATTGTTTTTTCTAGTGATCCATGCTTTCTCATTATGTGGCCAAAGTATGATAGCCTCAGCTTGATCATCTTTGCTTCTAAGGAGTGCTCTGGTCTGATCTGTTCAAGAATCTATGTGCTATTTTCTTGGCTGTCCGTGGTAATAATAATAATAATAATAATAATAATAATAATAATAATAATAATAGGTTTTATTTATATACCGCCCAATCACTGGGAATCCGAGCGGTTTACAATAGAGGGGATAACAGACAGTTCCCTGCCC